>NC_090238.1:2037500-2355000 GCF_024489055.1 Chanodichthys erythropterus
TATTTTTCTTCAGCATTAAAACAATTAACATTTTTTGCACACATTCACTGCATGTATAAATGACACTTAAGCATCAGAAATTACGTGTTTTTTTTTGTCAATTTAATGGTGCATATTGTTGAAACATGATGGCGTGTGGTTTTGTGTGGCGATGTTGATGATGTCACAGTGTCATGTGGTTGCTGAGGGCCCACACGCCGCTAATGAGAGGTTGTTACGAAGTGCTAATTAGCTCTGAAGGCTCTGCTAATCTCATTACCCGCAGTAGTGCTAGTCCACGTCTGATTTAACAGTTGTCACTATACCTTGACTGTGAGACGCATGGCCTTCTGGGTGGGAGACTGACAGGTCCGTGGAGGACACGCCGTCTGGGACCGTCAGAGCCGCGCTTGACTCCAGAACCGGAGGAATTACACCTCACTTAACACCATTTGACACACGGCCCACATGAGTGGGTAATTGAAATACTTCTTGATACGAGTCCTGATGTTATGCTGGAGACTGAATTATACCAGAACATCCAGACCTTTGCTGTACGAGTCTGGAATGTTTAAACATGAAGCTCGTTGTTAATTTGGAGTTAATTCGTTAATATGTGTGTCAATCTAAAGTCTTCACTGTCAGTTAGAGAGATTCTGGTCATGTGATTCACACAGATGTCATTAACCAGGGTTATTATAGTTCACTAACATAAAATATTACCTAAAATAAAACAAACTTTAACCGAAATAAAATATTTCATCATTTCACCATTTCCATTTAGTTTAATTTGATGTACAAAAATAACTAAAACTGAAAAAAATGAGTAAAATACTGACATATTTATGAATAAATAAGGAAAAACAAAACAAACTGAATAAAACCTAAAATTAAAATAAAAACATAAAATATAAAAATGAAAAAGAACCCAAAATATTAATAGAAACTATAATTGTAATGCAATGATACTAAAATAACGCTGATCCAGAAAGTTTAACCCTGTAAAGCTTGAAATATGCAATAAAAGTCTGAAAAATCTCATTTTTGAAACGTTTTCTTAATTTATTGAACAAATTCTTAATTCATCTAAATCATAATCTATTGAACAAAATAAAAAATAAAAAAGATAAATAAATCTTTAAATAAGTTTGCACATGTTTTTTGTTGAGTATCATATTTGATGCATCAGAAATTTCAACTATAATTGAATAATTTTTGCATTATTTTTTTAAAATATATTTTTTCTTTTTTTTAAAAGTTACGTTAAAAAATACTTATTTTATATTTTATTTTTAAATCATGAAACTTTCATGTCAAGCATGTTCATGTCACTCCCGAAACAGTGTGTGTTTGAGTCATTGTCTGAGACAAGAAATATTCCTGTGTTCCTCCTCTCACAGCCTCTGCAATACAATGATGATTGAGAGATGAACAAATAAACCTTCCTCAAAAGCCTGACGATCATATTTGAGATGATTTTTCTATAAAATGATGTCTGGACAATCAAGTAAAAACCGAAGCTACTTCAGTCCAGTTGAAATATTACTAACAAATTCAAAGTTATTCTTACGTTTACTAATAAAATATGTTATTGTGGCACATTCAGATCAGGGATATTCAACCTTGCCAAAACTGCATGTCCACTCAATTATTTCAAGGACTTCTGTGGAAATATTGAAACATGAAGTGTCAGTTACTGTGAGGTTTGTTTTATATTGATTCGAGTCCGTCGCACTAAAGACTTGCAGCGCTTTTATGTATTCAGACGGTTCAGTCTCGTAAATTATCATTGAGGTAAGTGGCAAGGTGAACGCCTATTGTATTTATGCCTCTCATATCACAAAACCCTCCTCCGCAGATGCCATCGAGATGATTATTGAAGGTTTTCGTGTCCCCTTGGTGTGTGGAAATGTCCATTGAACAGATTTGCTGTCAAAGATCAATATATCGACAGCCTAGCCTTTAGTTAACTCTTCAGATGAAGTGTGTCCTGAACGGCAGGCTCTGAAAGGTTAACCGATTTGACCCGCTTAAAAGTTTTCATCGAGGCGGCATATGTTTTTGATATGTGTAGGACGGCAATGTCCAACAGCTCCAACTGTGTCACAAACTGTGACCTCTTGGACAACAGGGTTTGATCTGTCATCTAACAAAGACCAACATACATGAACTAACTGTGCTTCATCTGCTAAGGACCGAGAGACCCTATACATTTACCTAGAACATTTACAATCGAACAACAAGTCAAACTGACTTAATCAACTCCACAGCAACTACATCAATTTATCCACTAACCATTCAGAAACGTCTAAAAGTTGTAACTTCTTCCTGAGTCTCTCCATCAGTGTCGACTCCGGTTTGAACAATGTAAGGCTGAACACTTTCCTCATTTTGGCTGCGTGAGATTCTCCAGCTTTGTTGTTGTTGAGCTGTTAAAGCTCCGCCTTCTTCTGGAAAGGGGGCGGGAGCAGCAGCTCATTTGCATTTAAAGGGACACACACAAAAACGGCGTGTTTTTGCTCACACCCAAATAGAGGGAAATTTGACAAGCTATAATAAATGATCTGTGGGGGATTTTGAGCTGAAACTTCACACACAGACACATTGTGGAGACACCAGAGACTGATATTACATCTTGTGAAAAGGTGCGTAATAGGATCCCTTTAAGGGAGTTTGCTTAAAACAAGAACAATTCTTGATTCAAAGAGAAAAGATTATTTTTCTGACTCCATTGACCGAAGTTTATCACCTAAATGCAATCTGAAATATGTCTTATTAATTTAAAATGTTTTTTTTTTTTTTTTTTTTTGTTCAAACATTTTTTTCATAATTTTTTCAAAATATTTTCAGATTCAATTGTGATTTTAAATCTCAGATTATGTTTGAGAGCATGTCAGTGTCTGGGAGAATGCGGCCTGTTTTCTCAGTGTATGTATCTGGATCTCCATCATCACCGAGAGTCTAATTGCCTCAAGAAATCATCACTGCATTTTGCCTTTGTTGAGTATTTACCATGCATCGTTAATTCCCCCTCTCTCTCGGGCCGCTCCAGAAAGCGCTTCCTTTCTTGATAAGCAGGCAGAAACACAACACGTGTGAAGTGGGCTGCACTTTTTAACGCTCGCTTTCATCCCGTCCTCTTTCTTCTGCACCTGAAAGCTTTCTTCACATTGGAGTTTGAAGCACGCTGAATACTAATTTCTGT
Organism: Chanodichthys erythropterus; assembly: GCF_024489055.1. Classification (NCBI taxonomy): domain Eukaryota; kingdom Metazoa; phylum Chordata; class Actinopteri; order Cypriniformes; family Xenocyprididae; genus Chanodichthys; species Chanodichthys erythropterus. The sequence goes on from NC_090238.1 coordinate 2,040,685, forward strand.
CTATTAAAAGTGGCCGCTATCATCGGCGTGCTCTCATTAGAATGCTGGGCTCATGGGACGCCTCTTAATTCCTTTATAGAGGAATTCAAGACCCTTTCACTTCAAAAAGTATAAATCATACTCCCAAATGATCGTGGAAGAGAGGGGATTCATACCAGGAGTCTCTGATGTGTCCCACCGGTTCGTGGCAGGCGAGTTGAGTTCCCAAAGCCACTGAAATCCAGCCTCTGGAGAGAAGAGGAGTGTGTTTCTGTGACCCGGCCTCTGGCTAAACCTCTCCAGCCCCACGATATACAGTAACACTCGTTACTGTGCGTTACCTGTGCACTCATGAAATGGGTGTCTTGTTCACTGCATGCAAAATTAAGTATTTTTGTCTTGTTTTCCAGTACAAACATCTAAACATTTGTAAATTATGATACAAGCAAAATGACATATTACAGTAAGTCTGACTCTTTTTTATAAATTTAAGTAATTTGCTATTAGCAGTAAAAGTAAAGGTTACACTTTATTTTGATGGTCCACTGCAGATATTCTACTATTTAGGGCCAAAGCCACTAAGGCGCAGGGCCCTATTGTTTTTCTAAGGAGAATTTTTTTTTTTGGGAGCCTAAACATGCTCAAAAGCTCTTGAAAATTGGCACACACATTGGAATCCGCGGCCATTAGGACATGACAGAGGCTGGGACCCGGGCGTGGCACAGGGGCTCTAGTGCGCCCCCTTGAATGGGGTCCGAAAACTTGGTCCGTATATCAAACACGCTTGCACATATTAGTATGAAACTCTGTACTCATATAGACCTCATCGGGCTGAACTTATACATCGGCTTAATAGGAAGTCAGCTATTATGGGTTGTTTGAAAAGTGCATGCTCTGGAATTTGATATACACTCCTTAGGTGATTAATCCAATCACCACCAAACTCGGTCAGCTTGAAGTCAAGACACTGATGATGAAAAATTGCCAGCGGATTTTTGATATCTCGAACGGTTTGGCCGTGGCGAGCCAACGAATTTATGGCAAGAAAAGGGAAACAGGAAGTGTTATAACATTTGCATACATTGATTGATTTTTATGAAACTTCAGCTGTGTGTTCGTTGTACAAGGCTGATCACTTGGTTCTGACTATTGTGAGTCAAAGTTATAGCGCCACTAACTGGCAACAGGAAATGTGTCACTCTCACCCTCTTATTTTTATGTGATTTGCCTTAAACTTCATTAGAATAATGTCAAGACATGGCGAATGTTGTCCTGTGAAAAGATTTTTGATATTTTTCTACCACTGTTGCCATAGCAACAGCTCAAACTTCAATATTTGTTTTGGATGCTTTTGAGACTCTTAGCATGCTTCAAATTGCATGACTCATGTCAGGATTGTCATCCAGCAGACATGGGCAAAGAAATAGAAATAGGCAGGGAGCAGGGCCTCTATAGCTCCACCTTTTGACAAAAGTAGGGGGTTAGTTTAACCTACAGTCACCAAACTCAGAACACACATTCTTCTCATTAAGCCGGACAACTTTCTAATTTACAGTCAATAGCTCCGACCAACAGGAATTCATATATTTTGGTTTAAATGTGGATTTCTCTCTCTCTCTAATTCAAATTTATTAAAAACCTCTATTTAAGTAAATTTCACATGATTTTATAAAAGTGGCTGTTTAAAATAAGAAGTGAGCAGAAAAATCTAGACATGTACCTTACTATTACCTGAGACTGATATTAAAATCGTATTTGCAGGTTCTCTGATTTGGCTTTATTTATTAATTTTATAATTTTATTTTTTCATTGTATACCACACATATTGAAAATAAATGAAAGCATGCTTTTGGTGAATAAGATTGGTGCACAAACGATAGTTCATGGAGGTCAAAAAACACATGAAGAGAAGTGTTAGGTTAATACAACACCAGCAATCACAGACATTCACATTAAAGGGTTAGTTCACCCAAAAATGAAAATAATGTCATTTATTACGCACCCTCATGTTGTTCCACAACATTGTGATGCACCACAACAAGGAGCACCAATTGCCTTTAAATGCCTATTGCCCGCCGTGCACAGTTGCCCTGAAGCCAGCGGGTTGGCGGTACCACCGGGCTTGGGCCCGTCATTGCTGCTTGCAGCTATATTTATAACTTTGCAACTACATGTCAACTAACTATCATTAGAGTATTAGTAGAGTGTTAGGTTAGGTTTGGGTTAGTAGTTGACATGTAGTTGCAAAGTTACTTATAGTTAATAAGAGGACCATCAAAATAATGTGTTAGCCCTTCATTTTTAAAGGCCCACTGAAGTGCCTCGGAACACGCAGCATTATTCAATGTGTTGACGTAATTTCCATGGAAGAAAGAAGATAGGGCCGGACATATCAAACAGGTCCTCCCCCCTTTTAAAATAGCTAATAGTGTTTTGTTTATATCACAGCTTGGCCAGAGCTGTTAAGCTCAATAAACCCAAAGTTTCCTCCTAATCTCTATCCCTTTCTCCTCCTAATCTCCTCTATATCACTTTAAAATACAGCGTTCTGTGCAGAATTCAAATGCGCCTGATACTGTGCCGACTCGATCATATGATCCGCTCTGTGCTCTCGTGTCTCTGGACCGGAGCTGGCTGTGTGCACTGTGGTTCGTGTGACACTAATGTGAAATCAGACCTCATTCGCCTCAATGGAAAGCATATTTACACCGTCTGAATCATTACCTATCCCCTATATAGTGCACTATGTACTTCAGCATATAATGTAGAATAGAGCTTTAGATTCTAGATAGTATTTGATTGGACTGAAGATCTGATGAGAGGCTGAAGTGCAGAGTGATGTCATCAAAACCAATGATCCTAATTGGCAGAAATGAGAAACTGTAAGTTTATATTAGGTTCTAATAGGTTATACACTTATATCTTCTAAATACGTTTTTTTTTTTTTTTTTTTTTTTTTTTTCATTGTTTTGGAGCACACTAGCTTATAGATAAGAGTAAAGGTCTTTGCACACTGAGTCCGAAATTTTCACACGTTAAAAAATATATACGACCTCACATTGTGTCAATCATGTTTACACACTGCCTCCGAAACTTTAGTCCATCATAAAAAAAATTGGATCGGGTTTAACGCCAAAATCCAGAATGGCGTCTGACAGGTTGATCCACTTCATCTCGCAGCAGAAAGAACTACAACTTTGTTGTATGACAAACAAAGTGCAGAATACCTATCGGTGGTCTTCTTTTTAATATGTGGCTCTAATTTCAGACTTAAGACCTTAAGTATTCATACTAAAAGCCAAAAAACCTATATTTTTATTTCAAGCCAACTTTTAAGATTGTACAACCGTTGGTGTTGCAGATATCAAAATCAAAATTTGTTTATATTTAAAAAAATACAATTAATTTGGTCAGTGAAAACATTTGAAATCTTCTCTTTGTACTTTTAACAGTTAAATAAATCACAGCTAATGAAATCAGTCAAAGCAGCATTAGGAATCCCTCAGTCACAACAAACTAAGATCTGCTGCGTCACATCCTGCTGGTTTGTTTAGATGTCTTCGGTTCGTGTTACATTTATATTTCAGTCGAACTACATCAGAGTTCATTTGGAAGTGGAGCGAGACCCTTGTTTGGTGCACACCAGGGTTCAGATGGCAGCGTTCACACTTATTCACCCTAACAAAACAATCGCACCAGCATTTGTTTTAATCAAACCAAACCTGCCAAGTGTGAACAAACCCTTAGACTTCACAATTTGGTTCAGTTGGTTGGTGTGAAAATGGGTGAACTGCATCTGAAATGTGTTTGTTAGTAAATCAATAAGTTAAATGAATAGAAACTAATGCACATTTCTTTACAAAACAGCCCTGACCCGTCAAGGCATGGACTCCTCTAGACCCCTGAAGGTGTGCTGTGGTATCTGCACCAAGATCTTAGCAGCAGATCCTTTAAGTCCTGTAAGTTGTGAGGTGGAGCCTCCATGGATCGGACTTGTTTGTTCAGCACATCCCACGGATGCTCGATTGGATTGAGATCTGGGGAATTTGAAGGCTCAAACTCGCTCCTCAAAACCATTCCTGAACCATTTCTGCTTTGTGTCAGGAGCATTATCCTGCTGAAAGAGGCCACAGACACCAGGGAATACCGTTTCGATGAAAGGGTGTACATGGTCTCAACAATGCTTAGGTAGGTGGTACGTGTCAAAGTAACAACCACATGGATGGCAGGACTCAAGGTTTCCCAGCAGAACATTGCCCAAAGCATCACACTGCCTCCGCCGGCTTGCCTTCTTCCCATAGTGCATCCTGGTGCCATGTGTTCCTCAGGTAAGAGACGCACACACACCCGGCCATCCACGTGATGTAAAAGAGCTGCAGTTTTGGAGATGCTCTGATCCAGTCGTCTAAACATCACAATCTGGTCCTTGTCAAACTCACTCAAATCCTTACACTTGCCCATTTTTCCTGCTTCTAACATCAACTTTGAGGACAAAATGTTCACTTGCTGCCTAATATATCCACCCACTAACAGGAGCCGTGATGAAGAGATGATCAGTGTTATTCACCTCACCTGTCAGTGCTCATAATGTTATCCCTGATTGGTGTATGCTCTCAATGCTGGTTGAATCTGTAATTGTAAACTGCTATTATATGAGTTGTCTTACACTCATTTCTAGTAAGCTGTTATTTGTCAGTGTAAACGCCTTCAGTTTCTCACCAGCCAACACTTCACCATCATCTCCCGTATTAAAATGCAGAAGTGTGCATCACTTAAGGCCTCTACGCTCAAGTTTTTCTAATCGACGTCTTATTTCTAAACTCGAGAAATATCACAGTCCTGAAGCCCACCACCTCCTGCTCTTCATTTTAATGGTGAGATCTTGATGTCAGCAGTTAGTATATTGGTGTGAGTGGCCTATTGATTATTGATTTGTGTTCATTGATTGAGGTCTCAGAGGAGCCTAATCCGTTTTGATGCATTTGAATACATCCATTCATCTTCAGACGTTCTCGCAGCTCCTGCGCCTGCAGGCTAATGAAAATAGATGGTGATCTGAATGTGCAAGCCGCCTTTTTGATTTATTTTTTTAATTGATATATCTGCTTGGAAAGGGTCGGCTGCCGAATGACAATTGACCGCGTTTTTTTTTTTTTTCTGTGTTAAAGAGCATCTTCTTCTGATGGATTTAGAGGTTGTTTGGATCTGCCAGATATATAAGGTTTATGTTGGGCTGTTTATAAATGGACATTTATGAAGATTACTTGAATATTGATGGGTTAGATGGGAGCAGAAAGTCTTTATATTGCTGTCTTGTTTTTCAGTATGTATAATGCAATCATATTCTCTCATGAATGGATTTGTGTTCTCCTGAACTGATATAGTACCTACATAGAAAACATCTCAATCAACAAGTTTTTATTTATTTTGATTCACTTTACTGTAATGCATTAATTGACATCAGGATTTTCTTTAAACCTGATTTGAAACAATGTGTATTGTGAAAAATCGTATATCAATACTTTTGACTTGACTATTGATGAATAACTGAATTAATCTGTATTATTGATGGGTTTATCTGGAGATAACATTGCTTTACAATTTTTGAGAAATCCCATCTGCAGACGTCACTGTGATTAGAGTTTATGCTCAGAATAAAGACAGCACCACTGTCACGTTATGATGGGTTTGGTTTCGTTTACATGGACTTTTAGTTTGTATCACATTTTTTCCAGTGTTTCCTTCCATTGTCATGGTTTCCAATTTGTGTTCAGTTGTTGTCATGGTGATCCATTGTTTCATTTATTAGTTCACACCTGTTTCGTATTTAGTTTATTGTCTTGTGTTGGATGTGTATGGCGCACACTGTTTCATTTATTTCTCGTTTTGGAATTCATTCTTTTGTTTTGTTGAATAATTAAGTTTTAAGATGCATTTAGATCCATTTCGCCTCTCTGCAATTCATCCTCATCATAACTTGACAACGACTTTCATGTTGCATAGTTGTTTTTACACACAAAAAAAATATCTTCCCTTTAGGATTTGTATTATTTATAACATAAAATTAAGGATCCAAAAGGCAGAAAAAGACTTCAACAAGCCATGTAAGGAATAATTGACTTATACTATAGTTACCAGACATTTCAAGACATTTGTCATGTTTTTGTCCTTAAAACACTCTTGTGTGTAGGAATACATTCTTACGTATCTCATCCCAAGCCTCAGTTGCTAATTCCAAAACATAATTTTAGACCTAATAATGGAGGCTTTGAGCCATTGAATAATGCAGTTACAACACGAATTCTGGAAATGTTGGGTGGTTTTTTTTTTTAATTTGAATAAAATAAAAACTAAAAGACTTCCAAATCACACGAGCCAATATTTTATTCACAATAGAAAATAAATAACATAACAAATGTTTAAACTGAGAAATTTTAAATTGTATGCACGAAATGAGCTCATTTTAAATTTGATGTCTGCTACAGGTCTTAAAATAGTTGGGATGGGGCATGTTTACCATGGTGTAGCATCTCCTCTTCTTTTCAAAACAGTGTGAAGACGTCTGGGCATCGAGGTTATGAGTTTCTGGAGTTTTGGTGTTAGAATTTGGTCCCATTCTTGCCTGATATGGGTTTCCAGCTGCTGAAGAGTTGGTCGTCTTTGACGTATTTTTCTCTATAGGTGAAAGATCTGGACTGCAGGCAGGCCAATTCAGCACCCGGACTCTTCTACGATGAAGCCATGCTGTTGTAATAGCTGCAGTATGTGGTTTTGCATTGTCCTGCTGATTTACGCAAGGCCTTCCCTGAAATAGACGTCGTCTGGAGGCGAGCTTATGTTGCTCTAAAACCTTTATATACCTTTCAGCATTCATAGTGCCTTCCAACACATGCAAGCTGCCCATACCGTATGCACTTATGCACCCCCATACCATCAGAGATGCTGGCTTTTGAGCTGAACGCTGATAACACGCTGGAAGGTCTCCCTCCTCTTTAGCCCGGAGGACACGGCATCCGTGATTTCCAACAAGAATGTCAAAATTGGATTTGTGTGACTATACAGGTGCTGGTCATATAATTAGAATATCATCAAAAAGTTGATTTATTTCACTAATTCCATTTAAAAAGTGAAACTTGTATATTATATTCATTCATTACACACAGACTGATATATTTCAAATGTTTATTTCTTTTCATTTTGATGATTATAACTGAGGAAAATCCCAAATTCAGTATCTCAGAAAATAAGAATATTACTTAAGACCAATACAAAGAAAGGATTTTTAGAAATCTTGGCCAACTGAAAAGTATGAACATGAAAAGTATGAGCAGGTACAGCACTCAATGCTTAGTTGGGGCTCCTTTTGCCTGAATTACTGCAGCAATGCGGCGTGGCATGGAGTCGATCAGTCTGTGGCACTGCTCAGGTGTTATGAGAGCCCAGGTTGCTCTGATAGTGGCCTTCAGCTCTTCTGCATTGTTGGGTCTGGCATATCGCATCTTCCTCTTCACAATACCCCATAGATTTTCTATGGGGTTAAGGTCAGGCGAGTTTGCTGGCCAATTAAAAACAGGGATACCATGGTCCTTAAACCAGGTACTAGTAGCTTTGACACTGTGTACAGGTTCCAAGTGCTGTTGGAAAATGAAATCTGCATCTCCATAAAGTTGGTCAGCAGCAGGAAGCATGAAGTGCTCTAAAACTTCCTGGTATACGGCTGCGTTGACCTTGGACCTCCGAAAACACAGTGGACCAACACCAGCAGATGACATGGCACCCCAAACCATCACTGACTGTGGAAACTTTACACTGGACCTCAAGCAACGTGGATTGTGTGCCTCTCCTCTCTTCCTCCAGACTCTGGGACCCTGATTTCCAAAGGAAATGCAAAATTTACTTTCATCAGAGAACATAACTTTGGACCACTCAGCAGCAATCCAGTCCTTTTTGTCTTTATACGTTTCTGACACTGTCTGTTGTTCAAGAGTGGCTTGACTCAAGGAATGCTACAGCTGAAACCCATGTCTTGCATACGTCTGTGCGTAGTGGTTCTTGAAGCACTGACTCCAGCTGCAGTGCACTCTTTGTGAATCTCCCCCACATTTTTCAATGGGTTTTGTTTCACAATCCTCTCCAGGGTGCGGTTATCATATAAAATATTGGCTCATGTGATTTGAAAGTCTTTTAGTTTTCATTTTATTCAAATTTAAAAAACATCCCAACATTTCCAGAATTTGGTTTTTATATATATATATATATATATATATATATATATATATATATATTATTTTATTTCATTTTTATTTAGTTTAACTTGGTCTAGTAATAGAAATTAATCCAAACTATATAGATATTTGAAACAAAAAAAAAGACAAAAACAATAAATGACTAAAACTTTAACTAAAATTAAAATGAAAACAGAAAATAGAGTCCAAAGCCAACTATGAGTAAAAACTCAATAATAGCATCTCAGTGATCCTGAAATAAACTGCACAAAGAGAGAGAAAGGGAGAGACGGACAGATATTCTCCATACCCCCGTGCATTAGCCACAAACGCATGTGGGTATTACTTTTAATACTGTTCTGGATAGAGGAGAGTGAAATAATGTGGCGTTTAAGCATCCATCGATTTTGGAATTAAAAAGTTAGTTTGCAAAGATTTACTGTGGGGGTTCGACGGCGGAGCTCTTTATCAGGGCAGCAAATGGGCGGTTATACGCTGTCCGACAGAGCTGTGATTGAGAGATCGATAGGTGCGTGATTTAGTAACTGGGCTACAGCTAATCAATAAGTATAAAAGTAAATGAAATATGCATTACAGGGATTTTATTAGAGGGGGTTAGCAGATGGAGAATAACCGTCGGGCCATTTATTTTATACCTATTGATTGTACAACACAGAGACTCGCCGTAGCTCAAGTGAACCCCTTCTCAAATTCAGCGTGAGTATCGTGTGATTTATTGCTTTTGAGGTCAGGCGGTGCACAGACAGCTAAAGACGGCTCTGACGGGGTCCTATCTTAGCACAGCTGAAGCGCTAGTGTTGACCTGGACATCAGGCATTTCTGACACAGTTACTGTAGGAAAACCCACTGGACACTTCCAATGCAAATGTTACAGACCATTCAAACACTGGCATTAGATTATTCAAGCCACAACTGACACCCATTCACCCAGAAATGGATATTCTGTCATCATTTACACCTGTACGTTATTACTTTTTCTGCTGAACACCAAAAGGAGACATTTTGTGATACTTTTCTATACAAAAACAGCTTATAATGTCCAGTTCACCATTATTTACTCACCTTCATATTGTGCCAACCCCGTATGACTTTCTTTCTTCTTCAAAAGGACAAATTGAGCTGCATGATTTCTCATTGAGAGAATGATGTCAAGCTAAAAAAAAAGAAAAAAATACAAAAAGATCATAGAAGTATAGTAGGTCTTTTGACCTACATTTAATTAGCTCTTTTTTGTTATTGTCTCTGTGCCGTAACCAGTCACAACATTTTTCTCACACAATGCCATGGTCTGATTTCAGAAGAGTCTGTCAATTATGACACTTTTATGTTAGTTTTGTGGTGTTTTGGAGTTTGACAGCACTGATCCTTCATGGTCATCGCAAGGAAAAGAGCAGCTTGAACATTCTGATCAATTTCTCCTTTTGTGTTCCACAGATGAAAGAAAGTGTGTGTCTTGTGCATTTTGACCATTTAATTTCCTATTTGGAAGGGAATGACAACAAAACAAAAGAGGGCTTTGATGTTGTTGTTGTTTTTGACAAACAGAAAATTAGATTTTGTCTCAATTTTTCCCCCTTCTTTGTTTGTGGTTTACAAATCAGTTTATGGCTTCAATATTTCATTGGCACATGTGGGCGGCACTGAAGCGCCCCTTTCATCTGATTGGTCAAACCGTTCCGTCTTCTGTACGCCATTAATTCACTGCCAATGTCTAACATGTCTTTACAGAAACACCACTCACTCTTAAAGGGATAGTTCTCCCAAAAATGAATATGCCATCATTATTTATTATTTATGACCTTTTTCCTTTTTCATAAAATTTAGATTTTTTTTTAAACCACACATAAAAAAGAGAAATCTAATTTCTGTTTAATGAATAACATGTATTTCTTTCCAAAAATTAAATGGCCAAAACGAACACAAACTGTGAGTAATCACTTTAACCGTTTTTTGTTTGTTTGTTTGTTTTTTAAATTCCTGGAATAGTCACTGATATTTGTGTCAATAAAATAAATTTGTCTAGTGTTAGTCTTCTGTTGTGCATATTAATTTCTGCTAGACATTGCTCATGTACCACCAGCACCACAAACACTGCTTTAGCAAATCAATCAGAATCATTCTGAAAATTATTATAAAAATCTTTATACAGTAATTATAAATGACTGGAAAGGTTGTGAAAATTGATTGGTGAATTGATAGGAACTCTTCATTTATAGTTTCTGTTTTCATTTTCATTTTATTTAAAGTTTTAGTGATTTTATTGAGTGTTTTTGTCATTTTCATTCATTTTTTTTTTTTTTTTTTTTTTAAACGTGTATATAGTTTAGTTGGTTATTTTAGTACTTAAACTAAATAAAAATGAGAAATGTTACCTTGGAACTAACTGAAATAAAATAAATTTAAGCTTTTTTTAATAATTTATTTTATTTCAGTTAATGTTTATTATATTTCAAGTAATGAAAATGTTTTATGGTTTTAGTTTTAGTTAATGTCCCTTATTTAAATAACTCAGGAAACTCTTTATAAAATAAAAGTAAGTTGTTAATTTAACTTGTGCACAAAATTGGAATATGGCATAAAACATTTACGGATAAAGCAGCGTTTACATCCCATGTGTTTACGTTCCTGTGAAACTGGTGCAAAACACTATAATAAAAATGAAAATGCAATCGGGCTCTTTTTCCCTCCATCATAAATGAGTTTGTCACAATAAATGCTGTCATGTTCTCTTGCGTTCAGATTCTGGTGTTTGTGAACACAATCATCTGAGACGCTTCTGGAGGGAATCAAACCAAATCATTCTGATGACAGACTTTGACTCAGACGTTTCAGAACCACCAAACCAACATTTGAGATGCTGTGATGTGATTGGTCAGCTGATTAGTCCAGTTTTCCAATCACAGCCTCTGTTGAGGCAAAGTCACCTGAGTTTTTATGTTGCGCATCGAGGGATTTATTAGTTATTTATGCAATATCCCAAAAATTGCATAAAATTAGGTGCATGGAAACAGCTTCTGATAAAGTGTAAGCCTTGAATGTACAGTAAGTTGCTCTGGATAAAAGCATCTGCCAAATGCACAAATGTTAAATATCTGTAGAGGTATAAAATATTCTTAGACACATTAACGTCTACTTTAATCTTCATTATATCAGCGCTGCCGTGCACAGGCTCTGTCTCCAGCACAGTGCCAAACTGTCAGCACCACGTGTGCCTTAATGCACATTTGAAGACAGAACGTTTAGCATAGCATCTGAATCCATGAATCATAAACGTGATGATCTGTTTACAGCCTTCTGAGCATGCAAAGTAATTCACAGAGGACGACCGATCTTCTAGAGAGAAGTGTTTGCATAACCCTCCGTACGTACAGTCAGATCATGCTGACAAGAGCATGCGGGCATTAGAAATGACACCAGACATCAGTCCTGCAGCCCGTTCGGACCGGCCCGCCTGCCCCTCTTCATTACCCTGAGTGTTTCGGGCCTTCTGCTTTCAGGATTGAAATCTGAATTGGTTCGTCCACCTTCCCTCAGCGGCATCCGCTGTCTGCACCTCTTCCCTGCGCCGGGTTTGTCATGTAAATAACAAATGCACTCACTGTGGTGATTTACCGCGGGCCGCTGGCCTCTGATGTATATTAATATTGCTGCACGTTTCACTGTACTACAGTCCATCATTCATTTGGATAAAAGAGGAGGAATTTAAAAACGGCCAATGCGGTACAATGGGGATACAGATTGCATCCATTTATTGTGCTGAGTGATGGAGCGGCTGCCCACTCTGTCCTTCACCTTCCCGAGATCCGTGCAGCTTCCCATAAAACCTAAAAAAAGAGACGCCCTTTGCCCCTCGCTCTCCCTCTGCCGGTGGGATACGAACCAAGTATTTCTACTGGACACCAGGAAGATGTGGTTTCTTTAACCTAAATAGACATTAATAAAAACTACCATGCAAAACATTTGACCTTTGACTCCTGGCAACAAGTCTGGTGCACACTGCAACATATTCTGCAAAAGAACCGCCCACTTAGACAGGAAGAGACTGTCTGACTGACATGTACAGTGACCAATCATAGTTTGTTCTGTTCATCAGGAGGCCCGTTTATCTGAAATAATAAAATACACCGTAAAGTTAGACTTTTGTGAAGAAGTTTTTTTTGTGACTTTTGTTTTTTTTTTCATTGAAATTTAGTTTGGATTATGTCATATTAATGTACTATAGTATGTTTACCTTAACTTTATTACTTACATCCATTTTCTTGCATTTGTCCAAATTATGAAATAAATTAAACCTTAGTAATTTAATTGTTTTATTATGTTAGTGTTACTAAATTGATTTAGCTATTTCTGTTTTAGTAATTTTCTTATGTTTGTCCAGTATAAGTTTATTTATTTACTATTGTTTGATTCATTGCTTAATGTAGTTCCAACTAAATGTATTAACTTAATTAATTTTCTTATGTTGGTCTAAATTAAATTAAGCTGTATACTGTATGTAATCAAATCAACACTTATACTAATTTTATTTTTTATAAATCAATGGATTCATTTGGATTCATTGGATCCACTTGGATTCATTTAAGAACTCTAATGCAAGATATGACAAAAGACAAATTATTGGAAAATAGTGGAAAAGTGTGCAGACTTTGTGATTGTCACAAAAAGGTTGCACAAACATGAAGGATTTATTTGCAGCAGTGTCAATATATTTATTAAACAAAACAGAACAACATCATGACAAGAACTGACAAAGAACAGACAGATAAACAAGGTTTAAATACACAGAACAAACCAATCAACGAAAAGAAGAACACGTTTAACTGATTAAATGAAAAACCAAGGTAACCAACTGAAAACTCAGGAAACTGAACTAACCCAGTGAAAACCCACCCCAATATACAAAGATTACAGATCCCCCGTAAATGAGGCACGCCCTCTCGCCTTAATAACATCAATAAAAATAAACAAAATAGTCCAACAGAGGAGGGCGGGAAGGGACTTTAACATAAGGGCCTGAGCATTGGCCGAGGGAAGGATTGGCAGCCCATCGGGAGCACCTGAACTTTTCCTGGTGGGTGGCTCGCCAAATCCCCACCACGCCCTCACATATTACTAGCTGTTATTTACTGGAGTGCTGCGAGTGCATGGAAAACAAACACCACAAGCCATGTGATGAAATGGTGCTACTGGATTAAACCCCACACAAATCCCACAGTTGGGGGGAAGGCGGAGCCTGACGGAGATGAAGTGGTGGATGGACGAAGTGCATCTGAAAGCCTGGAAGTCTGTGGCAAAGTCTCTTGTCCCAAGGCGGAGCCAGAGGGACAAGGGTCCCAGGTGGAGCTGAGGGGGTGAGGAGCCACAGGAAATGAGGGCCCATGATGGGTGTTCTGCACGGAGCAAAGGGGTCGACTGTCCAGGACTGGACTGGCCAACCAAATTTATAGTGCACCGAGCAGGAGATGAAGGGCTGAGGAGAGGCAGTGCAGATGGGCTGAAGAACTGGGCAGGGATTCACAGAATGGTTTCCTAGCCAATACAGGACAAACAAACTTCTCTGGAATGGCCTCCTTGGCCAACACGGAACAGAAATTTACTAGCAATTTCTGAGTAATTTATTTTTTCAGTGTACTTCTGTTTTATCATGACTTTCAGTTTCTGAGCAACATCATAAGAACTTAAGAACTTTTAATATTCAAGTTAGTCCTGACTTTTCTAAGCAGTCTTTACAAATTGGGACTTTTAAGTCACATATTTCTCATTAATGTAATTCGTCATCCAGTGTTGCCACATTTTTCCAGTTGCTCCTGATTGCTATAATAATTTTTTGTTACAAAGAGTATCTATAATATTTTCTGAGTTTTGAGGCCTGGAATGACCATTTTTAAAATTATGTGGTATGTCCAATTTTTCCATGACTGTGTGAACCCATATAAAAATTCCTGCTTCTAAATACAGGAACCATTTTCCAGTTGGACATGCGCTTAGGACTGCACACTCATTCAGGCTAAAATATATACAAGCTTTTTACTGTTATGTGAGCATAAGAAACAACATTTACTGTATGGGTCAGTTCAGATTTTGTTGCTGATTTGAAATGTATTATTTAAATATAAACGTGGCAAACAGGATTTCCCCATTTAAATCAACAGGACGAAATAGCTGCCTGGAGGCGTTGCAAATATGGCGCAGCGTGAACAGACTTTCCTTGAAAGGGACTTTTCCCATATATCATATATTTCTAAATACATTTCAAACACACCGTTGGTTGTTTTGGTCGTGAAGCTCATTGTTCACATGGTCTTATGTGTATTGCCACACTCAGTGTGATTATTATGCGACATCTTTCGTCCAGACGTCAGTTTTTCCGGCTGTATCTGCTCTGTATAAATCTTTACTTTAGCGTCTCACAGGAGCGGGGTCGCTTACTCTAAGAGATGGTGGGTTTGATTGTTTAAATGGTAATTAGTGTCCTGCTATTAATTTGTGTTTGTGCACGCTCAGACTATCGGCCGAATCCCTCTGAGAGAGAGAGTGGATGGTGGGAGAGCCGCTGAGAGAGTTTGAGACTGGAGACAGTTTGATTTCCAGTGTTATTGTGTGTCTGCCGCGGTGTCGCTGTACCCAGCTGCGCTTCAGCCGCGTCTCTTTATCTCTTTAGCACTCACAGGCATTGTGTTGAAGCTAGCTGTGAAAGAACTCATCAAACAGCCTCTCTGTTTGGGCTGGACAAACGCTCCATTTTACAGCCTCAAATTGGCTGTCAAGAGCAAATCTCACTGTCACCAACCCAACAATACACATACACCAGCCGAGCGTCCCGTATAACACAGTTCCCAGAAAGCTGAGACTATTATTCAACAGGCAAACGTGTGTTTGACTCGTATAATTCTGCTGAAAAGAAAATTTTGACCCTGTGTTGTTTTACAGGCAGAGCGTCTGAACAGCTCTTTTTCATCAAATGAAAGTGGAAGGTTATTTATACTGCCACATGGCGGAAAGGACAAAAAAAAAAAAAAAAACACAATAAAAGTATCATAAAAATACATATGAGTAGTCATATGACGTGCACAAACCAACCAAGTTTTTTGTCTGTGATGTGAAGCTTCGAGCGACAAAACATTTTTACACAAAAGAGGTTTGAGAGCTGCGGCTGAGGGGAAGATATCAAGTGAACTAAACTCACGCAAACCATCACATGACTTCAGAACACTTGTAATATAGCACACGAGTATTTGCTGCAACTATTATGATGCTTTTTTGTCCTTTTTGCATTGTTTTGTTTTCGGAATGACAACTGCACTTAAATGTAGGACCCAGGCAAACATTTAAAATAGTACTTTCTATGGAAATATACTTTAAAAGAATATACTTGTGTGCGAACTGAGTAATGTTTTCAGGCACTTAATTTCATGTTAGTTTAGTTTTATATTAAATGCAATCAGCTGAACTGGAATTTTGCAATAAGCTGTCCTTTTATGTCATTATTATTTTATTATCTGCTGAAATTATACTTTTTTGAAGTACTCTACAAGTACTTGTTTAGTGCGGTTGAAACACTGATGAAACGAGATGAAACTCTCAGAAGAGATGACAGTGTAAACATGGCCTAAATCATTTGATATTTGCCTAATACAGTTACGGTACTAAATTTCAGTTCTGTTGAAACGCAGAATATCCTACTAGCAAGGGCACTTAAAGCTTTGGTTTCTATTTTTGGATTGATGTTGACTCTTTCTGGCTCCCATGCTGCCCTTTCCTGCCTCTCCGACTCCTGTTTTCCTGTTCTCTCATCCTCCAGTCTTTCTCTTCAATCTCCATCACCTCCATTTTGCCTCCATCCTTCTTTCTGGCCCTTGCTCAACACCCTCCCCGCGGTGACAGATCACCTGCATCTAAAGTCCTGGTGTTCTCGCCCGGCGGTCCGTCCCCCCTCTCATTAATGCCCACGCCGGCGTGAGGGCCATATGGCAGCGCAAGACAAATAACGCCAGCGCTCAGCCATTGCTTCTGCTGACAGAATTGCAGCCCACCGCAGTATTTTGCCCTCAGTGCTTCACTCCACGTACTTGCCTCTCCTCACGCGTCCTTCAAAAGCCCACCGCTGAGACGCCTGTTGCGCTAAGCTCGACTCGCGTCGGCCTGCGCTCGTGTGTGTGGTCTGAGCTTTGGAGAAGAGCGTTCATGGTGTTCTAGCTGAGCCATGGCTCTACAGTGCAAAGATTTCAGTCACATTTGTGACTGAAAATGACTGTGCTGCTGTGAAAAAAAAAAAAAAAAACAAAGTTCAATAATACAACAAGAATAAAAACTACAACTCCAAAAAATGCATCTACACTGCAACAGTTATGCTCACTAGATTGAATATTAAGCTTTTGTGTGTTTATGTTTAGGTGGTATAGGTGAAAAAGGTTAGGATGTTATGATTCTTATATGAATTCTTGTTTTTAATATTTATATCATATGATTTAGTTACAAGCAAGCACACTGTTTTCTCAGAATATCTGCACCATTGCAAATGTGATATTGATTTTATACAATAATTCAACGAACAAAAACTTGTAACATGTAAAGTTGTAGTAATCCAAGAGAGCAAATAAGAAGACAGAGGGAAACCAACACAATGTTAACACTAGACAAACAAACTCAGGAATACCAAGGGCTTAAAAACACTAGGAAGGGTAATCAACTGAACAGGGAACAGGTGTGTAATTCAATTGGAAACCAAGGCCACTAAAAATGAATAAGAACACAGGCAAAAAGGAACAGGGAAAACCAAACTAAGGGTATGTTTACACAGCAATGATGTACTAAAAACGGAAAATAATCTCCTTGCAATTTTTCATATACAGACGACACAGTGGTCAAAATGATCCCAATTCACACGGATCCACGAAAACTACTAAAAATGTGTTATTATCCTGCCAGGCCAGTAGATGGTGATGTCACTTTGTAAAGAACACATAACTGTTTTCACAAATTTACGTTTTTGTTGTTTACATGGAGACAATAACTGTAAAAAAAAAAAAAAAAAAAAAAAATTGCACTGAATCTTGTTTTTAAAGATTTGCATTTTAAGATTTGTATTCAAAATGCTGTTGTCGTGTAAATTAACGACCAAAACGCATAGAACATTTTCAGTTTTTAGTTGAAAATGGTGTTGTATGAATGAACTCACAGAACTAAACATAACCCTAACAGAAGTTAACATTAATCAACTTACATGTAATACATTTAATTAATTGAAATCAATATTAATTTACATTTTAGACACTTTTTTTTCTCTTCAAGCAAAACACAGTGTTTTATTGGTTGATAAATGAATCTGTGTTTTTGAATAAACTGAGTAAAATTAATTCATTGTTTTATTTAAAATGTTTTAAGCACGTTTTACTCCTCTGGTTTAGAGCGACATGAGACATAAATAATGACAGAATTTCCATTATTAACTATTGCAAAGCTACTTCCCCTCAGTGCAACAGCACCATATATATATTCAAGTTAAACATCCTCATTTTGACTTGGACCTTTGAGAGCTTGCTGTTTTGACTTTGCTCAGCAGAGCAAGATGGGGCAGTTTTTCCATTCGCTGTTCCTGCGTCCCCTTATGACCACTCGAGTGGATGCTGGTTTGCCATACAAAAGGCTAATCATTAAACAGTCATTTAGTCGTGTTCTTTTAAGTATATGAATCAGCCGCCTCATTACTGTCAATGTGTAATTAGCTGATTAATAAACAGGGGCCGGCCGGGCCAGTGGGAAGCGCTCGTGAAGTAATTGTTTCTGGAGAGCCCGAACACAAGGGCCCATTAAGACATAAAGAAGCATGCATTCATCCCAAATCATTACTTTACAAAACGCGCCACTCGTCTCGGCGCTGTTGATGTGTAATGGTTCCTTTATGGCCGGCTCTTCTCTTAATCAGCTACGGTCGGCAGGTGTAGAGCGCAGCGGATGTACAATAGCACTAAAATTAGACAAACACACTTGCCTTTTTAATCACTGTCAAATTGCGGATTCCTAATAACGTACGTCATGTTTAATACCGAGTTATTTTTCTGTGATTAATTTTAATGTAATGTCAGCTTGGTTTTCTGGGCACGTTTTGACCTTTGGCTGCAATCTGAAGGCCGTTTCTCATGGTCATGTGCTGTTTTGAAATCCCTCAATGTGTAAACCCAAAACTGCAGGGTTTTGTTTTAAACACATCTTGCGGTTAGCCATCATTCCCTCCAGAAATATTAA
Source organism: Chanodichthys erythropterus (assembly GCF_024489055.1). Classification (NCBI taxonomy): domain Eukaryota; kingdom Metazoa; phylum Chordata; class Actinopteri; order Cypriniformes; family Xenocyprididae; genus Chanodichthys; species Chanodichthys erythropterus. Next base: position 2,059,155 of record NC_090238.1, read on the forward strand.
TCAATTATCCTGCCTTGCTCCCGGTGCAGGATCCGTATGGAGAGGAATTCATCTGGAAAGAGGCACAAGCAGATATAATAGGACTGAGCAAAAAGCCCGTGCGCTGAGTGCTGTGCTGTCTAATCCTGAGAGACAGCCTAGAGCCACAATGTCACTTTTAGTTCCCCCCTTAGTCCCTCAGTGCGGCGCTCATCTCAAAATGGCCGTGTAACGTGGATAAACTTCCGAAGTGATGGACACAGACAGCGCACACTAGAAGACACTTGCATTTCTGTTTTGATGAGGATTTGAAAGTGTCTGCGAGGCTTGTGGCTCTTACATATGGAGGCTTTTACTCAGTCTTGCTCAGTGTTTATTACTTTTGTTTATGCTTAATGATTTCAACAATCCCCTAACCCAAAATATTGAACTTTGGTGCATGATTCCTCAAATCATGTGTGCTGTTGAGGAGAGGTGTGATCAGATGCATAAAACAGAACAAAAACAGGTGAAAAAAATCCCACAGACTTACATTAAAAGAGGGAACATTTACAGACCAGAAGATCACAGGGATGAGTGGGTGCAGGACTCCTGTTACTTGAGAGCAACCACCCAGTAACACAACTTAGGTGTCATTAAACTGATGCTATGTGGCTGCTATCAACCATTCAGAACACCTTAGCAACCACATAGCAACACTTTATTTCTGTCATGACAACTCTTAGAGTGTTCAGGATGGTAATGTATCTGACAATGTTGACATGTTTGGTCTTGGTGGAATAGATCTGCTATGCTGCTGCTGATATTGCTGCTGTTATTGTTGCTGCTGCTGTTATTAGTGCTACTGTTGGTTATAGCTGCTGTTTCTTATTGTTGCTGCTGCTGTTATTGGTGCTGTTATTGTTGCTGCTGCTGTTGATTATTGCTCCTGCTGCTGTCATTGCTGCTGTGGTTATTGCTGTTGCTTTTATTGTTGCTGCTGTTATTGTTGCTGCTGTTATTGCTGCTTCAGTTATTGCTGTTGCTGCTGTTATTGCTGCTGTTATTGTTGCTGCTGCTGTTATTAGTGCTACTGTTGGTTATTGATGCTGTTTTTATTGTTGCTGTTTTTGGTGCTGCTGCTGTTATTGTTGCTGCTGTTGATTATTGCTGTTGCTGCTGTTATTAGTGCTACTGTTGGTTATTGATTTTATTTTTTTATTATTTATTATTATTATTTTTTGGTCAACAAGCAAAATTCCCTTTTGCACAGGAAAACATAAAACTTACAGATACATACAATTATGCATATGCATGTACACATACATAACCTTACAAATCAAAATAATTACAAGATCATTCAAAAAAGGAAAAAAAAAAAAAAGGGAAAAAAAAAAAAAACCAAGATGTTTACACTCTTATTGACCAAAAGGTGTAGGCTGAAGCTAAAGCTTATCATGCCTACCCTTAACTCCACACAAGCAGCACTAACATATTAATTGACATCAATATAACAATATAAAATATTCTCAATATATATTTAGAAGAACATACAATATTATTATTATTATTGTTGTTATTATCATCACTGCTACTACTAACATTATCATCACTATTCAGTATATCTTTTCATTACCAATCCTTTATAAAGTATTTTAAACTGTGTTAATGAAATAGCCTTTTTTAACTCATCAGGGAAACTATTCCAAAGCAGAACACCTTTACTTGATGGACAGTTTCTTCTTAAATTGGTTCTACAATATGGTATATTAAACATATATATCCCTCTAAGGTCGTAATTACTGTCTCTCAAGCTAAACATAGCTTGCAAGGACTGAGGGAGGATGTGTTGTCTTGCCTTATACACAAGTTTAGCAGTATACAAATCTACCAAATCATAGAATTTTAATATTTTTAACTGGGTAAACAAAGGATTCGTTGGAGTATTATATGGAGAATGTGTAATTATTCTAATAGCCCTTTTTTGTAGTAGAAAAACTGGAGTAGTTCTAGATTTATATGTATTTCCCCAGATTTCTATTCCATATGTTAAATATGGAGTGATGAGAGAACTGTACAGTATATATAAGGCACTTTTGTTCAAAATATATTGCAATTTATATAAAACTGCAATTATTTTTGATATTTTCTTTTGAACATTCTGTATATGATATGTCCATGCCATTTTATGATCTATAATCACTCCTAAGAACTTAATGTAATTAACTCTTTCTAACATATTATTGTCAATTTTAATTTTAATATCATTTTCTATCAATTTATTATTAAATACCATGAATTTTGTTTTAGATAAGTTCAAAGATAGTTTATTTAAATCGAACCAGCTCTTTAATTTGCACAGTTCTCTCTCCACTACCATTACCAACTCTTCCAAATTTTGGCCTGAGCAATAAACATTGGTGTCGTCTGCAAACAAAATATAATTGAGTACATCAGACACCCTACCAATATCATTAATATAGAGCAAAAATAACTTAGGTCCCAACACCGAGCCTTGCGGGACTCCACAACTTATTTTCTGCAATTTAGAGTCTACACCATTTATATGTACATACTGAAACCTATCTGTTAGATAATTTTCAACCCAAGAATGTGCTATCCCCCTAAAACCATACTTTTGCAATTTATGTAATAAGATATTATGATCTATTGTATCGAAGGCTTTCTGTAAATCTAAAAAAATTCCAACTGTATACTGTTTTTTATTTATTGCTTGTGTAATATTTTCAACTAAATTAATAACTGCCATTGTTGTGGACCTATGTGCTCTAAAACCAAATTGTTGTTCCATTAAAATATTATTCAATTCTATATAATTATCCAGCCTTTTAACAAATAACTTTTCCAATATTTTAGAAAACTGAGAAAGCAACGAAATGGGTCTATAATTAGAAAACAAATGCTTATCACCATCTTTATGTAACGGAAGAACTTTGGCTATTTTCATTTCATTTGGAAAGATACCGGTTTTGAATGACTGATTGCAAATAAAGGTAAAAGGCTGAACAATATTATACATTATTTCCTTAACTATATACATATCCAACCCATCTTTAACTACCGATTGTTTTCCTTTGCAATATCTCACAATTCTTAATATTTCATTTTCATTGGTTGGACTTAAAAAAAATGAATTTGAACTCTTGTGGATAGAATCGATATTTATAGATTTATTATGTGGATGCACTATTTTATTTGCTAAATTATAACCAATTTTGACAAAATAATCATTAAACTCATTCACCATTTCATTAATATTATTTATAGTTCTATTATCTTTAATAAAATGATTTGGATACTCACCCTTATATTTTCTTTTATGTATTACACTATTTAGCACTTTCCATGTTCCTTGTATATTTTGTTTATGTTCTATCAACAATTTTGTATAGTATTCTTTTTTACTGTTTCTAATTATATTTACCAATTTATTCTTATAATCTTTATATTTATTTTCAGCATCTATTGTTCTAGATTTCAGGAATTTTCTGTACAATATATTTTTCTTCTTACATGCTTTTATGATGCCTTTAGTAAACCAAGGTTTCTGTATTTTATTAGTGACTTTGATTGCTTTAAGTGGACAGCATTTATCGTAAATTTTTAATATTTTTTCCAGAAAAACATCATAAGCCTCATTTGGGTTTTCATAACCATAGACCTCATCCCAATTTTGCCGGCCCAATTCCTCTTTAAATACTTCTATTGCTTCTGGTGTTCTGTGTCTCACAATTCTGGACTCATATGTTGACCTGGAATTCACTTTACATACATTTTGGAAAACTGCAAAAACAGGTAGATGGTCACTAATATCTGTTATTAAAAGCCCTGCATCTAATTTATCCATTTCATTAGTAAAAATATTATCTATTAATGTTGCTGTTATTGTTGTTATCCTACTTGGTTTTACTATTACTGGAAATAATGTAATATTATAGAAGGTGTTAATAAAATCTGTGGTCCCTCTATGTTCTCCCGGATTAAGCAGGTTAACATTAAAGTCCCCACAGACAATATAGGTCCTGTTTCCACTTTGACTTTGATATAAATCTACTATAAATTCATTGAAAGTTTCAAGTGGTGAACCAGGAGTCCTATACATACAACTAACAATTACATTTTTTCTTTTTTCAATTTTAACTTCAACAGTCACACATTCTAAGACATTATCAATTGTTGTTGACATATTATTTACTAAATTAGATTGCAAATTAGAATCCACATAAATAGCAACTCCACCTCCTTTTTTATCTTCCCTATTCATTACAAACAGTTCATATCCATCCAGCTCTACATCTGATACCTTATCCTTATCCAGCCATGTTTCAGAAATAGCCACTATACTAAACTTTGGAAAATTGTTTAAATAATCTTTAATTTTAGCAAAATTTTTCCATAAACTTCTACTATTGAAATGTATTACAGATAAAGATTGTTTCATATTGACTTTACTATTAAATTGTTCTTCTGTATAATACTGACAATTTAGTTCATTGTAAAGATGAGTTTCTGGGTCAATCTCTCTCTCAATATCATACTTGTTGGGTCTGATAAATTTAAAATTATACAAGTCAAATAAGTTGTTGGATGTGTCAAATAAGTCTATGTCATCATCTTCATGAATGCCTAAATTAGAAATTAGGTTTATATCATTTTCTGGATCTGTATTACTCATTACTAATATCATATCCTTCCCCATCCCCACAAATGAAATAATAAACAGAAGAAAACAAATAAATAACTATCTACAAACAAAAAATTAAAATAAAAAACAAAACAAAATAAATAAGCATTCTGCTGATAAATATCCAATTCATTTAGGCTAGGATAAGAGTTGATCCTTGGTCTTAGGCCATTAGACAGACAACTTTTAACGAAAATCTTATATCCAAGTTTACAGGTCTTCCTTTTAACACAAAAAGCCTTCTTATTATAGAAAATCAACTTAACATTAATTAAAACACTCATAATATAACAAAATTCGTTCAGCAATGTCCCCATAATAGTCATTTAAACTTTTCCAGATCGATGATTTCCCTTACCACGATCACTCTTGCTTCTTCTGGCGTTCCATTTAATCGAATCATCACACGACCATTTCTACTCCACGTTGCTTGTATCTTGTTTTGCTTCCATAAACTCGCAATGCTGTTTTTATTGTTGCTGTTATTGTTGCTGCTGCTGTTTTTGGTGCTGCTGCTGTTGATTATTGCTCCTGCTGCTGTCATTGCTGCTGTGGTTATTGCTGTTGCTTTTATTGTTGCTGCTGTTATTGCTGCTTCAGTTATTGCTGCTGTTATTGTTGCTGCTGCTGTTATTAGTGCTACTGTTGGTTATTGATGCTGTTTTTATTGTTGCTGTTTTTGGTGCTGCTGCTGTTATTGTTGCTGCTGTTGATTATTGCTGTTGCTGCTGTTATTGTTGCTGCTGCTGCTGTTATTGTTGTTGCTGCTGCTGTTATTGTTGCTGCTGTTGATTATTGCTGTTGCTGCTGCTGCTGTTATTGTTGCTGCTGCTGATGTTATTGTTGCTGCTGCTGATGTTATTGTTGCTGCTGTTGATTATTGCTGTTGCTGCTGTTATTGTTGCTGCTGCTGTTATTAGTGCTACTGTTTGTTATTGCTGCAGTTTTTATTGTTGTTGCTGCTGTTATTGTTGTTGCTGTTGATTATTGCTGCTTTTTATTGCTTCTGCTGTTATTGCTGTGGTTATTGCTGCAGCAGCAGCTGCTGTTATCAGTGCTGCTGTTGGTTTTTGTTGCTGCTGCTTCTGCTGCTGTTATTGCTGCTTCAGTTATTGCTGCTGCTGTTGTTATTGCTGCTGTTATTGTTGCTGCTGCTGTTATTAGTGCTACTGTTGGTTATAGCTGCTGTTTCTTATTGTTGCTGCTGCTGTTTTTGGTGCTGCTGCAGTTATTGCTGCTGCTGTTGATTATTGCTCCTGCTGCTGTCATTGCTGCTGTGGTTATTGCTGTTGCTTTTATTGTTGCTGCTGTTATTGCTGCTGCTGCTGTTATTGTTGCTGCTGCTGATGTTATTGTTGCTGCTGTTGATTATTGCTGTTGCTGCTGTTATTGTTGCTGCTGCTGTTATTAGTGCTACTGTTTGTTATTGCTGCTGTTTTTATTGTTGTTGCTGCTGTTATTGTTGTTGCTGTTGATTATTGCTGCTTTTTATTGCTTCTGCTGTTATTGCTGTGGTTATTGCTGCAGCAGCAGCTGCTGTTATCAGTGCTGCTGTTGGTTTTTGTTGCTGCTGCTTCTGCTGCTGTTATTGCTGCTTCGGTTATTGCTGCTGCTGTTGTTATTGCTGCTGTTATTGTTGCTGCTGCTGTTATTAGTGCTACTGTTGGTTATAGCTGCTGTTTCTTATTGTTGCTGCTGCTGTTTTTGGTGCTGCTGCAGTTATTGCTGCTGCTGTTGATTATTGCTCCTGCTGCTGTCATTGCTGCTGTGGTTATTGCTGTTGCTTTTATTGTTGCTGCTGTTATTGCTGCTTCAGTTATTGCTGCTGCTGTTGTTATTGCTGCTGTTATTGTTGCTGCTGCTGTTATTAGTGCTACTGTTGGTTATTGATGCTGTTTTTATTGTTGCTGTTTTTGGTGCTGCTGCTGTTATTGTTGCTGCTGCTGATGTTATTGTTGCTGCTGTTGATTATTGCTGTTGCTGCTGTTATTGTTGCTGCTGCTGTTATTAGTGCTACTGTTTGTTATTGCTGCTGTTTTTATTGTTGTTGCTGCTGTTATTGTTGTTGCTGTTGATTATTGCTGCTTTTTATTGCTTCTGCTGTTATTGCTGTGGTTATTGCTGCAGCAGCAGCTGCTGTTATCAGTGCTGCTGTTGGTTTTTGTTGCTGCTGCTTCTGCTGCTGTTATTGCTGCTTCAGTTATTGCTGCTGCTGTTGTTATTGCTGCTGTTATTGTTGCTGCTGCTGTTATTAGTGCTACTGTTGGTTATAGCTGCTGTTTCTTATTGTTGCTGCTGCTGTTTTTGGTGCTGCTGCAGTTATTGCTGCTGCTGTTGATTATTGCTCCTGCTGCTGTCATTGCTGCTGTGGTTATTGCTGTTGCTTTTATTGTTGCTGCTGTTATTGTTGCTGCTGTTATTGCTGCTTCAGTTATTGCTGCTGCTGTTGTTATTGCTGCTGTTATTGTTGCTGCTGCTGTTATTAGTGCTACTGTTGGTTATTGATGCTGTTTTTATTGTTGCTGTTTTTGGTGCTGCTGCTGTTATTGTTGCTGCTGCTGATGTTATTGTTGCTGCTGTTGATTATTGCTGTTGCTGCTGTTATTGTTGCTGCTGCTGTTATTAGTGCTACTGTTTGTTATTGCTGCTGTTTTTATTGTTGTTGCTGCTGTTATTGTTGTTGCTGTTGATTATTGCTGCTTTTTATTGCTTCTGCTGTTATTGCTGTGGTTATTGCTGCAGCAGCAGCTGCTGTTATCAGTGCTGCTGTTGGTTTTTGTTGCTGCTGCTTCTGCTGCTGTTATTGCTGCTTCAGTTATTGCTGCTGCTGTTGTTATTGCTGCTGTTATTGTTGCTGCTGCTGTTATTAGTGCTACTGTTGGTTATTGATGCTGTTTTTATTGTTGCTGTTTTTGGTGCTGCTGCTGTTATTGTTGCTGCTGTTGATTATTGCTGCTGCTGATGCTGTTATTGTTGCTGCTGCTGTTATTAGTGCTACTGTTGGTTATAGCTGCTGTTTCTTATTGTTGCTGCTGCAGTTATTGCTGCTGCTGTTGATTATTGCTCCTGCTGCTGTCATTGCTGCTGTGGTTATTGCTGTTGCTTTTATTGTTGCTGCTGTTATTGCTGCTTCAGTTATTGCTGCTGCTGTTGTTATTGCTGCTGTTATTGTTGCTGCTGCTGTTATTAGTGCTACTGTTGGTTATTGATGCTGTTTTTATTGTTGCTGTTTTTGGTGCTGCTGCTGTTATTGTTGCTGCTGTTGTTTATTGCTGTTGCTGCTGTTATTGTTGCTGCTGCTGTTATTAGTGCTACTGTTTGTTATTACTGCTGTTTTTATTGTTGTTGCTGTTGATTATTGCTGCTTTTTATTGCTTCTGCTGTTATTGCTGTGGTTATTGCTGCAGCAGCAGCTGCTGTTATCAGTGCTGCTGTTGGTTTTTGTTGCTGCTGCTTCAGTTATTGCTGCTGTTATTGTTGCTGCTGCTGTTATTAGTGCTACTGTTGGTTATTGATGCTGTTTTTATTGTTGCTGTTTTTGGTGCTGCTGCTGTTATTGTTGCTGCTGTTGATTATTGCTGCTGCTGTTATTTATTGCTGCTGCTTTTATTGTTGCTGCTGTTATCGTTGCTGCTGTTGATTATTGCTGCTTTTTATTGCTTCTGCTGTTATTACTGCAGCAGCAAGCTGCTGTTATCAGTGCTGCTGTTGGTTTTTGTTGCTGCTGCTGTCATTGCTGCTGTGGTTATTGCTGCTGCTTTTATTATTGCTGCTGCTGATGCTGTTATTGCTGTGGTTATTGCTGCAGCAGCAGCTGCTGTTATCAGTGCTGCTGTTGGTTTTTGTTGCTGCTGCTTCTGCTGCTGTTGCTTATTGCTGTTGCTGCAGAGCAAGTACAGGACTTGCTACTACTAATACATACACAACATGCTGCTGTGAGCAAGTTAGACATGCTACTGCTGTACAATTGCATACATTAATTACTAATAGCTGATCTATACAGGTGGAGCTGGGGAAGGTGGAGGGATTCTGAAAGCGCTCTGCAAACTGTTATAGCAAATACTGACTAAGTATTTGAAGGTTGAGCAGCGAGCTCATTGGCTACTGATACAGCAGGAACCAATCAGTTGTACCCTATAGAGAATGATGTGATTGCAAGCAGACTGAGTTAAGGACCTGTCAGCATGCACCATCTATATTTTCATGACAGAATTTTGTATTAAGCAATGTTTTTTAACTATCCAGAACACTGTAAAAAATTAACCAGAACACCCTAGAAATGACAGTAATCCCATAGCAACCAGCCGGAACATGTCAGCAAATGCATAGCAGGACACCCAAGAAACAACATAGTTTCCCTTTCCACATATCAACAGCTTAGCAACCACCCAGAACATGTCAGAAACCACAATCAAGAATGCCAAAGCAACCACCCCTGCACCCTCTTGAAAATGCAATGTTGAGTCTGTTGTGCTATGGATTTTATGATGTATGATGTGTATTGTGAGTCAATCTCAGTGTCCACTGCCAGTAAAGCAGTGTCTGCTGGGATACAAAATGACATCATCAGTCGCAAACTCCACTGCTCAGGAATCATGGAAGAATTTAGAAAATAATGTTTGAACCAAAACTACTTGGAAAATGTATAAACGAGAAGGCTATGAATCACGTGTCTCCAGCCCATCCGTGGATGGAAATGCTAATGCAATCAAGCCTGTTAATCACCGTCCACTGGCCTTTTTCTTAAGGAGGAGGTTTGTGTTTAAAAGCTGCCTTTAAAGAAACATTTGACACATGAGTGAACATTCTGTTATTCACTCACCCTGTCCAGATCCAAAAGGACCATGAAAACAACAAGCCAGAAAGCCTTAGTAACCACTCCGAAAATGTCAGAAACAACATATCAACAGCTTAGTAACCACCCAAACGTCATATACGTATCATAATGGCTGTCCATATAAATTCTTCTATTGTGTTTCACATAAACAAAGAAAGTTGTTTGATCTTTAGAGTGTGGGTAAATGATACTTTTGAAGTTTTTGGGTGAACTACCCATTTAACTGTCCAATCTGACCTTTGACTTTAGGCACAGAGGTAAAATCATTAACTATAATTTGAAGTTTAATGTGAGGTTTTATTATCTGTGCCAATTAGAGAAATCAGTATGTAGAAGCAGATTTAGTGGCATCAGAAATCTCGTCGACCTCACGCAGTTCTGTTGGATATGAAACACACTCATTAGCACAACAGAGAGCCTGTGTTTCTGTGGCCTCCAGCGGATTCCCTTCTATCTTCAAATGTTCGTACATGAAAGTTTGCTTCAGTCGAATGCATAAAAGGACTTTTTAATTGTCAGTCATTTATCAGATTGTGTGGACCGCCGTGCAGTGTCATGATACAACTGTTTACAATCCACTCGAAAAACATGCCTGTGGCGACATTTCTGCTAAACGATATTGCATTGCTTATTGCATGTTTCACAACACTTTCAAAGTGAAATGTCCAGTGGTTGGCACTAAAAGCTCAATCAATTTTCAACAGATGAATGTGAATCTGCCAATGTTTTATTTTCGCTGGGTGTATGCATCACAGCAGTTTGGGAATCAGATGTTAATGGGAATCCGTTAGCTGAACGTTTGATGCATATGGCACTCAAAACTGGATTCACTTTTATGAAGGCAAAAGTCTGAATTTGACTGGCTGACTTCTACAGGGAGCCTAGTGTGTGGAGATCTTTAACGATCCCCCAGAAACAAAAGCCATGTTTCGAAACTGAAGCAGTGTTATTTTACTTTTATTATATTTTTATTAATATTTTCAGAATTTCAGAATAGGAAATTCAGAATTTACTTGCATTTTTAGTAATTTGGTCATATTTTTATTTTGGGTTTTTGTTTTTGTTAGATTTAGAGTACGTTTAAATGACAATGCTGTACTAAAAATGGAAATGTTTTCCTTTTGCACTTTTTGCATACAGACAACAGCGTTGTCAAAATGATCCACGTTCACATAGATCCACACGAAAATGTCTAAAAACGCTGTATTCTGCTGCCAGGCCAGTAGGTGGCGATGTCACTTTGTAAAGAAACACTACGCGCCTATTGAACACTTAATACACATGCGGATGATGCCACAGTTTTTACAAATTCTTGTTTTTGTGGTTTATATGGATATTCAGGCCCCCAAAACGTTGTTGTCGTGTAAACGCATAAAGTTTTCCGTTTCTAGTTGAAAACGGTGTTGTGTAAACACCCCCTTAGTTTTTATTTATTTCCAGTTAATAATTTGCTTCAACATAAAATATTTCAGCCTAACCGATTTCATTTAGGTCAACTTTTTCAACTAATATTTATATTTTATTTTGTTTCAGCTTTATTTCAGTTAGCAGGAATGTTTTTTAATAGTTTTAGTTTTAGTTAATGATAATAACCCTGTACTGCAGCGATTAATGCTTCAGAGGAGCAAGTAAATGCTGGATTTTAAAAATTCATGTTATAAAAACTTCAAGGCTTCAAGAAACTCAAATTAGATTAGGCACTCAAAAGACATGATTACCGATGGGATACAGGAAAATTACAGTATGATTGGTCACTTTACATGTCAGTCAGATGGCCTCTTTCTGATTTAAGTGGGTGGTCACTGAGCCCAAACCTTGGCTGTTTCTCAATTCTGAGAACGTAAAAAACAGACTTGCGTTCTTGTGGAAGCCAGTCTTGCCTGGCTGCCTTGAAAGAACGAACTCGTAAGGACACGAGGACACACAACACATCTGTGTGAGAAATGAGATGTGCTGTCGATCTTGCTGCTCAACTGGCCGCTCAGCACATCCACTGCACAATGAATAAAACATAACATAACAGATGTCATAACCTATTACAATATTTACCTACATTATGATATTATTTGATGTATTTTTTATTTTACATGAGTATGTGTGTAAATGAGTATGTACATTTAATGTTACCCTTTGCCAGTGATAATATTCTTTTAAATATGCTAATTAAAAAGTACTACAGGCTTTCTCCTGATATTTATAGCTTAATTAAAATTATGCCAAACAATACGACAAATGACAATACGGCTCTCTCTCAAGTCTACACTCGATGCATCCTCGATACCAAGAACACTTATGGGTACTTTCATGCATTCTCTGTACTTGCGTTCTTGAGTATTGGAACCAGACTTTGACAGTTGATGATGGTGTAGTACGAGAACACAAGGACGCAATATTGCTTAAGAACGCATATTGAGAAATGGCCCTTGTGTCATTGGGCAAAGATCTGACTATGTGAGACTACACTAAACCTAACCAGCGACGGTGTAAAAAAAAAAAAAAAAAAAAAAAAAGGCTGCTCTGGAGATGCTCTGACAAAGTCGTCTAGCCATCACCATTTGGCCCTTGTCAAACTCTCTCAAATCCTTACGCTTGAAAATAAATACTTAGTCTTTATTAATCAATAATCTGCACCTGTAATCATAATTTGTGTGCAAGGAATAAGGAATAAAAGTTGGCGTTTTACTGACAATAGTGTTCATTTCAGCTGGACTGTAGTGAATTGTACAGGGATGTTTTGCACATTTTTCCAATGAGTGCTCCAATTTATTGTTATGGCAGTGTTATGGTTTTAAGTCTGATTTATTATCTTACAGATTAACTGAAATCTTTTTTTGAAAACAAATTAACTTGCTTTACAGGGTCAGTTCACCAAGAAATGTAAATTCTGTCATTATTTGCTCATCTTTTTGGTTTTTCAAACACACACACACACACATACATATATATATATATATATATATATATATATATATATATATATATATATATATATATAGTTGCCATTAGTTATCAGAACTTAAAATTTAGCATTATAACTCAAATATCCAAGTTGACTAAATTTAAAATTAAGGCAGTCAACTTTAAGTTGAAAGCACATTATTCATTATTCTAATGTTGAATTTTAAGTTGCTGCATTTTTTTAAGTGTACATGGCTATTGTTTCTTTGCAACACTTAAGACAAATTTACACTTTACTTAAAGCCTTAATATATAATGCATTATAATGTTATTTTTAATGCCTTAAAGGTACAATCTGTGATATTTTTTTCCGCTAGAGGTCGCTAGAAGCCTATTCAAAACAAAGGCGTAGTTTGATGACGCCAAGTTTTAGAGCGGAAACTTGGGACATGTGATCTCCATCTCAACGGACTGTGCAAAAGAATAGGGATTGGAGTCTGGAAGAATTCATGTTCATGGATGTGATTATTAACGTTACTGTAGTATTAAGCAGAACAGGAGCGAGTGTTGCGGGAGCTGAACGAGGAGCTGGAGCGATTGATCAACACACGCCTCACGAGCAGCGGGACTTTTATTATGACACAGTCGCCGGCGCCGCTTCCGCTTTTCCGGTCATGAGTTTACGGGAGCTGTCCTTGTCGACAGAACCAGCGGCAGATGGTAAACAGTAATTATGTTCCATAAATAAGTAACACAATCCACCATAAAACGTGCAAGAAGTAAATAAGGAACTGCTTGAAGCAAGCTAGTGGTTTGCTGGACGCTAGACACTACTTCCGCATTTGTCCACGGCACTGTTGTCATGTGGTTTCTACGTCAGTAAAGGCGGTAACAAAGGTAACTGACGTCATTGACAGGCGACTGCACTGCCCCGTGTCACGGTTTAGAATGGGAACTTTCTCATGATTTACAAGTAGTTGAAAACATTAGAGATATTGGTAGTAATCAGCTGGACAAAATATATAACACTAGCCTAGTGGATTTTGGATATTTTACTGCAAAAATTTTACATATTGTACCTTTAATTATGCCTTGTAATGAACCTTAATGGTCTCATGAGTAACTGTAACCACAGTTATGATACATTATGTTGCACCTTTAGAAAGTATTAAAACACGTGACAAACAACCAATTCCAGATGGAACAATGAATCTTTCTTTGCGTTCTTTTTCAGCTCGTTTTCTCCTTTTGGAGCTTGACAGCTGTGGCCCCAACATGTAAAAACGAGTACATTTGTCCAAGAATTATTCCTTTAATTGCCCCCTCAAAACATCCAAGCTTTTCCACGCGTTGACAGAGACGTTCAGTCACATCATCTAATACCTTTCTGTAGCACGTCAAAGAGATTTGTCCACTCGCTGTAATTAGTCGTTACCATGACGACTTCCTTCCACGGGAACAGCCCCTCCCAGCCATAAAGCCCCAGTCGTTCTCGATGGGCCGAAATGAATTTCCTCACTGGGGCAGGAAGTGGGAAAGGAGGGCGGTGTGTGTGCGCCCAGTCAATCGGCCCGCTCCAGTACAGGAATCCAGCGGCTGATGCTGCTCATATTTCAGCCTTGGTAAAGATTAGCTGTCAGCCCCAGAGGAGATGTATTGATCTGTTTTCCTTTTTTTTCTGCCAGCAATCACCTGACAAAGGCAGCGAGGAGGGCTTCCGTGAGTGATGCCCGTTCCCGTCTCCACCTCCTGCGCTGGATATGGGGGTTCCGGTGACCGCTGATGCCGGGATATAATTAAACCATAAACTTTACGTGAACTTGCACTCTGAGCCAAGTGTGCTTCATTCATTAGGGTGAAAAGGCCAAATGAAACATTATGCGTGAAATCAAAGAAAACAACGTTTGTTAATCAGGACCTTTTCCTTGTTTTACAGTAATGCATGAGTTTGACTTAATTACATACATTAGGTTAATGACTTAACCTATATAGATCATAATCATATGCTGGCTTATATATATGGAGATTTAAGTGTGATTCTGTTTTTTTTTTTCATAGAGAAACGCTATGTATATAAAAACATTGTGCTTTACAATAACATTTCAGAAGTAGTTGAATCTGCAAATGCATGCCATTCATAACAGTGCTGAACTCTTTAAAAGGAAATGTGCACCTAAGCTTGATTCACTTTGTGTGTGCGCTGTTGGGTACTTTCAATAAATCATGTTTTTCCAAGTTCCAGTGAAACAAGTATGAATTTTCTGTGGTTAAACTGTTACTCATAATACTAAATATGTGCTTAAAGCCTTGCAGAGTAGTGCACAATTATTTAAATGAGTGCCTTCAGTAGCCATGAATGTGTCTTTCACATGTTTCGCACCAACCCTGTTTCACTGAAAATGTTTTTGATTTGAAGGCCAGTGGAAAAATGACTAAAATCAGATTTCACCATAACACATTATCCACAGCCAGCTTTGAACCAGGTCATACTTAATATTAGGGGTCTTTTTTCTCTACACAGTTACATGAAGGGACAAAACTAAGTACTGAGGTCCTGGTCAAAAACACAAAATAAAACATTAACCAATAAAAAAACATTAGAATCTAAGATATGTGTCTAGGCAGCGTCATCAATAAATAGCATAATAAGTTATACAAAAAATAAAAATAAATAAATAAACAATAATAATACTGCAATAATTAATAAAAAATAAGAACATAAATAGTCAAAAAAATCTGTCAGTAGACATTATTGAACATAAAAAGTCTGAAACTGTATTACACACGCAAGTGTCTATGTTATTGCACGCATGCACATGTGCAAAGAAAAAAGTGAAATGCATTTTTATATTGGTCGAATGAAAAGTCATGGTTCAAACCTGCTTTGCATGCAAATAACACCAGGAATGAATTAAAAGAAGAAAAAAAAAAATAAATGTTAGATAATATTTTACTGAACACTGAGTGTTGATGTGCAGAACACATACTGCTAGCTTTACTGACCGCAGATTTATTTATTTATTCAAAAATATTTTCAAAATTATCTTTATTTATAATGAGTCAACTAAATTAAACATTGACTAACAGATTTATCTTAAGTCAAAATGATATTTTCATATTATACACTGTAAAAAAGTTGTAAATAAAGTTTATTGAAGAATTTTTTTAACAAGAAAATACTATATCAGTCTATATTTTCTTACTTTATAATAAAGTGTGAAATGTACAAGCAATTTCTGAGAGAAAATTGTTTCAAAGTAAATCCAGCTTTCCTTTTTCAGTGTAGCTAATTTAGCTTTTGTTTATGGTGGAATTAACTTGTAAAAAAATTTATTTAGTAATATTTGGATTGTGGCTGAACAAAATATATAGATTAAATATGGTCTTAATAATAACTAACCCTTTTTACTATGTATGTATGTACTAGGAATGTTTTTGTGTTTGGGATTTTTTTTTTTTTTTCATTAATATTAAATTAAAATGTAAGGCTTGTGAAACAGGTATAGAAATTACACTGTTAAATATATATGTGTTGAGTATAAATCACACAAAATTGTTCATTTATACGTCGTATTAGGTTACCTGATCAATATTTTCATGTTCATGATCAATCTATATTTTCACTCAAACGTATGTGTATAATGTTATTTTACTTATTTGTGTAATTTTTTTTTGTTTGTCATTTTGCACTTTTTGAGTTTTAGTTTTTATATATGGAAGTGAGCACATGGTGATGAATGTACAACACATCTGTTTTATAAAGCACAATAAGGGCCATTTAATCTGAGAGGCTGCTTATTTGTTCAGTGTCGATCAGGGGAGAGATTAAATGATCCAGCGAGTATGTCAGTCTTCACAACGCTACAAAACGCAGACAAGTTTTTAATAACTGGTGTCGCTGGCCACGCATCACGCTGGGCATCGAGAGCCAACGGTTACACTTCAGTTAAAAGCATAAATATAATTTGAGAAAAATGTAGTTGTAACAAAGAAAACATGGCCCAAAGAAACAGTGTGTCAGACATTTGTATGTGAATATATGTGGACAGCATGTCCATCATAAACCAAAGGATGATGTCACATCAGTGGCCCTCGGTTACAGCACTCTGACGCCGGGCGACTCCGGGCATTTAGCCTGAGCTCAATCACGAGCCGCTCCACTGTTAATCTCACAGACTGGAGAAACACTAAAGATGTCTGCCGCCACTTCGCTTTGCAACAAGAGTCAGGTAATTCTCTCTCCAGCGTGCCCGAGTAACAAATCACATCTTCAGCTGTCTGTCTTTCCATCTGTCTATCCCTCCCCCTCTCGCCGAGCACAAGATTGATGGAGAGATGGAGGGAAAAATCAATGCTTTCCTGCGAGCTGTGTCATGTTTAGGGACGGCTGATGCGCAGACGGCAGCTTTTCCTGGTCCATCCGCCCTGATTCACTCCATCTTTTCCCCTTTCTCTCTGACCTGATTTCCCTGCGTTTGGTCGTCAGCAGGTGGTAGATGAAACCGAATCTCTTAGCTTGTTTTCCTTAGGACAGCTGTGATTTTCAGCCGATCTGTTTCCGTGAATATGACTTTCATCCCTATTTGTCATTTTATGGTTAATTATACGCTTACACAGTGCCTGTCGCACTTGATGTCATTCATCTTTTCTTTAATCAGCGACCCGATGCCATGCTCATTTGTTCATGTGTACAGTCAGGGTGCAAATTTAACTCCCGCCACACGCCAAATGAGGGTAAAAATGGGCTTTGGTCAGAAAAACAAAATGTACCATCGCCACTGCTTCAGTACACATTAGCACAGAAGATATAACATTCTCAAAACATTGGGTCGCTGTTAATCCCGTGTTGTAAAAAGGGCATTGTGATTTTTCCACTGGCTTTTGGATTATTGCAATAAATAAGCTCTGCGGCCCACAAAATTTGATGAATCTTACAAATTTTGTTCATGACAGTCTTCACAAATGAACAACTTTTCAAGCCTAAATACAATCAGCAGAAGTAAAAAGCTAAACGTTGACTACACCATGGTCACATGACTTTAAAGTCATCACCATTAAGCTTCAACAACTCTTTCAGTCTTTATTTATAAACATTTTCCCTGAATGTTTGAGTTAGAATAGTCCACAAAAGTGCCATTATAAACACAAAGGCCCGGTTTCACAGACAGGGCTTAGCCAAAGTCCCTTTAAGACAAGTCATTTCACTCGGCGGCCATCTCGGGCATACTGGGCATCATCAAATTCTCCAAAACTGTTTGCCAACCTTACGATTAAATTTCATATTTGAAATCACCAATGAAATCTAACAACAACCGGCTCATAAATTTAGTTTCTAAACGCTCGAATCATGCCAAAAAAGCTGTATTTTTCATGCAGGATCAAGCTAATGCGCATGCGCAGACCTAAATGCGCGTCTCTTCGGAGGCAAGCGTCTGACTGTTTCTATAGAAACCGGTGATTCTAACGGCCGCTGAAGTGACACGATGATTTTACCAGAGCCGTTGAAAAACACATTTAACGGCTCTGGCTGTAACATTCTAAGACTGAACTGAACACACATACCGATTGTTTCCTTCGTCTGGAGCCGATTTTAATCGTCGGAGAAGAACACCAACGTTTATGATTGAGACCGCTGCTAAGCAACACACTGTGCGCGGGATCTTGAAAATGGATGTAAACAAACAGCTCGCGCTCTTCATCTGCAGCTATATTTGTGCGGAAAATAACTAAAAAAAAAATGGACAAATGCGCAGGATATGTGTGAGGTCCTGGCTGGAGAGGCAACATGGATTTGTTCTCTACAGAGAGAATTTGAGGTGAGTAAACTTTGTTAAATCTATTTTTAGGGCTTGCACTCCAGTGGTGTCGGCCGTTGTTAAGCAACGATAAGCTGCGATCCTCAATGAAGCTTGTTCGACTTGAAACGGCACTGTACAGACCATTAAATTACCACAGAAGTAAAGTTAACTTTATACTACCACAATGCGACCTCAAGGGCACTTTCACTTATGCGATCAAAGGGGCAGGGCTCTTTATATTCTCTCTGTATATATTGTATCAACTGTTAATTTTGTATCCGTATCAGATAAATAATATATATATACAAAACATGATAAAAAAAACCAAAAAGTATTATCTTTATCATTTGTTGCCCCCCTATTGGCTGGTGCTCCAGGACACTCGCCCACTGCCATCTATGGATAATCCGGCCCTACCTGACACGTTCAAAGCTTCCGCAATAGCAGCTCAGCTTCTTTCCTTATCGCTTCTATTATGGTATTCCTTCGAAGATATGTTGTATAGAAATTCGTACTCTTGCCAGAGTTCAACCAGTTTTTCTTCCATACCAGTTGTCCAATGTGTTTTTATGTTTCAAACGTTTTTTGACGCCATTTCGCCGCTTGTTTACAATCGCCTGACACAGTCTCCAAGGAAACAGAGACGTCATCGGTCGCAAATATTATGCTGCCTTCACGTGCTCTCAGTGCTATTGTAAAGATGACTTTCCTTGGGAAAAAAAAAAAAAAAAAAACGAAACTTGAATGCGATTTGCTCATAATCACTACTTCAGAAGTGGGAATTATCAAATTTGAGAAGAATCTTTGTGAGGAGGACTGGCAATGACTGTTTCTAAAATTCTAAGACTAGAATCGTTAGACGCAGCACACTGCACGATTTTAAGCACCAACAGTAAACACCGACTGAACGCAACTGGCTCTGACTCGGCGCGATTGGACATGATCAGTCGTAAGTATCAAATTACACTCATAATCGGCCTTACAATCGGGTGTGTCCCCGGCTTAAGCCAGGATTAGTCCTTGGTTCAATTAAGATATTTAAGATAAATGTACAAAAAAAAAAAAAAAAAAAAAAAAAAAAAAAAAATTACTGGTGTGCATCTTGAGACAAAACAGTGTTACTGACATATTTTAATAGATATCAGTACAAGTTGCTTTCAGTTAAAACAGCTCAAACATGCATTTTAGTCCAGGACTAGCCTTGTCTGTGAAACCAGGGGAAAGAGTAGGTAAAAAGTGCAAAGAGGTAAAAGTGACTAGTGAGTCCTGATGATTGTGAAAAAAATCACAAGGTGGCTTTTCTGGTGTATTTTATGTCATAGAATGAAATGTGAATTGTGTTCACCACAGACCTTACTTCAAGCATTTAACCACAAACCCATTGACTTCAGGACGATGGACCCGGAAGTGCTAAAATGCAACTTTTCTCTGGAACTTACACATATTGTATGTGAAATATTCCTTACAAGAATCCACTAAAATGAAAATAAGTGGAATAAAATCAAGACGGGTCTTTTCTAACAGGTGTTTCTGTATAGAGGAGAGCAGCTTGTAAAAGACACTATTTGTTACACAATGACCTGTCACTAACAGACAACCTTATTGTCTTCTAAACTGTATCTTTCCCTCTTTGTCCTTTTCTAACTAAAGTTGTACAATCTTAAAAATAAATGTGTAACACAATATTTGGATGGTCCACTTTAGACATGACTCTACTGAGTAACTTTGCATCTACATGTCAACTTATTCTATTAACCTGAACCCTTATTCTGCTTTCATTGCACTAAAGGTTCTGTATAATGGGAAAAGGTTCTTTAGATTATTAAAATGTTCTTCACAGTAAGACAGTTATTTTTCAAAGAGTGTAAAAGTAAAGGTTCCAAAAGGGTGTTTTCGCAGAAGAATCATTTTTGTTTCCCCAAATAACCTTTCAGCCATCAATTCTCAAAAAAAATGAAGGTTTTTGAGGAAAACATTCCAGGATTTTTCTCCATATAATGGACTCCAACAGGTCATATGTGACCTTTCCAACATGATTACGTAATGCGTGGCGCATCACATAGCAGTGCAAGACGAGCATTTGTGGTTAAAAAGTATATCATTTTTATTTTTTTTAAGAAAATAACCAATGGTTTCGCTAGATAAGACTCTTACTCCTCGTCTGGGATCATGTAGAGCTCTTTGAAGCTGCACTGAAACTGACATTTGAACTTTCAACCCGTTGAACCCCAGTGAAGTCCACTATGGAGAAAAATCCTGGAATGTTTTCCTCAAAAACCTTCATTTCTTTTCGACTGAAGAAAGAAAGACATGAACATCTTAGATGACATGGAGGAGAGTAAATTATCAGGAAGTTTGAATTCTGAACTAATCCTTTAAAGGTTCTTCATGGAACCATTGATGCCAATAAAGAACCTTTATTTTTAAGAGTGAAGCTACTCAGAGCGTCCGTCCCATTTCTTCTCATTCTTTCTGGCACTCTAATCAGAACACTACGAGCTCCAGCGGGTGAAGTACGCCAAAAGCTGCCTTTCCTGACAGCCAATAAAAACCCAATAATCTCCCCCATTCAAGTGGCCCTATTTTAAAAAACACTAACTAGTGCTATTACTCAGGTGCCGGGCGCCGCTGGCTCTCTGCTCTCTTCCCTTAATGCTCTTTTTATTTAATATATAGCCCATGAAAAATGACACACTCCCGTCTCGGTGTGTAGATATTTTGTTGCTGATGATGCGAGACGAATTTCCATCACGGCTTTGTTTCCAGCAGGCGAGCAGATAATCTTTTACAGCGCAGAGGGAGTACACCACGTCCATCAATCTAGTGTGCTTATGGCTGCCGCCCGCCCGCCACCGACCGGCTCTCACGCACACGGGCGAGTCAAGGGTGCAGGTCCACCGTGCTCAAACGGCATGTTGATTAACAAATCATCTGAATAACTCACTCCTTTAGAATATAACGTACGCCATGGTTATATTGGTTATATAATATAATTATCATTTGAATAGATATGAGTACATATATTTTATAAAACATTAAGTCATAAAAATCACATTTTAACATCAAATTGTTATATTTAAAGGGGGAAATGTAAAGAGTGAATGTACAAAGTCACATTTTCTGGGAAGATACATACTGTAAAGCATTTATATAGTCCATCTGACAGAATCAGGAGCACATGCACAGACATCTCTGAGAATGTGTTTAAAACTCTTTAGATCCTTTCTAAGGGCACTTAAATGTCATCATTACATCAGCGAGATTCAGGAATCATTTCTATCACAAAACTGATTTTGTTCAGTCCTGGATGGAGAGTGCAAATGGGAAGTGTGTGTGTTGGCGGTGTCCAGCAGGCCTCAGTCGTGGTCCAGTGGCGTCTCTGAATCACGGAGGAGCAGCATTCATGACTCTCCTCGGTTCTTTTCCGCCCAGATGCAGAATGCCTGATTGACAATAATAGGAAGTGGCAAGATCGATGGGAAACAAGCGAGGGGGAACGTGTGCACGAGTGTGTGTTCTCTCCGGTTGGGAAGAGTCCGCGAGCTCGGGACAGGAGACGCGGGAAGGCTCTTAGGTGGCAGAGCTGTCAGTCTCCTCGTTATTCCGGCTTCACAGATAAATGGGAAGGTTCTGGAAGAGGGATGATCTGAGCGTCACTGTCACACTAATGCTGTACCTCCACAGATCTGATGTGTGTCTTAAATGCCAGTGTTGCATCATCGTTTATTCAGACTTGTGGTGTTTTCCAAGGTGTACAAAGGGATGCATGTTCATTTTGATTGTTCATGTTGCTCTTTTCCATACAATGAACATAGATGGTGACCAGCAGCTATCATGCTCCAAAAAGCACAGTAAAATTAGGTAATATAAGTGCACTATATTATTCTTTAGTATACTGTACAATAAAGGTCAAAAGTTTGGAATAATTAAGCATTTCTTTATGTATGTCTGTGTGCATGTTTTTGTGACATACCAGGACACAAATGTGTATAATGACATGGGAATGACGTAGGTATTACAAGGAGAGGGTGATTTATGAGGACATTACCCCATGTCCCCATTTTTCAAAAGGCTTATAAATCACACAGAATGAGTTTTTTTGAGAAGTAAAAATGTGCACAGTTTCCTGTGATGGGTAGGTTTAGGTGTAGTGTTGGTGTAGGGCGATAGAAAATACAGTTTGTACAGTATAAAACCATTACGCCTATGAAATGTCCCCACAATTCACAAAAACAAATGTGTGTGTGTTTGAAAACGGTGCTAAAGTGGTGAATCCTCGAAAGTGTGATCAAGTGAAAAGCAGGATTAGACCCCGGTGAGATGTCACGAGTTCAGCCCACTCTCTAATTGATTGGTGTGAGATGCACATGAAGAAGACGTTAAAGTGAAATGAAGTCATAACAGTGAATAGAGACATTTATTAGGTCAGACACGGAACCCACCAAAACGTTGAGATTGTTTATTGATTTTTGTGTTTTGGCTGACTGCTCCTGTGTAATCGCTTGTGCTGTTGCGGCGACCCGGACCCTGAAGCCCCCGACCGCAGACAGGAGCTCAGCACGCTGTCATCTGATGCGCTTCCAAACGGGCCGCTGTATATTTGAGAATCAGCCTCATTTAAGGAATATTCCTGGTTAAATATAACTGCATCTGAGGTATGGTGATTAGCACAGAAAATCATTTTGACTCATCGCTTACATTGTAAAGACAAATAGACAGTCCAAATTTACAGTAATATGCTGGTTTTAAAATTTGAAGCTGATATTTTGGTTAAATCACTTACAAGAGTTATACAAGCAATGTTTGTAATTTAGGTGAATGTGTGGTTGTGACATCAGTATAAAATTCTTTCATGAAACTCTAGATGGTGCAGGCTGATAGGTCCTCACCTCAATCTGCTTGCAATCACTTCATTCTCTATAGGACTCAGCTGATTGGTTCCTGCTGTATCAGTAGCCAATGAGCTCGCTGCTCAACCTTCAAATACTTGGTCATCATTTGTTGTAGCATGCTTCAGAAATCCTCCACCTTCCCCAGCTCCACCTGTACAGATCTGCCACAGGTAACTTATGTATGATATATTGAACAGCAGCAGCATGCCTGTCTTGCTCACCGCAGTGTGTTGTGTATGTATTGGCAGTAGCAAGTCCCGTACTTACTCTGCCACAACAGCAGCAGAAATAACTAACAGCAGAAGCAGCAGAAATAACCAGAAGCAGCAGCAATAACCAACAGCAGCAGAAATAACCAACAGCAGAAGCAATAGCTGCAGCAGAAATAACCAGCAGCAGTAGAAATGACCAACAGCAGCAGCAATAACAAGAGCAGAAATAACCACCAGCAGCAGCAGCAGCAATAACCAACTGCAGCAGAAATGACCAACAGCAGTAGAAATAACCAACAGCAGCAGCAATAACAAGAGCAGAAATAACCAGCAGCAACAGTAATAACCAACTGCAGCAGAAATAACCGACAGCAGCTGAAATAACCAACATCAGCAGCAGAAATTACCAACAGCAGCAGCAGAAATAACCAACAGCAGCAATAACCAAACAGCAGCAGAAATAAACAAAAGCAGCAGCAATAACCAACAGCAGCAGAAATAACCAGCAGCAGCAGCAGCAATAACCAACAACAGCAGCAGAAATAACCAACAGCAGCAGCAATAACCAACAGCAGCAGCAGAAATAACCAACAGCAGCAGCAATAACCAAAAGCAGCAGCAGAAATAACCAACAGCAGCAATAACCAAAAGCAGCAGCAATAACCAAAAGCAGCAGCAATAACCAACAGCAGCAGAAATAACCAGCAGCAGCAGCAGCAATAACCAACAACAGCAGCAGAAATAACCAACAGCAGCAGCAATAACCAACAGCAGCAGCAGAAATAACCAACAGCAGCAATAACCAAAAGCAGCAGCAGAAATAACCAACAGCAGCAGCAATAACCAAAAGCAGCAGCAGAAATAACCAACAGCAGCAGCAATAACCAACAGCAGAAATAACCAACAGCAGCAATAACCAAACAGCAGCAGAAATAAACAACAGCAGCTGCAGCAGCAGCAGCAGCAGCAATAACCAACAACGGCAGCAGAAATAACCAACAGCAGCAGCAATAACCAACAGCAGAAATAACCAAACAGCAGCAGAAATAACCAAACAACAGCAGCAGCAATAACCAACAGCAGCAGAAATAACCAACAGCAGCAGCAGCAATAACCAAAAGCAGCAGAAATAACCAACAGCAGAAATAACCAACAGCAGCAGCAATAACCAACAGCAGAAATAACCAACAGCAGCAATAACCAAACAGTAGCAGAAATAAACAAAAGCAGCAGCAATAACCAACAACAGCAGCAGCAATAACCAGCAGCAGAAATAAACAAAAGCAGCAGCAATAACCAACAGCAGCAATAACCAAACACCACCAGAAATAAACAAAAGCAGCAGCAACAGTAATAACCAACTGCAGCAGAAATAACCGACAGCAGCTGAAATAACCAACAGCAGCAGCAATAACCAAAAGCAGCAGCAGAAATAACCAACATCAGCAATAACCAAACAGCAGCAGAAACAACCAAACAACAGCAGCAGCAATAACCAACGGCAGCAGAAATAACCAACAGCAGCAGCAGCAATAACCAAAAGCAGCAGAAATAACCAACAGCAGAAATAACCAACAGCAGCAGCAATAACCAAACAGTAGCAGAAATAAACAAAAGCAGCAGCAATAACCAACAACAGCAGCAGCAATAACCAGCAGCAGAAATAAACAAAAGCAGCAGCAATAACCAACAGCAGCAATAACCAAACACCACCAGAAATAAACAAAAGCAGCAGCAACAGTAATAACCAACTGCAGCAGAAATAACCGACAGCAGCTGAAATAACCAACATCAGCAGCAAAAATTACCAACAGCAGCAGCAGAAATAACCAACAGCAGCAATAACCAAACAGCAGCAGAAATAAACAAAAGCAGCAGCAATAACCAACAGCAGCAGCAGAAATAACCAACAGCAGCAGCAATAACCGACAACAGCAGCAGAAATAACCAACAGCAGCAATAACCAAACTGCAGCAGAAATAACCGACAGCAGCTGAAATAACCAACATCAGCAGCAGAAATAACCAAAAGCAGCAATAACCAAACAGCAGTAGAAATAAACAAAAGCAGCAGCAATAACCAACAGCAGCAGCAATGACCAACAACAGCAGCAGAAATAACCAAAAGCAGCAGCAATAACCAACAACAGCAGCAGAAATAACCAACAACAGCAGCAGAAATAACCAAAAGCAGCAGCAGAAATAACCAACAGCAGCAATAACCAAACTGCAGCAGAAATAACCGACAGCAGCTGAAATAACCAACATCAGCAGCAGAAATAACCAAAAGCAGCAGCATAAATAACCAACAGCAGCAGCAATAACCAACAGAAGAAATAACCAACAGCAGCAATAACCAAACACCACCAGAAATAAACAAAAGCAGCAGCAATAACCAACAAAAGCAGCAGCAATAACCAACAAAAGCAGCAGCAATAACCAACAATAGCAGCAGCAGCAATAACCAACAGCAGCAGAACTAACCAACAACAGCAGCAATAACTAACAGCAGCAGCAGAAATAACCAACTGCAGCAGAAATAACCGACAGCAGCTGAAATAACCAACAGCAGCAGCAATAACCAAAAGCAGCAGCAGAAATAACCAACATCAGCAATAACCAAACAGCAGCAGAAATAACCAAACAACAGCAGCAGCAATAACCAAAAGCAGCAGAAATAACCAACAGCAGCAGCAATAACCAAACAGTAGCAGAAATAAACAAAAGCAGCAGCAATAACCAACAACAGCAGCAGCAATAACCAGCAGCAGAAATAAACAAAAGCAGCAGCAATAACCAACAGCAGCAATAACCAAACACCACCAGAAATAAACAAAAGCAGCAGCAACAGTAATAACCAACTGCAGCAGAAATAACCGACAGCAGCTGAAATAACCAACATCAGCAGCAAAAATTACCAACAGCAGCAGCAGAAATAACCAACAGCAGCAATAACCAAACAGCAGCAGAAATAAACAAAAGCAGCAGCAATAACCAACAGCAGCAGCAGAAATAACCAACAGCAGCAGCAATAACCGACAACAGCAGCAGAAATAACCAACAGCAGCAATAACCAAACTGCAGCAGAAATAACCGACAGCAGCTGAAATAACCAACATCAGCAGCAGAAATAACCAAAAGCAGCAATAACCAAACAGCAGTAGAAATAAACAAAAGCAGCAGCAATAACCAACAGCAGCAATAACCAACAACAGCAGCAGAAATAACCAAAAGCAGCAGCAATAACCAACAACAGCAGCAGAAATAACCAACAACAGCAGCAGAAATAACCAAAAGCAGCAGCAGAAATAACCAACAGCAGCAATAACCAAACTGCAGCAGAAATAACCGACAGCAGCTGAAATAACCAACATCAGCAGCAGAAATAACCAAAAGCAGCAGCATAAATAACCAACAGCAGCAGCAATAACCAACAGAAGAAATAACCAACAGCAGCAATAACCAAACACCACCAGAAATAAACAAAAGCAGCAGCAATAACCAACAAAAGCAGCAGCAATAACCAACAACAGCAGCAGCAGCAATAACCAACAGCAGCAGAACTAACCAACAACAGCAGCAGCAGAAATAACCAACAGCAGCAGAAATAACCAACAGCAGCAGCAGCAGCAATAACCAACAACAGCAGCAGAAATAACCAACAGCAGCAGCAATAACCAACAGCAGAAATAAACAAAAGCAGCAGCAATAACCAACAGCAGCAGAAATAACCAAACAACAGCAGCAGCAATAACCAACAGCAGCAGAAATAACCAACAGCAGCAGCAGAAATAACCAACAGCAGCAGCAATAACCAACAGCAGCAGCAATAACCAAAAGCAGCAGCAGAAATAACCAACAGCAGCAATAACCAAACAGCAGCAGAAATAACCAACAGCAGCAGCAATAACCAACAGCAGAAATAACCAACAGCAGCAATAACCAAACAGCAGCAGAAATAAACAAAAGCAGCAGCAATAAACAACAACAGCAGCAGCAATAACCAGCAGCAGAAATAAACAAAAGCAGCAGCAATAACCAACAGCAGCAATAACCAAACACCACCAGAAATAAACAAAAGCAGCAGCAATAACCAACAACAGCAGCAGCAATAACCAACAGCAGCAGAACTAACCAACAACAGCAGCAATAACCAACAGCAGCAGCAGCAGAAATAACCAACAGCAGCAGCAGCAATAACCAACAACAGCAGCAGAAATAACCAACAGCAGCAGCAATAACCAAAAGCAGCAGCAGAAATAACCAACAGCAGCAATAACCAAACAGCAGCAGAAATAACCAACAGCAGCAGCAATAACCAACAGCAGCAATAACCAAACAGCAGCAGAAATAAGCAACAGCAGCAGCAGCAGAAATAACCAACAGCAGCAGCAATAACCAACAGCAGAAATAACCAAACAGCAGCAGAAATAAACAAAAGCAGCAGCAATAACCAACAACATAATAATGAATAATATAAATGAGGAATATTGTGACACGTTCATTCCCGGAAGAAAACTTAAGACTACAATGGATGTGTTTCAGGGAGTTATAATATAATATAATATAATATAATATAATATAATATAATATAATATAATATAATATAATATAATATAATATAATATGTGTCTTTAAGTTTAATTAATATTAATATAACATTAATATTGTTGAACATTAGTATTGCAGAAATAACCAACAGCAGCAGAAATAACCAACAGCAGCAGAAATAACCAACAGCAGCAGCAATAACCAAAAGCATCAGCAGAAATAACCAACAGCAGCAATAACCAAACAGCAGCAGAAATAACCAACAGCAGCAGCAATAACCAACAGCAGCAATAACCAACAGCAGCAGCAGAAATAACATACAGCAGCAGCAATAACCAAAAGCAGCAGCAGAAATAACCAACAGCAGCAATAACCAAACAGCAGCAGAAATAACCAACAGCAGCAGCAATAACCAACAGCAGCAGAAATAACCAACAGCAGCAATAACCAAACAGCAGCAGAAATAAACAAAAGCAGCAGCAGAAATAACCAGCAGCAGCAGCAATAACCAACAGCAGAAATAACCAAACAGCAGCAGAAATAAATCAAAGCAGCAGCAATAACCAACAGCAGCATAAATAACCAACAACAGCAGCAGCAATAACCAACAGCATTAGCAGAAATAACCAACAGCAGCAGCAATAACCAAAAGCAGCAGCAGATATAACCAACATCAGCAATAACCAAACAGCAGCAGAAATAACCAACAGCAGCAGCAATAACCAACGGCAGAAATAACCAACAGCAGCAATAACCAAACAGCAGCAGCAATAACCAACAACAGCAGCAGAAATAAACAAAAGCAGCAGCAATAACCAACAACAGCAGCAGCAGCAATAACCAACAGCAGAAATAACCAAACAGCAGCAGAAATAACCAACAGCAGCATCAATAACCAACAGCAGAAATAACCAACAGCAGCAGAAATATCCAACAACAGCTGCAGAAATAAACAAAAGCAGCAGCAATAACCAACAACAGCAGCAGCAATAACCAACAGCAGCAGCAGAAATAACCAACAGCAGCAGCAATAACCAAAAGCAGCAGCAGAAATAACCAAACAGCAGCAGAAATAACCAACAGCAGCAGCAATAACCAACAGCAGAAATAACCAACAGCAGCAATAACCAAACAACAGCAGCAGAAATAACCAACAGCAGCAGCAATAACCAACAACAGCAGCAGAAATAACCAACAACAGCAGCAATAACCAACAGCAGCAGCAGAAATAACCAACAGCAGCAGCAATAACCAACAGCAGCAGCAACAACCAACAGCAGCAGCAGAAATAATCAACAGCAGCAGCAATAACCAACAGCAGCAGCAGAAATAAACAAAAGCAGCAGCAATAACCAACAGCAGCAGCAATAACCAACAGCAGCAGCAGAAATAACCAACAGCAGCAGCAATAACCAACAGCAGCAGCAGAAATAACCAACAGCAGCAATAACCAACAGCAGCAGCAATAACCAAAAGCAGCAGCAATAACCAAAAGCAGCAGCAGAAATAACCAACAGCAGCAATAACCAAACAGCAGCAGAAATAAACAAAAGCAGCAGCAATAACCAACAACAGCAGCAGCAATAACCAACAACAGCAGCAGAAATAACCAACAACAACCAACAACAGCAGCAGAAATAACCAACAGCAGCAGAAATAACCAACAACAGCAGCAATAACCAACAGCAGCAGAAATAACTAACAACAGCAGCAGAAATAACCAACAGCAGAAATAACCAACAGCAGCAGCAATAACCAACAGCAGCAATAACCAACATCAGCAGCAATAACCAACAACAGCAGCAGAAATATCCAACAACAGCAGCAATAACCAACAACAGCAGCAGCAGCAGCAATAACCAACAACAGCAGCAGCAATAACCAAAAAAAGCAGCAGAAATAACCAACAGAAGCAGCAATAACAAAAAAAGCAGCAGAAATAACCAACAGCAGCAGCAATAACCAAAAGCAGCAGCAATAACCAACAACAGCAGCAGCAATAACCAACAAAAGCAGCAGAAATAACCAACAACAGCAGCAATTTCAACATCATATCCATTACCATGCCAAACACTCAGAGAGCTGTCATGACAGAAATAGCGTTCACATGGACTGTAATAATCAGTAGTAGCACAGTAGGAATAAAAAAAGTCACAAGTTGGTATTAATTGCACAAATCCAATTTAAATTTCTTTCGGGTGGTTTAAGCCATTTCTAATCCATTCAATAGAACATGTAAACATGGATTGAAAATCAAAACTGGAAAGTTTTGTGCAAAGTTGTTCAGTTTCATCAATCGTTTTCAAAAGGTGTTCATGTGAACGTAGCAAATATAACTGTTGTAAAGACCCTTGTGAAAAAGAGTACACTTTAGCATACTTTTAAAAAGAGCACTTATTACAGAAATAACATTCTTTAAAAGAATATACTTAAGTGTGAAAGTGCATGCTATTTGCAATTAAATTTAAATGTATTGTAGTTTAAATTTATATAAAATGTCATTAGTTGAACTTTAGAGTGATTTTTGACCCTGTTCGATAGGACTTAAGAACCCATCAAAGTAAGAGTACTTATTTAAAGCATGTTAAAATTAAATTATTTAAAATGCAGTAAAATGTTTAATTTGACATTATTGCAAAGTGCACTTTTTAAACCACAATGTGCTCTGATTGGTTTGCTGGAGCAGTGTGTTGTGATTGGTCAAGAGCTTTGAGCGAGTTTGGCCCGCCCCTTTATTCTGTGTATGAATAATATAAATGAGGAATATTGTGACACGTTCATTCCCGGAAGAAAACTTAAGACTACAATGGATGTGTTTCAGGGAGTTATAATAATAATATAATATAATATAATATAATATAATATAATATAATATAATATAATATAATATAATATAATATAATATAATATGTGTCTTTAAGTTTAATTAATATTAATATAACATTAATATTGTTGACATGAATGGGTTTAAACTGTTGCATACATCAGTGTGTTCTCACGTCCAGTTTACAATGAAAGGCATTGAGTCACACCATGCCTAGAAGTTTTAAGGCCCAAAGAAAACAGCGCTTTAGAAATGAAATGGCTAACCTCTGATGGCCACCTCATCCCACAGTTGTTGAGTGTAGTACTACACACATATAAAGAGCCGCCACTGGCTGAAGGTTGCTATGAATCTGCTGGCGGTTTATTAGACGGGGCAGTGAGCTGTGACTGACGGTATTGTCCACAGATGGACTGAAGTCCACGGCACACAGGACCCTGCGCGGCCTCGCTGACAATACAATCAATAACCACACGCTTATTACATGACCTCTTTCTCTCCTGGAGTGCTCAAATGCCTCTTTTCCTCTGGTTCCGCTTCTCCTGCTTCATTTTTAACCCCTTTTATTTCCCTTATAACCTGATTGGTGGCCAAAATCTTTGGTCTCTTAGGCCAGAATCAAGCACACACATGCAAACGAAAACCAATGCAAGCACATGATCCCACTGTAAATATGTGCACTCTTAAAAACCTCAGTACTACAGGGGGCGATAGAGCCCCCTTCACATGTCTGTCATTAAATTCAAGGTTTGCCTAGTTAGCATCAGCTAGTTAGTATGATGGTCGAGAGAGCTCAGTGTGCTGCAACTGAAGAAAACAAATAAAAATAGAAAAAACACCAGCAAATTAAGAAATAATCTTCATCAGTTTGACAGCACATGTGCTGCAAACACAGAAACATGCTGCAAATGGCACCAACGACAAAGGAAATGTTCCAAGGGGACCCCAACAAGTGACAAATCTGGTTGGGACAGCTTATTGTTCAATGTCCACTCATCAGTGATGTCACTTACCTGAAAGGTGAGTTTTTTGTTTATTTTAACATCCTGATCGAATGTGCATTGTGAGTATTTGCAGTGCATTTCTGTATTTGGTTGCGTAGTGAGTATTGGCAGTACTTTTCTATATTTGGTTGCATTGTGAGTATTTGCAGCGCATTTCTGTATTTGGTTGCATTGTGAGTATTTGCAGTGCATTTCTGTATTTGGTTGCATTGTGAGTATTTGCAGCGCATTTCTGTATTTGGTTGTGTTGTGTGTATTTGCAGCGCATTTCTGTATTTGGTTGCATTGTGAGTATTTGCAGTGCATTTCTGTATCATTTCTGTATTTGGTTGCATTGTGAGTATTTGCAGCGCATTTCTGTATTTGGTTGTGTTGTGTGTATTTGCAGCGCATTTCTGTATTTGGTTGCATTGTGAGTATTTGCAGTGCATTTCTGTATTTGGTTGCATTGTGAGTATTTGCAGCGCATTTCTGTATTTGGTTGCATTGTGAGTATTTGCAGCGCATTTCTGTATTTGGTTGTGTTGTGTGTATTTGCAGCGCATTTCTGTATTTGGTTGCATTGTGAGTATTTGCAGTGCATTTCTGTATTTGGTTGCATTGTGAGTATTTGCAGCGCATTTCTGTATTTGGTTGTGTTGTGTGTATTTGCAGCGCATTTCTGTATCTGGTTGCATTGTGAGTATTTGCAGTGCATTTCTGTATTTGGTTGCATTGTGAGTATTTGCAGTGCCTTTCTGTATTTGGTTGCATTGTGAGTATTTGCAGCGCATTTCTGTTTTTGGTTGAGATGTGGATGTTTGCATCGCATTTATGTATTTGCATTTCTGTATTTGGTTGCATAGTATTTGCAGAACATTTCTATATTTGGTTGCGTTGTGAGTATTTGCAGCTCATTTCTGTATTTGGTTGCGTTGTGAGTATTTGCAGCATGTTTCTGTATTTGGTTGCGTTGTGGATGTTTGCATCGCATTTATGTATTTGCATTTCTGTATTTGGTTGCATAGTATTTGCAGAACGTTTCTATATTTGGTTGCGTTGTGAGTATTTGCAGCTCATTTCTGTATTTGGTTGTGTTGTGAGTATTTGCAGCATGTTTCTGTATTTGGTTGCGTTGTGGATGTTTGCATCGCATTTCTCCTGTATTGTGAGTATTTGCAGCGTGTTTGCAGCGTGTTTCTGTGTTTGGATATGGTGTGAGTATTTGCTGCTCATTTCTGTCTTTGGTTGTGTTGTGGATGTTTTCATCACATTTCTGTATTTGCATTTCTGTATTTGGTTGCATTGTGAGTATTTGCAGCGCATTTCTGTATTTGGTTGCATTGTGAGTATTTGCAGTACGTTTCTATATTTGGTTGAGTTGTATTTGCTGTGCGTTTCTGTATTTGGATATCGTTATTAGTGTTTGTATTTGCAGCGCATTTCTGTATTTTGTTGCGTTGCGAGTATTTGTAGCCTGTTTCTGTATTTAGTTGCGTTGTGAGTATTTGCAGCAATGTTTCTCTATTTGGTTGTGTTTTGAGTATTTGCAGTGCGTTTCTGTATGTGTGCATTTGAGTATTTTCTGTTCAGAAGTAGCCACTTGTTCTGACTAATTAACTCATTTTCAAGCAACACATGAATCAAAATATTCCATTTAGTGATGCACCGAAATTAATTTTTAACTAAAAAGCAAAATTTAAGCTTAAAACTTTTCATGACAGATTTTTTTTCAAAAAATTATATATTATATATATAATTAACAGAGGATCTTCTTCTGGAGATACACTCTCACCATCCTCCAACACCCTGAACAGCTTACCAACATCCGGATCATTCAGCTGTAAACTTCTCAAATTCCCGATCCGTAAACAACACAGATGGCAAGGAACGCAGGTCCAGACTCCCAAGAACAGCACAATCAGGAAGAATGTCGAGCGGCTTACCACAAGAAGGTAAGGGGTTCCTGGATAAACTGTTGGGAACACTGTTGGACACTCCAGGTTTATGGATAATTTCGAAATCAAAATCCTGTAACCGAAGTGACCACCGAGCCAACCGTCCAGTGGGGTTTGGTCTTGACATCAGCCACTTCAGACTGCTGTGGTCAGAAAAAACTGTGACGTGTAGTCCCTCAATGTACGGTCTGAAATACTCAAGTGCCCAAATCACCGCTAGGCACTCCTTCTCGGGGGTAGAGTAAGGGCGTTCAGATTTGTGCAAAGCACGGCTGGCATAAGCAATTGCACAGTCTCTTCCTTCCTCATCCCTCTGCATCAAAGCAGCTCCCAGACCGACATCACACGCGTCAACATGAATGAAGAATGGAAGTGAAAACTGTGGAAATCTCAAGATGGGCGCAGATGTCAATTTACTTTTGAGGAAATCCATAGCATAGTCTTGTGTCCACACAAAAGGAACATTGGCCCTCGTAAGAGCAAAAAGAGGTCATGTATGAATCGCCGGTAGTAACTTGTCAGACCCAAGAACTGTCTCACCTGCTTTGCGTTTACTGGAGTAACAAAATCAACAACTGCCTTGACCTTTTCCTCATTGGTTAGGATGCCGTCCTTTGTGATCCGATATCCCAAGAAGGTAAGCTCCTTCCTACAGAACTGACATTTCTCCAACTTGATTGAGAGACCAGCAGACTTAAGCCTAGCCAGAACCTCCTCAAGGTCTATCAGGTGTTGTTCAAATGTGGGTGAGGCAACCACAATATCATCAAGGTAAACTGCGCACAACTTGTAGATAAGGCCTGCCAGAACTGTGTTCATAAGCCTCTGAAAAGTGGCTGGGGCATTACAAAGGCCGAAAGGAAGAACACAGAACTGGTACAACCCACGGTGAGAAATAAAAGCAGTCTTAGGCCTTGACAATTCCTCCATGGCCACCTGCCAATACCCCCTGGCTAGATCAATTGTGGTCACAAAATTTCCTCTCGCAAGAAAATCAAGGGACTCGTCTATTCTCGGAAGTGGGTACGAGTCTTTCACCGTAAAACGGTTAAGCCCTCGATAATCCACACAAAACCTTGGTTCACCGGATGGCTTTTGAACGATGACAACTGGTGCAGCCCAAGGCCATGATGCTGGTTCCACAATACTTTCTGCTAGCATCATGTCGATTTGCCTCTCAATCAGTTCTTTTTTTGCAGGTGAGGTACAATATGGAGCAAGATGGACAGGTCTGGCCTGACCGGTATCAATTTTGTGCTCAACTAGGGATGTATGGCCTAGATGTCCATCAAATAAATCAGAAAAATATCTCAACAACTCAGCAAGCTTAATTTTTTCACCATCATTTAGAGCAGCCTCGTCCACTTTTGTAGCCAAACTAGAAGAACTGGACGTTAAACCAAGTATACTGTGACTTGGTGACATCAAGTCAACTCCCTCCAGCTCTTCTGAGGCCTCTGGAACATCACCCAGAACAACAGTTCTGGAAGGAACCTGAATCAAGACAGAAGCTCTCATCATAAAATCCATGCCAAAGACAAGCGGCGCTGAAAGGTTTTTGATGACTGCAAAACTATGGTAAGAGCGCTGGCCCATGAAACCAAACTGTAGCCAAGCTAAACCCAAAGGACCACACAGTGCCCCATCTGCAAGCTGTAAAGGAGGTGCAGACCAAACTGTTATCTTAAAAGTCCCCCCAGGAACCATTTTCGAAACATCTGCTCGCACAGCTGAAATGGAAGCACCCGTAACCAGGGTAGCTTCAAGTACCTAGCAGTGAAAATTGACCTGAACACGGAAAGGTGTGTTCCAGGAAGATGAAGATGTGACGTCTTCCACATGACCAAGAGCAAGCTGAGTGGACTTAGATGAGTCAGGTAAGAGAGGCTCAACTACTGTCTCGGGGGAGGATTGCCTCTGTTCAGCGTGCCGACTGGGCAAACCTCCTGAGCATACATTTGAGCTATTCTGGAGTCTACAAGATGGACAGTTACGGGAGGTAAACCCCGGTGTCAAACACTTGAAGCAATACAGTTCCCTCGTGACAGGAACCGACTGCGGGACTTGGGGCGCATAAGAACCACACGGACCCAGGAGGACTGCATGTAGCTCATGTGCACGTAAAAGAAGGTCCATCACAGATGATGCTGCAGTACCATAGACCGCTACCCTGTATTTCTCCACAGCATGCTTGCATATTAACTCGATTTGCTCCAGCTGAGGAGGCGGAGTTCTCAATTTTCGAAATTCGCTCAGCATGTGGGTGACAAACGTAGGAAAAGGCTCGTCTGGCATCTGAACTCGGTCCAGGATACCTCTCATAATGCGCTCCTGATTATCAGACGGCAGAAAAACCTTCCTAAACAGATCGCAAAACTGGGCCCATGTGGAAACATGAGAACTCAGGACATTAAACCACTTCTTCGGCTCTTTGGAGAGAAAACAAGGAAGTTCCATTAACATCTGGGAATCAGTAAGATCTAACGAAGTCCTGTATATGTCAACAGACTGAAGCCAATCATCTGGACTCGTCTTTCCTTCACCGTCGAATATACAGGTTCAAGACGTGACTGATGGAGGACAGAGGCTAAGACCCTGGACGTAGCTGACAAATCAGCCGAAGCTGGTTGAGACGCTGCAGGTGTACATACATGAAGCGCATTATGAAAAACTGACCTTGAATCACCCATCAGAGCCTGTCCTCGAACGTACGGAGTAGAAGCAGCTAAAGGACAAGATTCCGGGTGTGACACAACAGGAACGGTACCGTCATCTGGACTCATGCAGTCAATCACACTCTTTTGCAGGTCCAGCGAGTCACGGAGACAGCGTTGCAGTACAGCGACCTCGTCCTGTAGGAACTGAACCTGAGACCGTAAGTCTCCATTCTCTCTCCGAGATGTAGTCTGTCTCGGTAAATAGTCAGAACATGACAGTAAATCAAGTAGGTCACGATTTTCAGCCATCTTGTATAATCTATGACTTAACAGCAAATTATAGAAATATAATCAGAAAAGTAAAACAAATTATTATATGCAGACGCACAGTTTACAATGAATCAAACAGATAAGCACAATACAGCACATCAAACCTGTTTGTCTGCTGAATAAATATTAATGTGCACCTGTACAGTCTCTGTTAAAACAATATAAACAATTTAACTCAGAGAAGATGGACAAAATACAATACAAACTTACATAAAAACTAATGACAGTTTTTTTTTTTTTAGACACAGTAT
This sequence comes from Chanodichthys erythropterus, assembly GCF_024489055.1. Lineage (NCBI taxonomy): Eukaryota > Metazoa > Chordata > Actinopteri > Cypriniformes > Xenocyprididae > Chanodichthys > Chanodichthys erythropterus. The sequence continues at coordinate 2,096,008 of NC_090238.1, forward strand.
CAGGCCACGTGAAGAGATGAAGAAAAAAAAATTGTGACGTCGTACGGTAAAATATTGTGTAACGTTAGTCGCCTCAAAAAAATGTCCAATCCGGCAAAAACAAAACAAATGTCCGTTTTTCAAAGAGGAAGAAGATGAAAAGAATTCAAAATAAATATTCCAAGTGTAATCTTCTTTCTTAAGTCTCTTCAAACAAAGTTCTGAATTCAATGAACAATAAACTGTCCGTCCTGTTGAAAAATATGACCAACTAGACGAAATAAAACAACATAAAGTTCACCTGCACTACTTGCAGCTCCAGTCGATCTCGTACGAGTCTTTAAAGAACAGCAGAAAATCTGCGAAATGTTATTGCCCAGAAAAACAAATGTGTAGAGAATGTATAGAGCTCGAGAAAATGATGCACGTGAGGCGAGAGCTGGCGTATTTTTCCCCTGGTTTAATAAAATGACTTATACATCGCCACACTCGTCCGCATACATGGGGATGAGTGAGAGAAAAGGATACAAATAAACATTCAACTTAGGTCGCTAATAGAAAAAGGAAAGTAAAAGGGAAAAAAAGTACAAAGTCGATAGAGCGGTTATCTCTTCTCCTGTACTGTTCGCATTCTCTTACAGCCGCGCGCACACTATGTACATGCGCAGTTCACATTCTACCTCTAATTACTATAGATGCTCTAAGTGACCGTTACACTGCAGTTTCAGGATAATTAGTCAGATAGCATTTAATGCTCAGGTGATTGACTTAAAAAAGATGCCGTCTGCTCCATTTAATATTTTTGTCTCTACATCTTGTTTTTTTAGCATCTTACGGCATGAGCGTTGTAAAGTTAAAAATTTTGAAAAATGTGTCTTGAGGCCATTGTGCTCTGTTTTGCTCTTGTTTTTGAACACTAGAACACATCCTGACTCTCTTTCTCGCAGTCATGTGCAGCTCTATGTTCCCACTGTGGACCCCATGGCCCATAAATGCTAATGTCCTCCACTTGCCTCTCTCATAAAGCCCAATAAAAGGGCGCCATAAATCCTGCCAATTAGCACCATCTATCAGTGCCGTTAATTGGAGAATGGAGACTCATTGGTGGGTGACCTTGCGTGTCAGAGATGATACTGATGGCTGATGGAGATCAGTCTGTGGTTGGAGCTCAGGATTGACAGTTTGGACAGTAGTCTGCGAGAGAACAACTCAGAGACATGCAACACTATTATGATCACTGTACAGTGTTATTTGATCAGTGATTTACAGTACATCAAACGATCTGCTTGCATTATGTCTAAGAACACAACAGCTCTTTTAAAGTATTGCTTTAATAAATAGCATTTTAAAAATGCTGGTACTACTTCATAGTTATAGAAAGTTAATAAATACAGTTGCCCAAAAAGGGAACTTGTGAGGGAATTACAGGGAGTTCATGAATATATGAAAAGCTAATAATTAATTATATCAAATATAAAATTAAAATAAATAAATAATTGCAAGCTTACAAGCATAGTGTGATTATCAAATCAAATGCTGCAATTTACTGATAACTATAGTCTGATGCGCTGTGTGGTTTATAGTGAAGCGTGGCACTGTGTTCATTTGCAGCTCAAGATCTGCTGGTGTTTTCAGCGTCTCAGACAGTAAATGCAGGGAACTCCATTGCATGGGAGTTTAACGTGCATTTGGGAACACAGCGTGCACTAAGTTTACTTTATTACACATTCACATCATTTCCAACGTTTTTGTTGGTATAAGTTTACATTGTAATAGGTTTTGAAATATCGTGGGAATAATACATAATGCTGCAATGGTCATTTTCAGCAGAACAGTTCCTTTTAGTGTATCTGAACTGTTTCACCACATCAGGCTGTGATATCTGTGTGGCCCGTCCTGCCCTGGTCAGAAAAGGGACACGGCTTTCATCTACAACACTCATTTGAGTCTCTGATACAGCCTGAAGGATATAAAGAGTGAGAGGGAGAAATAAAAGCCCGGAGTGAGTGAGTCATTCCTTCTCTCTATCAATCTCTCTTCATGTGGATTAGAAGCAAAGGCCGCTTTAAGCTGCAGTTGTGCCGCCCACCGCACTGACATGTTGACATGCACTTCCTGTCACAGATAATTCACTCATCAGCCTTTGAACTGCAGTTGAGCATGAGGAGGACGAACTGCTCTCTGAGGGTGTGTGTGTGTGTGTGTGTGTTCAACTGCAGCAAGAAGGTTGACAGACCAGCTCTGTTCCAAAACCTGCTGCGCTCCCTACCTAGACAGCACTGCAGGGGTACCCTTGTGAAAAATAAATAATATACTTCTAAATATGCATTGCATCGCCAGCAGCCTCAGATTACTGTTATTCATTCACTGCACTACTATACCATGATATTCTTATTTAATCTCGACAAACTGTATATCATTAGATGGCTTTAGGACTCTATCTTTGCTATGTGACCACTGTTTATGATTAAAACAGTTACAGTGAAAGTAATTTCAGAATTTATGTCAGGAGTACAAGTTAATCGATATGTAGTTGAAAATTGATAATTCTGATAGAATGACGAGACGCATTCATACTCAATCCCGTCTGCTCATACTGAAGTGTGAATGTTTTCTGATACTTAATTGCATGTTAATTGCAATGAAGTGAAAGTGTATTATAGTTTGCATTTATATTAAATGTAATTAGTTGAACTTGTAACCTTTTTTTGTAAACGACGTTTGACTTAGTATTTGCACGTTCAACTTGTAAACACTGACTTGGTACTTCCGCCTATGTCAAGCATGACCTTTTCAACGTAATTGCGTATTACTTGACGTCACGAACGCGCATCGCAGAACAGAGCAAGGCGAGCATTTGTGTTTATAAAATTTTTTACTTTTTTTTTTTTTAAATGGCTGATTGTTTCTCTAGATAAGACCCTTATTCATCGTCTGGTATCGTTTAAAGCTCTTTAAAGCTGCACTGAAACTAATTTTGACCTTGAACCGTTTGGTGCCCATTAAAGTCCACTATATGGAGAAAAATCCTGGAATGTTTTCATCAAAAACCTTCATTTCTTTTCGACTGAAGAAAGAAAGACATGGACATCTTGGATGACATGGAGATGAGTAAATTATCAGCCAATGTTTATTTAAAAGTGAACTAATCCTTTAACTTTAACTTGTATTGTCTCTGAAATATGGTTGTACTGCTGAATGTACTGAGAAGCATTTATGTTAAATATGCATTCATGTCATTTCAGGGCCGTCACCAGAACATATAGAATGCATTCGGGGGCATTCGGTTTTCATAGAGGGGCACACATTTTTATAATCTGAGAAACAGATGTTCACCAAAATAATAATGTCCCGTATTTATTATTAATGAAATAGACTTCTATAATTAAATAAAGTTCTATACTACCACAAAAACACAAGACAGTTGACCAAACTATACCAAAAACTAAACCCTTTTGCATCATGGCAATATACTTTGCAAACATGAGGCACAAAAGCTTTTCAATTTCTCAAACAACACAATAATAAAAATGATACATACAAAATAGCAATAAAAATATGTAGGCTAGCCTACATCTGTAGCATATTAAAGCATAGCACTCACCATTAAAATAGCTGACTCAGTGGGTCTCCGTCATTTATAAATAAGGCCTAATTATGTTTCAAGTTCCGTTTTGTGTAATAATGCATTAAATATGAATATAAATATGAACCTGAACCAACTCCAGGGTAAGGAGATGCGATTTCCATTTAAAAACACATTTAAACAGATTTCCTTAGAATAGTTTTAACTATTTAATAGTCACAGCACAACGTATGTATCCCAACATAAACACTGCTGATAAATGATTTGTTAATGAAGTGTTTACGTTCACAAACCACTGTTAATTTGAACGCATGCGGGATTTGGCAGAGAGTGCGCAAAATGCGCTCCCCTTATAATCACTTAAAATCTCACTCATCTTAGTTCATTGCGATCTCAAGAAGTTCTGTAACAATAAATTAAACTGAGTGCATAATTACATAATTTACATAATTGTTTGTTATAATGAGGGAATATTTGCCAGCATCCACAACTCAGAATCCACTCACTGCTCAAAACGAGTTTTTGTTCAGTGCTAAGTTACACCTCTGATTGGTCATTGTGTTCCAGAAATCAACAGATTTGTTTGTGATTGGCTACATTGCTCAACGCTGCAAGAACACGTTGTAAAGCTTTGTCGTTCCTCAGAGCGCAATGCCCACTAATGTGAGCAAGATAGTGTGAGCAAAAACACGCTGTTTTTGTGTGTGTCCCTTTAAATGCAAATGAGCTGCTGCTCCCGCCCCCTTTCCAGAAGAGGGCGGAGCTTTAACAGCTCAACAACAACAAAGCTGGAGAATCTCACGCAGCCAAAATGAGGATTGTCAGTAACGGTGTTCATCCTTACATTGTTCAAACCGGAGTCGACACTGATGGAGAGACTCAGGAAGAAGTTACAACTTTTAGACGTTTCTGAATGGTTAGTGGATAAATTGATGTAGTTGCTGTGGAGTTGATTCAACTCATCCACTAGCATGTGCCGTCATGTTCATCTTTTGTGTTGAATTGACCCTCGTTTGTGCCGTCATGTTCATCTTTTGTGTTGAATTGACCCTCGTTTGTGAAGCAGTCCGGCGTAAAATGACGGCATGACAACAACACTCGACTACAACAACTCTTCCTCTTCTCTAAAGCAGCCCAACATGGCCCCGCCCCCTTTGTTGTGTGTTCTCGGGGGCGGGGTTTATGTATTTTAGGGTTAGTGATGTCACTAACCCAGGAAGAAGTTCATTGTAGCCCCTACCAGCCGATTGTTGTAGTCCTTAAAAAATGATTTCTGTAAAAAAACAACAACAACAACAAAAACAAACTCCCTTTGGATTGAACTTCGAGCGTTGTAAGAAACAGTCATGAAAATGCATTCTCTTTAAGTGCACTAAAGTGGCCTTTTATTACAAACTGCAAGTGCAGTTTGATAAAAACATACTTTTAAGATTTGAAGTACACTACAAGTGTGTAACGTTGCATGCACGAGGATCCAAGGTATAAAGGAATAAGGTTATCAAAACTCAAAAGCAGGTAAAAAATCAGTGCAAACACATCTTCATACAACAGAGACTGGACAATGAGTGAACAAACTAAGGAGTACTTATACAGGAACTAATGAGATAATTAACAAGACACATGTGACACATTCAATACAATGAAGTGTAATTTTTGTACATAAAGTGTACATAAACCAACAATTAAAAAACTGAGCTATCGTTGCCATTTGAAACAATTTGAGTAAAATGTGTTATTTTAGTATCATTGATATACTATTATAGTTTTTGTTAATATTTTGAATAAGACTTTTTTTACTTTGTTTCCTTTCATTCTTCATCTTCCTCCTCTTTTTATGAACGCAGAAAGTGGAGCGGATGATCAGCGAGAGAAAAGAATCATTTGCAATAAACGTCGGTACAGAGCGTCTTTTGTTTGCGCTCGTGGCACGTGGTGAGCCGTACCTGCCAGGTGTGTGAGCCGTGACCCGCGCTCCTCTGTTCTGGGCCGGGCCGAGACCGTTGAGAGACGAGGGTCTGCCCATCAAAAGCCCCATTCAGATCGAGTCACGGGCAGCACAGTAGAGAACAGTGTCGGCCCTCGAAACGTGACACCCGTGACAGCGGCACGGCAAGACCCCGTCCCGCAGCTGCTGAAAGCTGCCGGAGACCAGCGGAAGATGGGACACTGCGGCTATTGGGCCTTTGGATATCCTCAGTCCCGAAAAAAAGAGTCCCGGGCCGAGCAGGAGGTGATAATAAGAGCGTGTTTGAATGTCTGATCATCAGAGGAAATGCTGCGGAAGCGGATTGGCACTTCAAGCATGGGATCGGTTGCACACAGGAACAGGTGTGTCTGAAGTCCACACATAGGCTACGCTGTTAAAGCCTTTATGTTCTGATCTGTGATTTTACACAGTTTGCTGGTAATGTGAGTCCAGAAGCCTCAGCGTTGCTGATGAATATGAGATATAAAGAGCCGTTTCTGATGGACACATGACCCTGCTGTGAATCAAACCAACAGATTCAGCTCAGGCCACTTCAGGTCACTTCAAACTGGTCAAATAATTATATTTTTGGCATATATAATCTAATCAGTAACCCCAAACTAATTAATTCCTATACTGAAAAAAATGGTGTAAGATTTACTTTGATTTTCACTCATTTTCAGTAGTAATTATCACAAATAATTACAGAGAAGTAACATAAATTTACTGTGAAATTTTAAAGTAGACCGACTGAAATGGAAACACTTTAGTTTAGTTTCCAATTCTCACTACACTTTAAAAAATGCTGGGTTAAAAAATGAACAATAACAAACAATCGCTGGGTTTGTCCAATTTCAACCCAACTTGGGTTGTTTTAACCCAGTGACTGGGTTAAATGTTTGCCCAACCTGCTGGGTAGTTTTATTTAACTCAACTATTGTTTAAAAATTGCAGTATTGCTTACTTAAAATGACACCCAAAATAGGTTGGAAACGAACATTTATGAATACGTTTTAAAGAATAATAAACTATAAACATTTATTAATTTGTTTAATAATAAATGTTCACCTTTTGATTATTATTGTTGCCTCTGTGTCTGATTTTTAATTTCCAACCTATTTTGGGTTTATTTTAATCCAGCCACCCGGCGACACCCGGATAGCGACACCCGGATGGTCCGGGTCAAATTGACTCTAATTGGATTCAATACAATTCCCCAAAAATCACACTATGAAAAAAAACATACAATCATGTTTAAATGATTAACTTTTAATATCAATACTTTCTCATTACAAAGAATAAATATTTGAATTTATGATTTATAAAAATGTTTTTAACCACTATTTTTAAGACTGAATGGGACATTTACCATTATACATTTATAACAATAATATCTTAGTCTAAACCTAAAGTAATCTTGACAAACTATATATCGTTTGAAAGCTTTCAGACTCTAGTTTTCATATTGGGTGACTGATTTTCAAAAGAAATGACAGAGCAATAGATAAGTAGCGATAGATTCTTCATTTGTTATGCCAAACTATATAACACATGCTCTGATTCTTCCTGTATGTTTTTACGTGTGTTTTAGGGATCAAATTCAAATCAAATATTAGCCTTACTGGTCAAAACTTCATTTTTTTTTTTTTTTTTTTTTGAAAAGTATGGAAAAATATGGTTCAGATCACTCAAACCATATATGGAAAGCTAAGAGTCACCGGTGGAGTCTGAATGTCATATAGGGAAAAAGTTTGGTACTGCAAAAAAAGATCTTACTGAAAAAAAAAGATTTTTTTTTTTTTTTTGAGATATCAACCTAAAATTTGGCACAGAAATTGTTCAGATATTTAACTTTGATTTTCTTGAAGTTTTAGAGTTGAGCATGTTTTGTAAAATATATATTTTATATAAAAAATAATAAAAAATATATATATTTTATATATTTTAAATTTTCATAAACTTCTACAACTTTATTTTTACTTCTACAGTAATCTGTGACGTGTTCCCTTTAAAAATATATCAAACTTAAGTCTGTGCTCTGAAGTATTGAAGATTTTTAACAATTTAAGATTAAGTAATTTTCATATCTAAGCTCAAAAAGTGGGTAAGATAATTAACAGGTAAAACAACTTTATATTTCCACAAACTTTGAAAATAAAAAAATTGTTCAACCCAGTAAGACACTGGCACTTCAGTACTAGAGTTGAAGAGCTGTGACACACAACAGAAGCGTTTTGTATTTTGGTCTGTACAGTTACGGCTGTACAACAGTACAAACGTATACAATTTCTGTATGTACATTTCACAACACATCAGTGTGTTGAAACGTTGCATGCATGTTCATGATCCTAAATGAGAAAAATTCAAGAAAAACAACGTAGGTTAACTGATGTTTCCGACAACTCAAAAATCAAAACATGTCAAATTGACCCGCAACAATACACAAGGGTTAAACAATCGCTGGGTTAAATAAAACTACCCAGCAGGCTGCATGGGCAAACATTTAACCCAACCACTGGGTTAAAACAACCCAATCGCTGGGTTTGTTCATTTTCAGCCCAACTTGGGTTGTTTTTAACCCAGCTTTTTTTAGAGTGCCTACTCCAATAGTGACATAGGCTACTCAAGGTTGAGTCCCAGATCCTGAAAAACAGCTCCATTATGCATCCATCATGTGATTCCTTTGGTTTCGACCAAACAGAGGAGTTTAACTGCACTAACTTCAGCTGTGAATCATACATGTGTGCACTCAAATGATGTTTCAATATTGATCTGTTCTGAAAACACAAACCACTTCACTCATTTCATTCTGGAGACGCAAACAAAGGTTCAAACTTTTGTGTTGCGGCTTAGAGGCATCTTATTGGTATCTTTCTGAGTTGTGATCATGGGCTCGTTAATCTAATTTCCCTTTGCTGTGATTGAATGCTGCGCTCTGCACTTACTTTATAACCCAGATAAATCTGCGGCCCGTCGTCAGAGAAAATGTAATCTGTCACGCGTCAAAGCGACGCTCGCTCGCCTGATGGTAGTTAATGATGATGTCGAAGGGCACGAGCGCCTCTCCATCTCCACAGCTTTGTTTGCCTTCACCAACACCTGATGCTGCTGAATTAATTAATTGCCTCCAATTAGCCTGTGCGCGGCCGTGCCAGGTGAGTATCTTAAAGAGAGTTATGGGATATTAAAAAGCGGGGAGGGACTACATTAGGGCTGACCTTTTCCTTTAAATTACTGATATTTGAGAGTTAATTCCGAATTCAATGAAAAGCATGGGGCCTTTTTAGTCCTTGCGTTAAAACGGGATGCTCCTCTGCCAGGAGGTCATTAATTATCATCTTTATAAATTAAATGAAGAAGATGTCAGTGCTTGAATCGCACTATTTTTTAATCTACTATCGTGATCACATATTAGTGAACATTACAAGCCATATAGAGACCCTGTTTATGACCTTTCCATGAATTAACTGCGCATCTGCAATGAGAAAATGCAGAACTGCAGAGAAATGTTGCTTGCGCAGATCAGTGGGGGGTCGTGAACTATTAACAATGGGAAAACAATGCAAATAATGAAATGCTTTTATATTTAATAAACACGTTCTCACTCATTTGGACACTTGGTCGGGAGTCTTTGGATAGTGTCATTCGGTGCTCGATTAAGCATCAGATCAAGATACATTTAATTCTTTGCATGCATTTGTAAAAGAAGAAATTATTTTATAAATATTCATACTTTCATAGATATTTTGGATCACTTAACCCCATCCCTCCTCTAAACGTACCTACTTCTCAACAATATAAAACACATAACAGGCAAGTACAGTTACAGGTATTTATACCATGGTCTGACTGAATACTCAATTCTGATTGGCTGGAAGCTGTGCAATACACAGTTTAATGCACAGGTAGTTCCAAGTCAGTTTAATCACTGTTCTGTATTAATGTTTTCATTGAAGCACACACACAATCACCAATCTGAGATCGCACACACAGAAACATTCAGGAGCACAGAATTTTGTAATCACATTTTTTTAAAAATGCAATAGCTTCGCAACTGAATCGCTACCTTCTATTTCTCAGCAATGATCGCTGGTTTTGAAGTAATTAAACTCACAGCTTCGTGATGCATGTAATTCACACATGCATCTCTCTCTCTCAATAATGAATTCAAATAGATGCTATAATTCATTCAGTGAAATAAATGTAATCTTACGCACTACTTTATCTCTGTGTCTGATTCAAAGTGGGCAGAATACTAGATCTAACAAGCCATAACTGGTGAAAATAACCATCATTTTTACCCTTTTTATCCCTCCACTTTGCTGACTTAACGCTTCTTTTGGTGGCAATTTTTAAATGTGTGTGCAGGATCTGAGCTTGACAGTGGATTTTGGGTCTGTTTCTCACACAAATCAATCATTTGGCCTCAGAACACTTGGGATATTTGTAATTTATGAATAAATGATGACTGTAGTTGTTTCTGCCTGTTATGTCCTGTGTTTTATATCATATAATAAAATGTCTAAATAGTGTAATGTATATAAAATTGTGAATTGTTTAAAGGGGATCTATAGTGCCCCTTTTACAAGATGTTCAGCCTTACATTGTTCAAACCGGAGTCGAAACTGATGGAGAGACTCAGGAAGAAGTTACAACTTTTAGACGTTTCTGAATGGTTAGTGGATAAATTGATGTAGTTGCTGTGGAGTTGATTCAACTCATCCACTAGCATGTGCCGTCATGTTCATCTTTTGTGTTGAATTGACCCTCGTTTGTGAAGCAGTCCGGCGTAAAATGACGGCATGACAACAACACTCGACTACAACAACTCTTCCTCTTCTCTAAAGCAGCCCAACATGACCCCGCCCCCTTTGTTGAGTGTTCTCAGGGGCGGGGCTTATGTAAATGTTAGGGTTGATGAAGTCACTAACCCAGGAAGAAGCTTGTTGTAGTCCCTACCAGCCGTTTGTTGTAGTCCTTAAAAAGTGATTTCTGTAAAAGAAAATATCTCTCTTTGCATTGAACTTTGAGTGTCGTAACTTTGCAGATGTTGTTTATGATCAAACAGCAACATTACACACTAACTAAAGTTTAAAAAAGTGAAATCATAATCATGTCATAAAGGCAAAATTATACCCCAATAAATAATTGCACCCTGACAAAATCAAACATGTAATAAAACAGCAAAATAAATAGACTTATTACTAAAATGTTATATCAAAGGCCGAGTCAGTTTCGTAAAGGATCAGTGAAGTAATGTGCATTGTTTTGGTCTGGATATAAATAAAATATATATAAAAATATTAAAAATGCAGTTAATATATACAATGACTTGACTACACATCTTCTTTAATAATCATGTTTTTTTATATTTCTGAATTAATTTTCATTTTGATATGTTTGGGGGTTTGCATAAAATCAAAAGTGGTATAATGAAGAAAAAAATAATAGACAAGAAATGGAGTAGTTTGGCATAATCTAATCAATCAAATTAAATTCATCCTGTGCCATGTTAATAACTTGCATGTTTGATCACTTTTAATTTCAGTGCTCTGTCCACTCTGTCCAGTGTGAAGTCTGGATGGTTAAGCAAAACCATATTCCTGAATTTTATTAAAAGCTCTGGTCGCATTCAGGCACTCGGACACCCACGAGAGCGGCTCTCGCACACATCCGCCCGCGCATCCTGACCGGCATGCATTTATTTATCTCTTATGTTTCCTTATTCAGTTTGACGAATGAGTGACAGGTTGACACCTCATTCGGCAAGATTAATAGAACGACACAATATTTACGTCGCCGAGACAGCCAATTATCCCACCATCTATCACCAAGATTATCTTTCTGATTGAAAACTACTCGTCCATGTAATCAGAATTATTTGGAATTAGTAGGAAATTTACGGCTTCGTGTGTCATTTTTTTTTTTCTGGCTGGTGGTAAATTAGAAATATTAGATACATAAAAAGAATGCAAGATGGGGAGTAGCCTACATAACAGACCAAAAAGAGTGTCATTGGCTTTATTTCATTGTGTCTGGAAGAGAGTCTGTATGAAACACGCAGCTTGACGAGCGAAGCAGACACAGAAACTAATTGCTGGCTGATATTGACTTTTGGATGACATTAAAAGGGTGATGATTTGTTTATTGTCTTTAATTCCTCATTAGTCTTTTATCAGAGGCGATCACAAACAAGACTCTTTTTCTGAGACGCTTCTCTTTGTGCTAAAATACTGATATTTCTTTGAATGCACTCCTGATATGTTTATTTCATTATTAGTTAATCAGTCATCCGGTGAATTTTCTCAGTTTTGTCGTTTTGTTATACACCACTTCATTGTTGGTGTTCAGATAAAACACAACGCTCTTGTAAAATGTTAAGGGCCTAGAAGCATTTCATTAAATTACTTGGTAAAAGTATTGATCTGATAGCAAATATATAGACAATTGAGTTTTTAAGCCATCTCTACTGTGTTCCTATATTAGATGAACTTCTTATACAGCCTTTTGTAATATGATTTTAATTGTGACGTTTTATCCCCTTAGGCGCTCTGGCACCAGAAACCTTTCGGCGTTAAGTGTAGCTTGCTTTTAAAAATAGCAAAAATTGTCACATCTAAGCATGTCCGCATGGTTCAGTATCGACGCCAGAGATCTGTAAATAGGATTAGCTCATCCCGATATAGAGCTTTCACAACTCGTTTGTTTATTTTTATCTTCTTAATAGGAAGGTTGTCTCCTTAAAGGGTGCCAAAATTATCCTGCAAATTGCTGACAATGAAAAATGAAAGGTCTCTAACAGTTATTATAAGCAATCTGTCTGCATTGTGGCACAACGTGACTGCTGCGCTTGCGATACCAATGGGGTGACCTCACCGAGATGTGAGTTGAAAGTCAGCATTTCATCTCCAGGCCTGGAGAATCGTGGGCTCGGATGACTAACACTGTTTTCACATAACACTCTACGTTCATTCATTCATTAGCTGTGTTTGTTCAATGGATTGTTCAAGAAAGACTCACAAATCAAGTGTTTATGTGTACTTTAGGCTTGTGAAACTTTAATCGGTGTCAGTGACGGATCTTCGTACTGTATGACGATATGTATGTCTCCATCCATATATTTTTAAGCACATTTTTGGTTACCGCTGGAATAAAAAACAATGCATGGAAATGTAAAGAAAAAAATTTGCATAAAAAAACATATGTTCTCAATTGCATAGTTTTTAAAAAATAATAATAATTAATGTAACTTTGCCTCAACAGAGGCTGTGATTCACAAGCATCTCAAAAAGTGGACTATTGAAATAAAGAGTTACCATATTTAAAAAAAAGAATAATTTGTTATTTCATTTTTCAACACATGTTGTGTTTTCAGTCACAATAACTTGTTAGTCTTCCAGCTGATGAAACGCACAGATATGCACACACAGTATATGGATATTGTCTTTTGAGCTGCATTGTTATTCCACTCCGTCCACCCCAGAGAGCAAATTAACAGTTTACCCACATGCCTCCTTCTGCCCTCCTCATGCCCTGAGTGGCATTTGTATTCTGATAGTCTGTGTAGCTGCAGTGCATGTTGTGTGTGAGACGCTGCTGAAACGTTGCATATGTAAATAGCCAGCGCAGCGAGAGACCGCTGAATGAAGACTTCCTGCAGCGTCTAACTGAGACTTCCTGGTGTGGTTGCCACAGCGAGGTTGCGACCCCGAAACATGGCACAGAGCGCGTGTCTGTCTGCCTGTCTGTCGAGGGCTCTTCAGAGAGGGGAAGGGAGTAATAAAAGAGGAGGAAACGCCATTCGCTACCTCACACTTGTTGCTGATGAAGAACTTTGTCAGGGACAGGAACGCTTAACACAAACTAATTAGCATGTGGAAGTGAGCATATTATGCATGCATATTTTAAATGCGAATGCTTGTTTCAGGGGGCAGTATTCTCAATGAATTTGTTATGAACCCATACACACAATATACAGTAGATATATATTACATTATTAAAGTAAAAACAAAGATCATTTTAGAATAGTTCGGGGCACCTATTAACAAATAAATGCACGGCTGTAAGTTAAAAAATCTAATTTATTTAATTTAAGTTGCAAACATTAATTTGTTGAGTTCTGTTGACATAATAATGTTGATCTTTAACATCATCTGTAATTTAAACTCGAATTTCTGCGATAATTGGCTTTTTTCTTGATAACTTCAAAAATTGGGCAGTGGATTTCTAGTTCACAGCAAATTTTGTATTGACTGAATAACAATTAATTTCAACATTTATACTCCTTAATCTGTTTTTAATGAAGGTAAAGACCTGTTAGTGTTTTATGTTTGACATTTAAAAGAGTTTCTATAATTTTTGTGGTTACCATTGTGCTGAAGAGTAGATAAATGAAGGTAAACACTACATTGACTCTATAAACAATGACTGCGCTAAGGCCAGTGACAAGTAATATCTTATTTGTTCATTAAATATACATATTAAATAAATTATGTAAGCATGTGCTGTGATAGCTGTGGATTTGAACTGAAATAGATAAGACTAATTGGTTCCAGGGCTATTTTTTGAGTAATCAACTTAAAAATGTGTGTTTATGCCACAAATTATGAAGTTCCTGTAACTCAGTGTAGCTTGTTGGTTGAACGTAAATTCACTCAAGGTTGTCATAACTCAAAAAACCCCCAAAAACTGTTGCATTATTATTATTATTAGTATTATTATTTTTAATAGAGCCAACACATTATTTTTCAGAGTGTAATAGCTATTAAAAGGACAAAAAAATACAATTGTGTACAACCCTATTTGAGATCAGATATTGGTGCTTCATCACTGCACTGCAAGTTCGACATCACTGAGGCCAAAACATCACATATAACACTCATCAAATATGGTAAAGGAACCAAAAATGTGTTTGCTTGATGCACAAGTTCAAAAAAAAGTTTGTTCTGTGTGACACAAGCACATTTGAGCTACTGCAAGAATGAATATTACATTTTTACTGCATTTTTGATCAAATAAATACAGCCCTGGTGAGCTTAAGGCAACGTTCACACTGCGAGCCTTAATGCTCAGTTGCGATTTTTTATTTATTTATTTATTTATTTTTTTTGTATAGCTGTTCACATTGTTGTTTTAAATGTGGCCAATATCAGATTTCCAGTGTGAACAGATCATGGTTCTGAACTGACCTGCATGCACAAAAGAACGATACATGGTTGCCAGGTTTTTACCACAAAATCCACTCAAATGCTTCTCAAAACTAGCCCAATCGTGTTCGGGGGGTTAAATATTGCGTAAGTGTGATCGCTTCAACCCACAGAGTTGCAAAACAACCCATGGCAATAGTGAAAAAGTAACTAAATTCTGTGGGAAAATCGCAGACTTGGCAACACACACGCGCGCGCTGTCATAAAGTAAGTGATTATGTGTTTATTTATAATGTGATCTGCTGCGGAAGCCAGGGAAGTTATGCACAGGCAATATGAAAAATAAAAGCAATGATGTGACAGAAGAGAGCAGAATTTTGAAACTTTGCTGTTCATACTGTCGTGGGGGAAACAGATATGAGTCACATGTGGGCAAAACAATCAGATTTGGGCCACATTTACCTGTAACTTAAGAGACTTCTTTCTAAAACATAAACATGTTACCAACCCAAAACTTTTGGATGCTATGTATCTGAATAAAAACCTAAATAATGACTAAATTATTTTTGGGTGAACTAAGCCACTAAGAAAGTAATTAAAAAAGTGGCCATCTGAATGAAAGATACCCAAAACACATTGATTTGCATTGTATTCGAGCTAAATCACATACCAGAAAAAAGCATAAAGCTCATAAATTCACAGTTAAAGTGTGCAGCGGACAAGCCGTTTCGAGCAGACACGCTACGCAGCGGCCCAGCATTGTGGCGCACAGGTCTACTTCTAAGAGAAAAGTTGTAGGGGATTTCTCTGGTTTTCATCTCCTTGCCTGGGGAATCTCGGTGGGTAGGACTCTCATTTCCTCATCAAACACTGGGCGAGTGATTCGGAATATTTATGAGGCTCCCAATTTAAGTTAAACATTTAACAAAAAGAAAGCAATTGAAATTATACAGCAGAAAGAGTTAAGGTCCCCGTAGGGGGGCTGCGGTAAAATTTGAACTAGAAACACTCAGGTTGAATTAAAGCAGGAATCCAGTGAAATGAACCGTAGAATCCTGTAATCTTTCTCGGTCTAGATTTAGAGGGCATTAGCCAGTCAATAAAATGTAAATTCTCAAACGCTGATCGCATTTGATTGCGTTTGGTCAGTCGCAGTGAGGGATGGAGATACGATCAAAGCCGTTTTAAAGTAGCACTCCAAAAGGTGTTAATTACTAGCGCGCTCTAAAACGAGGAGGCTTAGCCGTGTCAAAAACAGGTTGCGATTTGACAGGATAAGTCCAACCGCTTTAGTTACGCCAGCGATTATCCAGGTCCGATCTGTGTTATTTCCCGCCCGCGCTCCCTTGAGGATCAGAGGAGTGAATGTTAGAGAGGTCACGGTATGAGAGACGTCTGTCCGCTACCGTTTAATCGTCTTCCCTGAGGGATTTCTCCACGTCTATGAATCAGGTGGAGCGGGAGAGAGGAATTCAGCCGGTTTGATCACCGTCATGATAGAAGGTGTCTGACTAGATTTAAGAGTGTGAAAATTACAGGCTGAGCAGTGACTGTGGGATTGAGACTGGTTAGATGTCTCAAGAGGGTCCAGTTGTACTACAGGGTAGTAGAATATGATGGGTTGAACTGTGGAGCTGTAGAGGCCGTCCACTCGCATTGTATTTGTGTTGTCTGCCAGGCCTTCAGGGCATCGTCTGACGCAGTGTTTCATAGCCTCAAGGAATCATATGCTGCCTTCTGTGGAGTGTTTGTCCATCTGTATCTGTGTGACAGCGTGACGAGTTTATCTTTCCATGCATCAGGTGTCAGAAACAGAGTGCGTTTGGATTCCCAAGATCATGAAAAACCTGATCCAATTTCAGCTTCATTGCATTATTAAAGCAGTGGAAAAATAATTTAGGCTCAGCTTTAATATATTGCATCAGTTAGAAATTGCTCTTCATGTGTGCAATCTCTGTCACTAAAAAAAAAAAATCTTCATCCAGAAATCACAAGTAACTGATGTCAAATAAACAGTTGTAAGACTATGACGTAAGGTTTAGCTGGTTAACACAGTCCAGTTAATCCCTGCTAATGTTGTACCTATACACCATCAGTGCCTAAAAAGCTCTCTGAGATGAAGGAGAATGCTAACGGGTCTCTCTTGCTATAGCTATTATAGATGTCCTCAATCTGTAGTGGACAACCCTAAACTCAAGAAATGATTGTTTGAGCTCCCGCTTTAACCCCAATGAAAAGCTAAACCTAAAATCAGAATTTATATATATATATGCCTGCACAGTTATCAGAGATAGAGCTGAATCGACAAAGAGCATTTTAATTGAAATGAACCAGATGACAATATTCAAGAAATTTGGCAAAAAAAAAAAACAATGCAAAATAAACACACACAGAAGGAACAAAGCATTTAGAGGGAATGAGGAACTAAACCAGAAACAGGTGGGACTAATCAGAAACTATGGAAACCAATGAACACATCAAATGAGAACAATTGCCCCCAAAATTAAGAGTTTTAAGGCCCGTTCACACCAAGAACGATAATTATAAAAATAACTATTACAATAACTATATTTTCGTTCACACCAACTGTTTATTCTAATCTCCCGTGCTGCGGTTTCAAAGTGTGTTCAACATGTTTTTGCTGTTCTTGTTGCATTAACACGGCTTTAACCAGCAGATGTCCTCAGTGTGTTTGGAGTGAATAGCTAGTGTAATCGATCTAATCTAACAGTGAATTCAGCTGAAGAAGTCAATATAGTGGAATAAAAGCAACATCTAGTCTTTTTCACTGCAACTTCAGAGGAATCAAGACAATATTGTTGAAACTAGCACTGGATCCCTGAGGTAATGTTATGTTACACTGTTTGCTAGCCTGGCAAATATCGTTAATACTTTACCATTTATTCCGAGACCGATTGTTTTCCATATATCCATCTTCTTTAAGGTATCTTTGAAAAGGGGGTTTGACTTGTCAAACAGTGGTGGATTTTTCTGGACCTCAGCGATGAACTTCTCCGCAATGTCGTCCGCCATTTTAGCCCTTAAATTAGAATGGATTCTGATTGGCTGTCAGTGTTTTATCGTTCAACAGCTGGAAAAAATCGTTCTGAAAGTGATCCCAATGATATTGTTCCTATGTGTCGTTATCGTTATAGCTGTGGTGTGGACAGTGCTATTCTCTTATATTTAGAACTATATCTTTATCATTATCTTTTAAAGTTATTGTTCTTGGTGTGCACAGGCCTTTATAACAGAAATCCACAGACAAAACATGGCAATGTGTAGATTCAATGCTTTTTCCCATGCAAGATGCAAATCTATATTCAGAGTTCACAATGAGCAATATGTGCTTTTTGATGGATAGTGATTTTAACCAAACTTTGCACCAATAGCTTCACAAAATGATTCAGTTTTTAAGCGCTTGAAACACCACAAGCTGGTGACGCGTCCTGGTCAAAATGGTGTAAATGCAACAAAAACTCAGTCTAAAATGCATAAAACAACTTTTACAAACCAATTGCAAATGTTTTATTGAATGTTTTAAAATGCAATTAACAAATCATCTAATACCAGTAAATATGAAGTGTCTCTATAATGTGTTGTAGGGTGTTGTTTATTTTATGGAAAGCTTGATTAATCAGGCTAATAAGAGACTATTAACTACAACTCTTTCTTTTTATTATGCAAATGTTTCATTAAATATGTATAAAAATGTATAAAACTGACCCGAGATCAGTTAAAAACCATAAAGGAACTGGTTCACGGGTTGACAGAGATCATCACCCCTAGTGGCGAACCACTGAAATTTCAAAACGTTTCAAAACAGTTATGACGTAACAAAGACTCGAAATCATGTGACTTTGGAAGTTTGACATGCTCTGAATCACTGGTTCGAAACAAATTATTCTCAAAGGTTTCAAAGATTCATGAAGCAGTGTTTTGAAAGCCACCATCACTATTGAGAGAATGCCTGCTGGCCTAGTACACATGTGTGTACTCTTAAAAATAAAAGGGGTTTTGCAGTGATGCAATAGAAGAACTATTTTTGGTTCCCCAAAGAACCTTTCACTGATCAAGAAACATGTTTTCTTAGTGTGAAGAACATTTTGATAATCTAAAGAACCTTTTTTCTCTATAAAGAAGCTTTTGTGCAGTGGAAAGATTCTATGTATGTTAAAGGTTCTTCATGTACTGATGCCAATAAAGAACCTTCATTTGTATGAGTGCATGAAATGACACCGACATCCAGCACTGGAAGAGGTTTGAGACGCTCCCTGATTTACCTCAGTTTGACATTTATCTGTGAGTTTGGAAACAAGCTTTTGATCAAGCACCTGGTGACCTCCGGGTGAGCGGCACCATCATCCGCATGTTGGCAGTGGCACAGATGGTTTTTAAAAACAAAAGGTTTGCAATTAGCTGACGCGGCGAGAGGGTTTTGCAAGCTGTCCTATTCTGGGATGTGGGCGGACGGGCTGAAATGGGAATGGAACTATTGATCCGCTGGCTGAGAATGATGCACATGGACTATTTTTGGGGGCAGAGGGGAATTCGCTGCCGTCGAGAACATTATGTTGCGTGACGTAGTTGAGCTCTTCAAAATCAACTCGATATTGGCAGCAAAGCAAAAAGGCCGCTACAGCTCATGACCTCCGTGCTTCACGAGCAGAAATACATTCTCCTTTGCACCGCTGGTGCTGATGTGGGACGACTGTAGTCACAGAACATAAACCTGAGCCAGCAAACTGAACGTTCAAGTACAAGTCAGCTGAAGCTGTATTTAACTCCATCAAGCTATTTTTACTTCACTTTGTAAGAATAATTCGATCTCTAATCAACTGAATCAGTATTGCTCCAAACGCTGCACCTGATCAGCTGAGAGTTCGCAGGTTCAGCCAATTGCAAACATTTAAACAAGCAGCAGTAAAAGCAGATGATTGCATGTGTTTGAATGCGACGGCCTGCAGCAGGCCTCAGGCTTTCCCAGGAGCCTCTGCGCTGCCAGCTCTCCACATGTGGCTGCTCACGGCAGACATTAAGCGGTTAATGCTGAACTAGTTTAGTGATATCACATGCGGGGTTATTGACCACATCCTCCTTCTCATAGTGGATGGTTGAGCTTTTAGATGTGTATCTGCGCCAGTGTAAAACCTTCTCTGTCTTAAACAAACATTGTGTAATCAGTCATGGGAATGCTCAAGCAATATGAATCAATTTGGAAAAGAACACTTTCCACATTAGCTCTTCTGTCAAGCACAAATTACAGTGGAAAGCATGTTGATGAAATGAGCTGATAGGAAAAGGTTTGACTAAAGCAGGGCTAGAAATTCATGAATTTTAAGGTGGGTCCACAATGTTTCAGCCATTGATTCCTGAAGTGTTGTGTATGGTAAAGCACAGGCTGTGTCACTCAAAACTGAACATAGATCGAGGGGTTTTCTATGACAAAAAGAGGCAGTCGACAGGATCGCTGGGACTTTACAGCTGCAGTGTTAAAGGGGTCCTATTATGCTTTTTTGTACATTTTCAACTGTAATGTTGCTGTTTGAGCATGAAAAAGCTCTGCAAAGTCCCTCCAGC
Organism: Chanodichthys erythropterus; assembly: GCF_024489055.1. Taxonomy (NCBI): domain Eukaryota; kingdom Metazoa; phylum Chordata; class Actinopteri; order Cypriniformes; family Xenocyprididae; genus Chanodichthys; species Chanodichthys erythropterus. The sequence continues at coordinate 2,116,265 of NC_090238.1, forward strand.
GGGAGTTCTTCTCTTCTTCTCTATATCAGTGTTTCTGAACTCCCTGAAATGCCTCCATTGTACACCGTGTTCCAAATTATTATGCAAGAGACACCAGCAGCTTCAAATACCTGTTTGCTGCTCAACACTGGCTTTTTTATAGCTGCCCTTTTAATACAATAAATTTTTTTGACAGGAACTTTCCTCAATAAGCCTTTATCTGACCGAGTTCTGCTGTGCTCTAAATCACTCACAAATCTTATGATAATTCAATAATCTCCATTCAGTTTCACACAATATTAGTTGTTTTCATGCCTTTTGCACAACATTGCACCATTTCATGCTTTTCATCTTCAGAAAGATCTTTCTTCCTCCCATATTGCATGAGAACTGTGACTTGCTTAATAATGTGGAACAACCTCTAAGTAGGGTTTCCATAGATCTGGCAAATTATTTTGTCTGAGATTGATCCCGGTTATCTAAAAAGACATGGAGAAATAAACAAACAAACATTTTCTTAGAAAAACTAAAATCTGAATGTTTATTGTACTGAAATCTTACTGATATGTCAATTGCATAATAATTTGGAACGCATTGTAGTCTTGAGTTTCTTCACAATATTCCTAATTTAAATAATTAATGCGCAGAATAAAGGGGCGGGGCCTGGTTGAGTTAGTTAGTAGTGTGTTGAAACTGGCGGTTATGGTAAGGGGCGGGACATTTCCCAAACACCAATCACAACATACTGCCCCAGCCGACCAATCAGAGCGCAATGTGCTTTTCAGAAGGAGGGGCTTCATAGAGACAGGAACTAAACAGAGCGTTACTGACAGACTGGGAAGAGTAGAGCACAAAACAACAAGATTTTGTAAAAGAGCATAATAGGTCCCTTTTAAAGAGCATTGTAAAGCTCAGGCCCACACAGTATCTGCATCCACTGAAAGTGTGAAAAAATAAACATTCAATTCAACATTGGCATTTTATCCCAGTCTCACAAATTCCCTGCACAAAACTGCTTAATGCCGCTGCATGTGTGTTTGTAATACACCGGCTGAGGGAGTGATGGCAAATTTGACATCAATCTCTCAACATTGTTTTCCTCTCTTGGAAAGTCATACAAACCTTATCATGGATTTTTTCTTTAGCTATTTGGGCAAATGGAAAGGCAAAATAAATATATTTGATGTTCCATATACCACTATAGAAGTTTACCCAACTATTGTTGAGTAATGCAGAAGAATGGCTTACTACTGTAAATATTACTGATTATTCTGTTGTAGACAATGAATGCTATTTACTGTGAGCTTCTCATTTTTCTCTGCATCTTTTTGCGTGGTAAAATGTAGTTGCTGTGGAGTTGATTCAACTCATCCACTAGCATGTGCCGTCATGTTCATCTTTTGTGTTGAATTGATCCTCGTTTGTGAAGCAGTCCGGCGTAAAATGACGGCATGACAACAACACTCGACTACAACAACTCTTTCTCTTCTCTAAAGCAGCCCAACATGGCCCCGCCCCCTTACTTTTGTGTTCTCGGGGGCGGGGTTTATGTAAATTTTAGGGTTTGTGATGTCACTAACCCGGGAAGAAGCTCGTTGTTGTCCCTACCAGCCGTTTGTTGTATTTCTTAAAAGTGATTTCTTTGAAAGAAAATATATCTCTTTGCATTGAACTTTGAGTGTCGTAACTTTGCAGATGTTGTTTATGCTCAAACATCAACATTACACACTAACTAAAGTTAAAAAAGTGAAATCATAATCAAGGACCCTTTTGTCCAAATAAACAAATGTCCAAATATCCCATTCGGACATCGCTTTGACTACTACTTTGTGCCAGTGCAGATGTTTGAGAATATGTATTCACTCTCAAACACTGAAAAAGGATTTTAAATCCTATAGACTTTGACTTGTCCACTTTATACTTCAAGTTATATATACCTGTAGCGGATGTAAAAGAAAGCTTATTTAATATAAATTAATCTGGATCTCTTGGGTTTTTTCTGATACTTTGATGCATCAGGAGCATGTCTGCTCCACCCTCCCCCTTGTTGAAATGACAATGACATGCTTTTTAATCAGGCACGGTGTAAAATGTCCATGTGAATTGCAGTCATCAAAGCCGGCCGGGCAGTCCATTAGCATGGCAGAAAGAAGATTGTCTCTAAAATGGAGTCATTAGTTACGCAAACCCCACGACCGACTGCTTGTTTGGATGAATCGGTTGGATCTACCTGCTGCCCCGATGACTGTTTTACCCCCAGTGAAACCGGCGGCTCCTTCTCCTCTCTTGTGCGGAGGACTGAGTCTGCCGCACCGATCAGCGTCTGACGTCGGTCTGAATGGACCCAGTTACGGCAGAAATTACGGCCGAGGAGAGGGGCTAATAACTGTTATTAACCCCGCGCGGACGTGGCCACGGAGAGCGCGGCACGATAACGAGGGCCCGCTGTCAGAGTTCTGAGGTGCGACGCGGAGCCGCTCTCGCCCCCTAGGAGAAGCTAACTTATTAAAATAATGAATTAGCCCACCAGATTACTGGAGCCTGCGGCAAAGGCAATTATCCCTCTCCAAATCCCCGACCGGGGCTCCCTGACGCTGCCATAAAACAAGCGCTCGCAAAGAGCGGCAACAGAAAGGCCCATTCCAATGAAAAGGCTGTTAATTAGGATCTCTCCCACTGCGGGCGGCCCTTTACTGCCGCCACAACACGAGCCCGCGATGAAGAAGACACGCCGTCTGAAACTGTGGGGAAGCGGCGTTCTGAAATGATGCGGGGATATCAAAAAGGACTGAGATGAAACTGTAGAGGTGATTGAGCAGCTCCGGTGACAAGAGCCGCTGTTTTTGTGTGGTGGTGGTGTCTTCAGAAGATGTGATCAGATATCTGTCATCCCACGATGACATTTACTCTCAATGAGTGTGTGTGTGTGTGTGTCGATACCGTATCCCAAACCTCAGCCCAACATCATGAAAGTGACATGTAGCCAAGTATGGTGTCCCATACTCTGGATTTGTGCTCTGCATTTCACCCATCCATGTGCACACTTTGACGGGTGTGTGGGCAGCTGTTTTTTCTGCGGCGTCCGGGGAGCGACTGGGGGTTCGGTGTCTTGCTCAAGGGCACCTCAGTTGTGGGTAATAAGAGTTACCAGAGCGCTGGTCATTCACTCCCCCCACCTCGATCCCTCGACCTTCAGGTTATAAGGCTGACTCTCTAACCATTAGGCCACAGTATAATAATATGATAATAATGGATAAAATGAAACTCACAATAATTGTGCACAGTTAGGTCCTCAAAACAAACAGACTAGTGTTATTTTAATATCACTGAGATACTATTAAAGCATTTTATCAATATTTTGAATTCATCTTTATATTTTAATTCTATTTATTTATTTTTTGTTTTGTAATTTTGTTGTTTTTGTTGTGTTATTTGTCATTTATATTAGTTTTTTAATATATAGTTTTTATACATTTTTATTTCAGTTTTTGAGTTGTTTTAGTACATCAAGTTGAACTTAATGAAAATGAGGAATTTTTCCTCTGTAACTACCTGAAATAAAACAAGTTTAAGTTTAGTTAATGTTTAACAGATTTTTTATGGTTTTAGCTAACTGTAATTAACCCTGAAACAGACTAATCAGCTTTAAAAAAGTGCATAAAAAAACGTTTCTATCTTGTTGAAATCAAAGGTTGTGTGTTAGTGATACACACTATTGGAAAAAAATGACTTTTTAGGGCAAACCATATTTTTAGGGCGAATGATTTGTAAAAATGTGGATATTCATACATTACAAATTTTCCAGTAACCGTAAAGTAAACAGCAAAATAATAATAGTAATAATAATAATAATCTGTTGTCAAAGGCCACATTCCAAATGTTTTTAACATGCAATATGACTATAAAGTAATAATTATTATGATTTTTATTATGATTAGTATTTAATAAATATTAAGCAAAATATATTTTATACAACAGTTTTTTCTGGTTCTTGAATCTGATTGGCTGAGATCCGTGCAATATTCTAGTGATAACATCACTACTACCTTTTCACCGTTTGTATCACTCCGCTTGAAGCGACTGTCATGGCAGCCGAGCAAACCCAACGTAATTTTTGCGAATACTCCATTTGTTGTACCACGAACTGTAGTTTTAAGAGTTTTTTAGGCAAGAATGTAGTTGTTTAGACCTGAAATATGTGACTCAAATTTAATCATAGCGCTTATTTTACAAATTGTTTAGACGTTTTCGGAGATGTGAGCTCCAGGGTGTTAGCGGCAGCTCGTGTACCCGCTGAGAACAGCTTCATCTCGGCCAGTGCTTCGTGGATTTGCCACTGGCTCTTATAGTGCTTAAACATGAGATATAATTCATTTTGGGTACATAAAACAGGCAATCTTTGGTCTTATTAATCCATTACTTGTTCCAGAGCAAATTGAATTGGGCTATGTTAAATTTAATAATTTAATATTAAGGCTATATTTAACTTACATCCTGTAGAGCTCTGCTTTTGTTCGTTTGACTGAATTGTACAATTGTGTTTATTTCCTATTGCTAGTTACTGTTGTTCAACAAATACTATGTTGTATTTAGTGTTGAGAAAGGGTCCATTATTGCATAATATGGTTTGAGTTAAAGTAGAGTGAACACTACATACTACTATACTATATTGTATTTATAATGTCCTTTGCAAATGACTCCCAATTGTTTTAAACTGACAGCATTTCCATGTGGAGATTTACATATGCATGAATTATTGTCTAGACAGAATGTGCATATATACATGGGTCAGATTGTGACTCTGATGTATTCGAAGCCCTATGAAGTAATTATAAATACAAATATGAGTCATATAACCAATGTCAACAACACAGAGCATCACTGATCTCTGAGCAGTTGCAGTCAAACCACACTGACACTAATAATGTTACATCAGCGACACACAAATGCACTGAACGAATCCATCGAGCTCAAAGTGTTTCAGGCTGCCCGTGAAGCACAATCAAATGGCCCTCCGACCCCCTGCTATTCATCACTTTTACACATTAGCCAGACATGGGCGGGAATATTAAGGAGTTCCTTTACCGCAAAGTTCCACGGTGAAGGATCAGCATGGGAACATCCATTTTAATCAGCAGGGAGATTCACTTCTGTGTGTTTAACACTCTCTGAACTCTCTGTTCAGCGCTCCTGAATATCTTACCGCTTCATCCTGATGGCCAGCTGCAGATATGTTCTCTCAACACTGCGTTCTTCACAAACCACACACACGTGTATGGACATTTCCATGGGTAAATACTCCTGCGATGCCCCAAAAGAAAAGTGAATAGGAGTGGGTGTATAGGGTTGGATTGATAATGCTGGCTTCAGTCCAAAACATTGCAGATTTTCAAGCATTTTAACACTTGAACTTAAAATCCAAACAAGGTTGTTTTGCTTGACTCGTGAATGACTGGTGCAACACAATTAAAACAGAGCAATAAAACTCAAATGTATAGTGAGAGTGATCAAGAAACAGTCGAAAGAAGGATTTGCAGCAATTAAACAGATGACGTTTTAATCAACAATAAACTCTCTTATAATCACTCATTTTCAACAGCGTGAACATGCTTGTGTAAATCTGAGCAGCATTAACAGCAAGCAAAATCACTGTCGATTTTTTTAAAATATCTGATTAAAGTTAATAAACGACATTGTTTGGTGAGGAAATGATGCAAATCAGTTAAATGAGGTAAATTCTCAGAGTAGACATGCATGAGCTGCCGTCGCATCAATCTCAATCGCCATCAAAGACATGCAAATTGAAAACTAAAGAAAGTCATTTTGTGCCCGATGGAAGTTTTCCTGAGTAAATTTTGTCTGCCATTAAGAAGTAAATTAAGTGCTGGACCGTTGCTTTGGGACTCATATAAACTCACACACACTTTAAATGTGTGATGTGTTGTGAGTTTCTTTGAAAGAAGGAGTGCTGTACTGTAGTGATCATGTGTTGTTCTATGTGTATGGTCTTGTATTGTAGCTGAATTTGCTACAAATCAACAAAGCCCACTTATATCCGACAGGTCGGCAGACCAGTATTCATGCAAATTCACCATGCTGACCCACAGAAAGCTGATTGGTTTGAGAGTGACTTGCGTCTGAACTGAGTTCATACATCGCTATTTTGCCCCATTAAATTTTGATTGCAGTATAACTGTTGCCATGATGAAGGGAACATCCTTTTAAATAAAACTTGCTTATATTGCAGTGTTTATTGTGGCAGGAAAATACCACTGATACATTGCATTCTAAAATTAACCTCATTGCCAAGGAGGTGTGTTTTTCACTGAATAGAATATCAATGACCTAAATTTAAATATGCATGATGCAGTGCTATATCAGTAGAGGCAGTGGCTGGTCGGCGAATAAGACACTAAAATACAGCACTAGATTGGTGCTGCAAACAAGTCCAAAAGAGGCAGGAAAGAGGGGGGTCAGGAGTAAGACGAGGACCATGATAAGACTAAGTTGAAGAGGGGCTGACCAAAATGAATGCTAAGGCGAAGATGATGGTGGGAGAAGCCAGGGCAGAGATGGGAGGAGCCAGAGGATGACACAGAGCCGAGACAGGATGGAACTGATGGAGGGAGGAGCCAAGATAGAGCCAGGAGCCTGACTGCCTAAGGTGGAGACATGATCAGAAGGGACCCAGGTGTAGCAGAGGAAACATAGATACAGGGTGAGGTTGAAGGCATGGAGGGCCAAGGTGGAGCCACATGTATGCATGACCAAGTTGTAGATTTTGGCCTGGCAGACCAGGCTGGAGACAGTGGGAGTGAGGACAATGGAGGTAAGGAGGGTCAAGGCACAGCTGATGATATAGACGTCCAAAGCGGTGCCAGAGTGATGAGGGATCCCTGGCAGAGCCTGAGGGATGACAGACCATGGTGTAAACATCCAAGGTGGAGCCAATGGGTTGGAGGGCTGAGGTGGAGCTGATTGATCCATGGACCAAGATGGAGCTGATGACTGGGAAGCCCCAAGCAGACCTGAGCAGAACTAGGAGCCTGGGGGCTGAAAGGATGGATGGCTATGGCAGAAAAGAAGGAGGAGGGAGGCTGGGAGGAAACATCCATGATGCAGGAGACTTGGAGTTGGGCAACAAAGACTTTAGACTGTTCTTAACCAGTGGTTATGAATACGATTTGGGACTGGGCTTATCCAGCAGAGACTGAGAAGACTTGGAACTGGTCTGAACCAGCAATGACGAACAGGACTTGGGACTGGGCTGAACCTGCAACTTGGACCCTCAGCGACAGGAGTGTGGGTGGAGCTCCAATCCATCCCCTCATACTCCACTAATAAGCCCTCAGCAATGGGAGTGTGGACGGGGTCCAATTCATTCCCTTAAAAAACTCCACCAATATGTCCTCTATGACTGTTTAGACTCCGTGATGTCCTCGGGCTTCGGGAAGAAATTGGCCTCTGGCAAACACTCTGGCTCGATCTTCATGGTGGGTCAGAAGTGGGGCAGATGGTGTATAGTGAGTTGTAGCATCCACTCCACATACTCTGCGAAGCTCCCACGAAGAACTTCCACAGGCAGGCGAGCCTTCGACCACTTATTGAGGTTGGCGTTGAAGAATTTGCAGAGTGAGTGGTCAGGATAGTGAGTGAGGCATGTCAGATTGAGAAAATCCCTTGTGTGATCCTCGAGGGAGCAATCACCCTGCTCAGGCGGAAAGCAGGGATATCCATATTTTTATTTCCCTTTTGCGGTTTTAAAAGGGAAATGAATGCAAGACCCAGATCCTTTCTGGGTCTTGCATTCTGTAATAAGTGGTTGTGTGTAGTGAAATCCACAATAAAGATTTGTGCAGGATGAAGATTATCAATGCAAATAAACTTTAATAAACACTCTGAGAAAAACACAACCACCATAAACGTTAACGCAAGACACAGAACTGAGGAAACTGAAGGCTTAAATACCCAAGGATGATAAACAAAGAAAGAGGGAACAGGTGTGTAACTAATCAGTAACCATGACAACTAATAATGAATGAGAACTCAGGCAAATGGTGACAATGAAATCTATGAAAAGAAAAGACAAGAACGTGACATATGAGTGTCCCCATAAACCACATATTCAAGTGTGTGTGTGTGTGGGTGTGTGTGTGTATGTATGTGTTTGAGGTAAAAAAAAAGAAGTGCACAGCCATCATTCATGCTAGTGGGTCAACTTTAGTTTGGTGAGCAGAGCGAGACAGTGAAGGTCATACACTGACAGACTCTAGTCTCTCTCTCTCTCTGTCTGTCTCTCTGCTCTTTCCATCAATCTCTATAAAATGATATTTTCCTCTGCCATCATGCATTTTGTTGTTTTCTTATCTGAGATATCTTTGTTGTGTTGTTTTGAGTTGCATTTTCTTCCTTACGTGTATAATGTCTTTTGTATGTGTATGTTGTGTCTATATTTAATGTGCTTTCAGGATTTCTAACTATTTGACTGGGAGTTAAATAAATTAGATGTTAAAGGTTACCTTTTTTTACATTTTAGCTTTAATTTATTTGGTTTTAGTTATTTTAGTACTTCAACCATCTAAACTAAAATATGAAATGTTGCCAATTTTATTTAATTTTATTTCAAGTAGCTTAATGAAAATGTTTTTTATGGTTTTAGTTTTAGTTAACGATAATAACCCTGAATCTGTCTGCCATCGCTCATGTGGCAAACAAGAACCAATGGCGTTTGTTGCCAGTGATACCAAATGCAATGCGACTAAGGTGCCATTTTTTTAATATGAGCATGACAGACTTACGACAGAGGGGAATTATCAGTCAATATCGACTTACATTTCAGTCTGTTCCTCACGCAAAGTATCAAAGGATTTATAGTATAGCATTCTGTCATATAGACCACTGTTATGATACTATTAATTGCTGTTATTATGAAGCTTTTTTAAAATTGGCAGTGAAAATCACCACTATATTGTCTGGAAAAGCACAGCTTGGACAACTTGTTGTGTTTCATTGAAGAAAGAAACATGATTGAGGGTGAATAAAAGAACTTGTCATTTCTCTGGTGTTGGATGAAGGTCCCTCAAGCAGCTTTTTGTTGAGGAGCATCACTGATAGCAGATATCGCTGATCAATAAAAGGTGCTCGCTCTACTCTTTCTCCTCAGGCCTTTTATTTCTCCCATCATCATGTGTGGATCTGAGTACATGCATGCGTCTGGAGGAGGTACTGTGGGCAGCCTCGGACCCCTTTATCAATCAGGATTTTTAATTATACACATCCCAGCTGACAGCTAGATTAGAAAGCAATCGACGTTATCGGCCACCAAATCTAATTACTGTTTATTGACAGATAAGAACGCGCTCCTTTCACTTTCCCAAATGAGATAAACTTCCTTTTAGCCGCTTCTTGGTGTGAAGAGGGTCCGACGCGCTTACTGTCCATGAAAGACTTTCTAATGACCTGCGTGTTATTATGGGATTAACAGTTTTGGTGTCAGATGTGTGTGGCACTCAGTAGCTTGACCCATGAGGGATTTCATTGGCTGAATCAAGAGAGCGACTCAATTTAATTACAGCAAACGAGGCGGGTTGTTTTACACAATATTTACTTTTAAGCCACAAAAACACACAAAAAAGTTTGAGGTTGGTGAGATTTGTAAATGTTTTTGAAAGAAGTTTCTTCTGCTCACCAAGGGCAGGCTGCATTTATTTGATCAAAAATACAGTAAAAAAATTGTGAAATATTTTTACAATGTAAAATAGCTGTTTTCTATGTGAATATATAGTAAAATGTAATTTATTCCTGTGATCAAAGCTGAATTTTCAGCATTAATACTCCAGTCTTCAGTGTCACATGATCCTTCAGAAATCATTCTAATAATTTCTAATTATTATCAATGTTGAAAACAGTTGTGCTGCCTCATATTTTAATGGAAACTGTCATTTATTTTGTTTTTCAGGATTTCAGAAGAACAGCATTTATTTGAAATAGAAATCTTTTGTAACACACTGTCACTTTTGATTATCCTATTGCGAAGTTATGTGTTCATTTTTTATCACATTATCAGTAGAGAATAATCTTAAACTATCAACCCTGTTACCGTGATGTCAGCTGATATACACTGTATATATGTGGAAATATCAGCATTAAACAGCTTGTAGTGTCATGACCTTGAGAAAGAAGTGTAAATTAAACAAACAGTCAACCCTGTTACTTTTCTGTAGACATAGTTAAAATGTATTCATTCAGCCTGCGATGGCACACTGGGGTTTTTAAACACATATAAACACATTAATCACCCAATAAGATGTTATGTAAATCTAGATTAATTGCCTTTTTCATCGAATGAGCATTAAATGATAATTGGCCTGGTTTTACTAGAGCAGCTGGTCTATATTGAGTTCATTTTATGTATGAAGTGACACTCTTCTCTCTATCATTGCCACATTAGACACTTTACTGTTTAAAAAAAGCTGTGAAAGAGCCTCAGGTAAAGCCGACCTAAATGATTGGATTATTGTCCTTCCATTTGGCGGCAAGATAATGACTGAATGATAAACATTGCAGTGTATGGATTTCCTGTCAGGTCCCATGAAGTAGACATCCTCATTTCTTGAGTATCCCACCCCCCGTTCCTCACACACGCTCCAAAACACAACCAGAGAGAGAGAAAGAGAGAGAGAGAGAGACGCACACTGGAGTCCATTCAGAGATTCAAAAAGCACTTACGGCCTCCTGTCCATTTTTGTTAAGTGAGTAAATCTGCAGCCGGACCACGGCACGGGTGGCCACGAGCGTCTTCCAAATGAAATTTGGTGGGATGGAGTGGACTGAGAGGAACGGACAGAAAAACAAGTGGACAGAGTCTTATTTGGTTTAGCGATGGAAAGAAAAATGTTTGAGTTTTGAATTATGCAACGTTCAAAGGGACAGAAGTTTAGATTAATGCTTGATTCTGTTTGATCCGAGGACATATTTCACCGGGTCTTGACTGTCTGCTACTCTGAACGTGAGTGACTTTAACTGGGTTTGCCATCATGTCGTAATTCATTTACAGAGCGGCAGGAAAAAATAAGTAGGTATCACGAGTTCGGAAAAGAAGCCACTGTTTACCACACATGACCCCAGGAAGCCTCCCGAAATATGATGTTTCCAACTGTATTGGATCAACATGATGAAGGTTTATGGGAAGAGCAGCTATCCATGTTTATTAACTAAAGTGTTTTAATATCTCCTGTGGTTCTGAAAGCATACAATTGTGCAATCAAATGTTTGTCTTCTGGAACTGACATCAAAAGCGCAGAGCTATAAGTTATAAATATATTTAGTCTATGTGTGCCTAGCATGTTGCAACTTCTGGATAATATCTGTCTTAGACAACCAACTTTAGAATTTTCAGAATGCTTTTAGCCTCCTGAACTGCACATGTAAATCACGAATCAAGGAGAGACTGTGACTTTGGCATCTTTATGGCTTATCAGAAGCTAAACAGAAGACCCCAAAAAAGAAAAAGGACTTCAAAAGAGCAAATTCTGAAAGATGTAGATGCCTTAACCTGTTAACCTGCAACTCCTCTTTTGGAAAATCCCAAGAAATGAAAAAAAGCAACAAAAAAAATCAGTGAGCTTTACAATTCAAAAATTATTTATTTGCATTAGCTCAGAACAGGTGCATCTCTGGGCTCGTTAGCATGTTAGCTTTGCACACCAACAAAACACAAAAATGTATAAGATTAAAACCATGTTTTTGCTACAAACGTACAAGTCGAGTGTTTTAAATAACCTTCTGTGATGTGATGTGGCTTCGGATCAAAAATCAGACAGAAAATATATCATTGTATGCTTTTCTGCACAATGAGAAATTGTATTATAAATATAATCTACTATTATGAATACCTGACATGGCGTGAAGAACACAGATAAACCACATATCGTCACAATCGTGTATTCATTACTTTCAAAAGTGTCAATCTGCACGTAATATCCATGATTATAGCATAGGATTATATAGCATAGCAAACTCTGGAAGCCTGTTCCTGGAATGTCACATGATATGTCTTTTCTTCCTTGAGGCATTTGTGGACTAAGTGTGCACAGAGTGCCCTCCGGCTGCAGGTATGAGTTGAAAACACAGTAGATCAGTGTATACAGCGTTAATATGATGACAACAGCACGTTTTGGGTAAAAATTGAATAAATATTACTCCTCTGTATAGAAAATTCAAATAAACATATGAGAATCCATCAATATTTCTCCAAATGTGCATGCTTTTAAGCTAAAAGCCCTAAGGGATGTTATTTTGTTGAGTTTTTTCATGATAATCTCACAGGAGTTTTTTGTCAATGGCTGAGGCTGACGCTCATATTCCAATGAAAAGGTAACGACTCCGTTTCTCATATTCATAACTCCTGACGCATATTAACAAATGACGGTCACTATACGATGTTGAGAGTAAAATAAAGATTAAAAATTGAGGCTCGAGTCTTAGATCTTTTTAATGATGTATAGTTTGTTAAGGTAATTACATTACATTTAACAGTAAATTTGAGCTAATTTAAACAAAGAAGCTTCGGTGCGTCGGCGTCGATAACAGGTTAAAGAATGATGCAGACCGTCAAAAACTCAGACAGGTCCGGTATAAATTCAGTGTCATTTGCCAAAGACTTTTTAGACTGTGGCCTCACTAAACTTCACACGGTGCACATTCCAACACACCCAAATGCTCCTCCCACCTTCGTCAGGCGGTACAAAATTCCCATCGCCTCATGAACCATTGCAGGAGATTATTCGTTCCATTGAAGAAAAAGGTGTTATCTGCCAATGCAACAGTGCCTATTTAGCCCCCATCTGGTCCGTTGTCAAACCAGACGTCAAGTGGCGATCCACCATCGACTTCAGAAAGTTGAACCAGCAAGTGCCACTGTCACGACATGCCAGAAACCACAAGTCTGCACGGGGCGACGGTTTGGCTGCCTGCCAAAACTGCTCTGATAACACACCAGCTTTGACACTTGAGATAAAGGTACCCCAACAACAACAACCAACCTGTCACAGGTACTTTGAAGAGAATGCGTGCCAAGGTATGCCCACTGCCTACGTCGATGGATGTTCCTACAACCATGAGGGCATCCTAAAGGCAGGTGCAGGAGTGGGATGGTTAAACATCCAACCTTGCCCACCACAGAACTTCAAGTGGTGTTCCCAGTCATGGCAGTATGCTGAAGTAGCAGCTACTCTCAACCAGAAAGACTGGAATGTAAAACTTCCTCTGATGCTCTCCTCTCCACCTACAGCTGGTGTGTGGTGAGCGCACTGGCATCCAAGTGGATGCTGCACACCGGTGGTGGATGAGGAGAGACCCCTGATATGATTGTGAAGCGCTTTGGGTGTACAGTTGTACAAAGGAAAGCGCTATATAAATGCCTCATTCATTCATTCATGCTCATGGCCATCATAGACATCATACAGGAGTCAACTCGGGTGTCTCCCGCTGACCTAATGACAGCGCGGCAGGTGACACTGCTGTTGCACCTGCTGTACCAACCGGGAGACTCCAGCCTCATCACAGCCTACTCCACTCACCAGCACCTTGACGAGCTACGCCCACAGCTGAGAAAACATCTCGCAACACAGAGTCAAACCCTGCAAACCATCGGCAAATCCTTGGCATTGTGGTGGTTCTCCGTACTCACAGTTTCCTGCTGAACCAAACGGTGAACTCAATGAAGCAACTGTTTACAGTCTTCCAAAATGACTTTGCCCAAAATCAGCTGGTCACAGCTCGGATGACAGACATTCTGCGGGAGGTCAGCTCCTTCATTGAGAGCATGGCCAGGAATAGGATTCCCCGTACCTTGTACCCCTAAGATGCGTACAAACTGTGCTGGACGTTACTACTGGCAGACCCACCGAGCCTCTTCCAGCCCGCCTCGCCTACTCTCTGGGTGCTGCCATCCTACTGCATGTCAACCCCGAGCAGAGTGAGGGGGCCTTCCTCCTGAATCTACCCATCATTGAATCAGAGAACATCTACAGACCCAAAGACAGAGTCAATGTAAGGTGGTGGCAAGGTAACCCCCATCTCAAGATACACACCTCCATATGTGGTAGTCTACCACGACAGCAACCTACAGCTGTACCGGGCTCCCCATTTGCGCAGGTGTACTCTGACCAAAGACATTCGCTACCTCGGCTCTAACAAGCCTTTCCTCAGAGACAACACTGAAGGAATCTGCCGGTTGCAGCCCTGCCGAGGCCAAGCCTCGCACCCAAGTCATCAGAATACAAGCCGAGATGGCGGGCGATCAATGGCTCATCAACAACCCCACTCGCACTGCCACCCTGACCTACAATCGGCACGACACTGCCACTCGTGTCAGCCTGCCCAACCAAAGTATGTGGATTCAGGTACCCCCAGGTGCCACCCTCCAACTCGACGAACTGGCATTGTACCATCTTTCAAGTGAAGAGTACCAGTCGGAACTGGAAATCCCATCCTCCTTCAGGAATCACAACCTCACCCTAGATCCAGAACTGGAACTGATGATTGAGAAAGGGGGGTCCCAGCTAATCAACATTACCCCCATCGACACAGCTCTCCAAGCACTGTCCCGACTGCCCATCCTAACCAGCTCACCGATAGTCCAGGCTTGGACTGCTACCAACATGGCCCTTTGCCCCTCCTCGGCAATTGAGTACACACTGATACTGGGCCTGGCCTTCATCCTATCCAAAGGGATCAAGGAGTGTGAGAGTCTATGGACAAGTGTCCACCTGCCCTTCCTCGAGGTTTCAAAAAGAAACCAAGGAGAGGAGGTGTCAAGTCGTAGAATATGCCCAGGCTCATCAAGATGGACATGTCATGTCATGCCAAATATTGGCTCATTTTGGGTTTCATGAGAGCTACACATTCCAAAAAAGTTGGGACAGGTAGCAATAAGAGGCCAGAAAAGTTTAATGTACATATAAGGAACAGCTGGAGGACCAATTTGCAACTTATTAGGTCAATTGGCAACATTATTGGGTATAAAAAGAGCCTCTCAGAGTGGCATTGTCTCTCAGAAGTCAAGATGGGCAGAGGATCACTAATTCCCCCAATGCTGCGGCAAAAAATAGTGGAGCAATATCAGAGAAAAATTGAGTTTGAAGTTATCATCATCTACAGTGCATAATATCATCCAAAGATTCAGAGAATCTGGAACAATCTCTGTGCATAAGGGTCAAGGCCGGAAAACCATACTGGATGCCCGTGATCTTCGGGCCCTTAGACGGCACTGCATCACATACAGGAATGCTACTGTAAGGGAAATCACAACATGGGCTCAGGAATACTTCCAGAAAACATTGTCGATGAACACAATCCACCGTGCCATTCACATTTGCCGGCTAAAACTCTATAGGTCAAAAAAGAAGCCATATCTAAACATGATCCAGAAGCACAGGCGTTTTCTCTGGTCCAGGGCTCATTTAAAATGGACTGTGGCAAAGTGGAAAACTGTTCTGTGGACAGACGAATCAAAATTTGAAGTTCTTTTTGGAAAACTGGGACGCCATGTCATCCGGACTAAAGAGGAAAAGGACAACCCAAGTTGTTATCAGCGCTCAGTTCAGAAGCCTGCATCTCTGATGGTATGGGTTTGCACGAGTGCGTGTGGGATGGGCAGCTTACACATCTGGAAAGGCACCATCAATGCTGAAAGGTATATTCAAGTTCTAGAACAACATATGCTCCCATCCAGACGTCGTCTCTTTCAGGGAAGACCTTGCATTTTCCAACATGACAATGCCAGACCACATACTGCATCAATTACAACATCATGGCTGCGTAGAAGAAGGATCCGGGTACTGAAATGGCCAGCCTGCAGTCCAGATCTTTCACCCATAGAAAACATTTGGTGCATCATAAAGAGGAAGATGCGACAAAGAAGACCTAAGACAGTTGAGCAACTAGAAGCCTGTATTAGACAAGAATGGGACAACATTCCTATTCCTAAACTTGAGCAACTTGTCTCCTCAGTCCCCAGATGTTTGCAGACTGTTATAAAAAGAAGAGGGGATGCCACACAGTGGTAAACATGGCCTTGTCCCAACTTTTTTGAGATGTGTTGATGCCATGAAATTTAATATCAACTTATTTTTCTCTTAAAATTATACATTTTCTCAGTTTAAACATTTGACATGTCATCTATGTTGTATTCTGAATAAAATATTGAAATTTGAAACTTCCACATCATTGCATTCTGTTTTTATTCACAATTTGTACAGTGTCACAACTTTTTTGGAATTGGGTTTGTATCATAATTAATCATAAGACTTTATGATTTATTAAATATATATTTCACCCATGATTTGAGCTAATTGATTAAATACCTGTGAGACATTACAATGTGAAACAGTAACAACATATGATAGAAACAGATGATGGAAAGGTATTTTCTTGATATAATATTAAAACAATTCAAATGAAAAAATAACTTTACAACAGTTTTTTACTCAGAAATTGCTAGTCAATTTCACAAATAATTGTGCAAGAATGCAAAGAAATGGTAAGTAACCCATTGAATTAAAACTAATTAATAATATGAATTTAATTTGAATTAAATGTGAAAGTTCACATTCTGATCCGAAAATACATCTTTGGGATTTTTGTGTCCATTTTATTGTATGTCCAATTCAAAAGCACCATGCATCTCTCCTCAACTAGTCACATGTTTTGAGGAATCGTTCATGTCTGGAGCACCAACGCTGCAGGACGAGTTACAGGTGGAATATAGAATAAATATGAGCTATGGTAATATAAATGCTTGCATTAGTTTACTCATTTCATAAGTTGTCTCTTGTCCCTAATTTCACATTGCAAAAAATCAGTTTAAATGTAACATTTGCAGACAGAAAGCTAAAATATTTTGCATTTATATGCATAGTCAGCTTTCAAAATACCTTTAAATTGAGATGTAAATCTGCAAGAAATACATTTCATGAAGTGCTTGTGTTGGTTTGAGTGATTAGTTGTTATTTATTGGTGTTTAAGTTGTGGTGAAGCAGCACTCCCTCTAGTGGAGTCCAGAGGAATCAGGCTCATTCACAGTTTTATAATCTGAATCACATTCATCCTTTGGGATGTTTAATACAGGATTTATGAAAATACTAATCTTATCTCTGAACCTGTTCTGCTCATATGTTTGCTTGTCTCTTTTTCTCAATATATGAATAAAAAAAAACATTAAAATCTCAAATCAATAGCTTTATCTTTGTTTTTAGAGAGTTTTTTTTTTCTCAAAGTAGCTTCAAATTCACCTCAATGTCTTAAACTACATGATGGCTTACGGAGTTCAAAACAGCCATTTTTAGGCCTTTAAAACTGCTAGTCATGACATTTAACCCAGTGATTATTACTGACAGCAGTGTGAGTTCAGCTCAGTCCAGACACTCTTCTGATTTATTCATCAGTGAAATCCAGCCGACCAACACAACTAACTAGTGCTCTAGTGCACATATTCCTGTGCATAGCCTCTCGTCGGCCACTGGTCAGGATTGGTAATAGAAAGCTCAGGGATCAAGGAATTTTAAAATGATGGAAAAGTCATTGAAATTAGTATATGCTTCTTGTAGAATTTCCATGAATTGGTTTTACTAATGTTTGGGGAACATTCTGTGTTTGCTAGGTCCCAGGTGAAAAAAAAAAAAAAAAAACTATAGTAAATACTATAGTGTTTTTGAACCATACTTTAGTAAATTGTAGTATACTGTATATATTATAGTATTTATAACAGTGTGTTACTGAATGCTTCAGCATACTGTAGTATTAACTATAGTGAAATGATAAACTGTAATAAATACTGTAGTATACTTTAGTTTTTACTACAGTAAACTGTAGTGTATATTGTAGTATAACATACCCTATAGTTGTAGAAAACTTAGTACAGTATTGGGTAAAGTCATTTGATTATATTACTATAGTTGGTATATTATCACAGCAACTATAGAATTATCACAACAAATTAATTCAAGTACTTTACTATAGTATGGTTCAAAAACACTATAGTATTTACTATAAATTACTATAGCATTTTTTTCACCTGGAGATGTACACTAATAGGTAGCTAATTGTTTACATCAATTAATTCAAAAGTGTGTCGCGCCCCAGCAATCTTTATAAAAAGATTTTGAACAAAATCCTACTTCAGGAACATTAGTTTTAGTTCAGTGAACCACATTAAAAACTAGTCAGTTATTACCCAGTCAGGATTACAAAGTTTGTAAGAATGCATATTTTTCCGGATACAGCATTATTTCACACTTATACATATTTACAGACATTTTTTTTTTATTTTATTAAACAGTTTTAAGACTTTAAAAGTCGTCATGAAAGAGAAGTTGCGTTAGTCTTTTCTTCCGTATTGTGAAGCGGCTTCGCGAACAAGAACAAAAGTAGGGCGGGGCTTAAATTTTTGCTATTGGTGGATCTCATGTGAGTGACAGGTTGCCTCACCCTCATCATCAAAGAAGAGATGCTGCAAGAGTGAGGGGAAGTTAGAAAAAAATAATAATGATGATACATCGTTTATAATAAATAGCCTACTGCAATATTCCAATAAAAATGGTTAATTTAACATTTCATATGATAACTTTAAGATGGATTGGACGTTATGCTAGCATAATTCAAAAAGCCCCGGTAATTACATAAATATAGGTATTCTTTAAAAGTTCTAATGGTTTAAAGAAGTTGTTCCCCTGAAAGTGGCCCGCAGCTCCGGCGGTTTCAGTGGTCAGCAGCGGGAGGAGGAGCTCATACAAATGAGCGTCCAGCGGCGCTTCGGTGCGATAAACGCGGTCAGTAGGAGATGGAGAAGCACCTGAGGATGAGCTCCGTGTGTCTGTGTCTGCAGGTACACTCAATATCTCCGATCTTCTCCTCTTTTCTGGAACATTGCATCCTGAAATATCTTTTCTTTCCTCTTTCTCTTGCTGTCAGTGAATTCTGTGGAGTGTCGGGAACTTTCACACACACCGCTGTTTTTCACTCTCATGTATTAAAGCTGGATCATTTCGCTTTTGCTTTATCAGACTAGTATCATTTGCGTTGATTCGTTTATTTAAACATGTTTATAACACAACTGAGCAAATTACACACCGAATCCACGTCAGTTTGTCGCGTGAAGCTCATATCAACACATTCACAGTTCGATCAGTGTTTTTCTCTCTCGTAAGTTTTGATTTGCAAAACTGTCCAAATCTGAGAAACCTTCTTTTAGATACATTTGTGAGTGATTAATATATACAACAAAGTTAATTCCGTTTTGTTTTAGTGTTATTTAGTAATCAGTATAATTAAAACAACATAAGTCTCGATATCCAGATAAACGTGTGCAATCAGACAGATTCAAAAATATTTGATTGAAAAAATCTAGTAGTAATATGATCAATAATACACTAAAACTGACTGTTTTGCTGAGCACCTCATTTACAAGAGCACTGAAACACAAGACAAACACATATGATGATTTTTTTGTTTTTATTGTGATGAATTTAACCTAACAAATTGAGTTCAAAGCTAAACTGAGAATGGGAATAATAACTACAAACTGTAACTAATGCTTGAGATCTTAAATACAGCTTTCATTGCAATGCTCTACACTGAAAAAAATGATACTTTGGACCAACTTAAAAAAATTGCTGTAATTTGTTACAGCTAAATTTATTAGTTTTTCTCAAACTATATTTTTAATTTGGTTAAAACTTTAAATTTTATTTTAATATCAATCAAAATAGTTCTTCAGCCCAAGGTAAAAAAAATACATTGAAACAAAGTTAAAATATTGGTTTTTATGGAGACCAAATCATTATTTTTACTTTAGTACAGCTTAAAATTTTTACTTTGGAAAAACTTACTTTTTACCGTAACATCCAAGTATAATTTTTACTTTGGACTAAACTAAAAAAAATTGCTGTAATTTTGTTACAAGGAATTTTATTAAGTTTACTCAAGTTAAATTTCTGATTCAGTACAAACTAGATTTTTAATAACACCTAAATCAATTTATTCTCTTTAGTCACAAGACAAAATGTTACTTAAATAAAGACATGATTATTCTCTTCAATAGACCTGTGTTTATTGTGATGTCTTTAAAATATGCATCAGTT
Organism: Chanodichthys erythropterus; assembly: GCF_024489055.1. Taxonomy (NCBI): domain Eukaryota; kingdom Metazoa; phylum Chordata; class Actinopteri; order Cypriniformes; family Xenocyprididae; genus Chanodichthys; species Chanodichthys erythropterus. The sequence continues at coordinate 2,136,385 of NC_090238.1, forward strand.
TCTCAGTCAAAAAATAAAAAATAATAAAAACATACAAAAATAAAAATAAATAAAGCCAAATGACTTTTGCTGCCAGTTAGACTAGCCTTAATCAACAATAGATGGAAAAAACATTAAAATAAAATGGTTTTAAAAAGGTTTTTGAATACAAGATCTAACACAATAAAACATCCTGTATCCAAATTTCTCCAATATTTAGAGCTTCACACAGACTACACACAATAAAGCACAATAAAACATCTAACATCAGATATTGGGATGACCTTGACAGTTGTCAAATCCTCAAGTTCCACAGTAGATGTCAAGTTCACTAGTGCATCTCCAAAGTCTCTGTCTTGGTACTGCAGTCTGAAATTGCCATTTAACCCACACACTTTCCTAACTTCAGCCATAAGCTGCTCCATTGACTCTGGAATTCCACCAGGCAAAACTAGCTTCCTGGTGTCATCAGGATTCAGAATAACACGCAACTTGGCTGGCCTTTTGACTGCCATGTCTGCCCATCCAAAAGGATCTAGTCAAAACAAGAAAACAATAATATTAGTTGCAGTACAAAATTGGTCATAACTTACATTAAATTCATATTCACAAATTAAATGATTAACAACACTGTCTTTTGACAATTCTGGTTAAAAAAAAGAAAAGAAATTTCACAGTCAATATTATTTAGTAAATTCTGAATATTTGTTTAAGTCAAATTGATAAGGCCTTATGCTGTCTTAGCAGTTTTTTTAACCAGAATTGTCAAAATAGAGTTGTTAATGAATTTGTGAATATGAATTTAAATTTGTTTAAAATAAACACGTCTTTTACCCCTGTTGAAAAAACGAGCATATGCTGGTAAAGTAGGTTTTGAAGCTGGTATGGTGGTTTGAGCTGGTTTATGCTGGTCCAGGACCAGCTTAGGACTAGTATGGACCAGCAAGACCAGTTTAGGACCAGCGTTTGACCAGCATACAGCTTTAAAACCTACCTTACCAGCATATGCTGTTTTTCAACAGTACACAATGTATGTTTGAGCATTTAATTATTTATTTATTTATTTTTATATTTCAAAATTTATTTAATTGAGGTAGCCTATATATATACACACACACTCCAAATCATATTTAATGTTTTTAAAATAGGCTATATAAAATAGTAAAATAGTTCCAATAAATTTTACTGTGGTACCGAAATTGGTACCGAGAACCATAACATTTTCATGGTATCGGTACCGACTACTGGAATTTTGGTACCGTGACGACACTACTCTGTGGTAATTTAAAAGCTATTCTCTAGTGTTAGTGTTTCCTATTTAAAACATAAAAATAATGTTCACAGATGTTTACATTGGTACTCACCAAATTCAGCAATTAGGGCAAAATTCTGGAATTTCCAGGGAACAAAAATCAAACCTGTAAAACACAAAGGAAAAGGTGAGATTTCACATCTTAGTTTTTTGTTGGGGCAATTAGCACTATCCATAATCACTAGACTGTAATTATTAATTAGTCCCTACTTTTGTAGTGATATTGTACTAAACTGCATTATGCTGACAGGAGAAACAATGGAATATGAATTCTTCCTTGTCAATCAGAACTCATTTTCTAATTCAGTAAGTTTTATTAATAACTTTCATTTTTCTTAGTCATTTTGCTTTCCAGATTCAATCTCTTAACGTTACTTGCGTACTAGAGCACGTACACACATGCGCACTCTTCAAAAACGGTGCTTAAAATCTCTTGACAAACTAAAATATGTAAATGACATTTGTATATATTCAAAATAAAAGATATACATTGTACTTAATGAGAGCTTGCTTATTTTGCTCAAGATAATGATTAAGTCCATATGTCGTAAAAAACAAGAAAGCTGTCGTTCCAACCACACAAGTTTGCGATGCTTTTTGTGAATGTTCGTTTGAACTATGGTTTCGGGAAACACAGAATCATTTAACTAAGTTAGTAACGACAGAATTAGCGATGTTAGATGGATAACGATGTTTTTGGGAAACGCATCTCCAACAACTGGCACCGCTTCAGCCGTTTGCCTATGTGAAATCCGAATAATTGTTGTCCGTTTAAAAAAAAAAAAAAAAACAATTACCGACTCTATACACAAATAGGCTCAAACGAACATTAACTGATTCCGACATTACAATTAACGTCTCATATAACGTAACAGCTCCCGCGGTCAATGTTTAACCAACATTAGATTATTTGACGGCTGCAGTGTATGTGAGAAAGCTGTTGTAGTTTATGCGAGCACTAACTTTGTTAGAGACAAACGAGCCTTATCACACTAAATTACCATTATATTTTCCTTACATCACAGTGAAATAACAACTAAATTAACCTTGTATTTGTCACACTGAGGCAACATGCGTATTGCGATAGCATGGTTTGGTTTGGCTAGCTTTAGCTAACATGTGCACAAACACAGTTGTCTGTAAAGTAATAACCTAATTGTCCATCCTGCCACTAACCATAAATGTGAATGAAAAACAATTATTTTCGTTAAAATAACACATTTTCGAATGCTTACCTTGTCTAAAAGATTTCCTGGGCAACGGACCGTCTTCAGACTCGAAGCGATAATGGCGGATGGCAAAATGCTGGCTGGTGGCGCGAGCAGTTAGTTGATGTGACGTCATGTGGTCACGTGACATGAAAACATCTGGTTTAAAGTAAAAATACTACTTAAGTCAAATTGTTGTTTTTAATTTGTTCTAGGGGCTTCGTTATTTGCTTTAAGGCAAACTGAAAAAAACAGGTTTAAACCAGAAACCATGATTTTCACTTAGTCCAATGTAAAAATGCACTTTAAATGAACAACACAGTAGTTTCACTTTTTTCAGTGTAAATATGAACCAGCTTTTACGTGGAAACTTTTTTTTTTTTTGTAATATTTGATTTGAATTAATTCTTGCTTTTTCATGTGCAGTTTCTAGTCTCAGAGCGGAGGAACATGAGGTGTGTGTGTGTGGCTAAATTAAATCTAGAGATATCTCATCATTTAACACATGCACAATATCAGCGTTTGATATCAAATCCTGTGTAACATAAGACCAGACCTTAATAAGCATTCCAAAGGGATTCTACGCAAATCATATGGATTAGGTTCGTGGATGAATGACCTTTAATTCCATGTTTTTCAATTAAATTACTGTATGTTCTTGAATCCCAGAGATATCAATCATCTGCTCCATATCAATGATACAGTAAAAAAAAAAGAAGCACATGCAGATTCGCAAGTATTTTCACGCTCATGTCAGTTTTTGTTGTTATTTGAACTGCATGTGCACTTTTATATTGAACTGCTTGTCAAAGAAATGAGAATATTTATGACATTTACTGGGAACAGAGAGGTTATCCCTGTAGCTTACAGTATTCAGAAGAGACATGTATAGTTGATTTACATTAACTGACCGAATCTTGGCTATCCTTTTATTATGTCTCGCTGAATATATACGCAGAGTTTTATTTCTGAGGGCTTGCAGTGAGACGTGAGTGATGATCAATAGGGATTGTGTGATGTTTTAGTATTGATTATGGAAACGTGAGCCGGTGAATAGAGCAGGGCGGGGTTCCAGGAGCTTCTGTGCAATCCGAGGCATTGAAATACACAAATCAGCTCACTTAACATCTGAATGATGCACATTCATCAACATGATTTATTTTTTAAAGCATACCTGTTACCCAGCATGCCTCAGCTGCCCACAGGCTCCTCTGTGTGTGTGTTTATTTCAGTGAATTTGTGACACAGAGGCAGCTGTTCAAACTGGCCACTTGTCATGCATGTGGTTTGGTTACGGCTCTCTTCTGATTCTCTGCTGCTGCACGCTTATAAAATCATACAGTACAAGTGTGAGTGAGTGTGAAACGCGTCTGCATTCCCTGCATTCTTCAAGGCTTGATCAACACTGAGACTCACCTTTCATGAAACTTGGAGGCTGAGAATGGACCTTCAGTAACTGCATGTCAGATTTGTAAAATGCATTTCTCCTGTTTTTAATATTACACGACACTGCGTGAAAGAGATCCTTTTCACCAATGCACATATGTTTGTAATTTAATTTCAATTAACATATACTTAGTATCAAAAGTAAAATGTAACTTTGATAATTTACACCTAATGCACTTCTATATATGTGTGACCCTGGACAACAAAACCAGTCAAAAGGGTCAATTGTTTTGTTTGGATAGGACAATATTTGGCCGAGATACAACTATTTAAACAACTGGAATCTGAGGGTGCAAAAAAAAAAAAAAAATCCAAATATTGAGAAAATCGCTTTTAAAGTTGTTCAAATGAAGTCCTTAGCAATGCATATCCACTCACAAAAAATAATTTTTGATATATTTACGGTTGGAAATGTACAAAATATCTTCATGGAACGTGATCTTCATTTAATATCCTAATGATTTTTGGCTTTATTTATTTATTTATTTTTTTAAATTTTGACCCATACAATGTATTGTTGGCCATTGCTACAAATATACCCGTGCAACTTATGACTGGTTTTGTGCTCCAGGGTCATATATATATATATATATATATATATATATATATATATATATATATATATGTTATAATTGTTATCTAAAAGCAACTATTAACTTAATATATATATATATATATATATATATATATATATATATATATATATATATATATATATATATAGTTATATATAGTTGCTTTTAGATAACAATTTACAGTTAACACAATAAGTGGATTAGCACAGATTTTTCATGCTGTCATTGCAAATAGGAATCTTGTTTTACATGTAAAATTAGCAAAATAATATTACAAGGTGTTCCTCCTCATATAGGAAAGAATAAGTTGTTTTTGTGCTGTGATATATTAGCTCGAGTCTGTTGTGTGTGTGTGTGTGTGTGTGTGATCATCTGTGGGAGTATTTCAGCACATCAGCCCCGCCTCCTGCTCACTCCCCCTCCCCCTTCCCAGTGTAGCGCCGCCCCATCTGTGTGTTTAAGCCCCGCCCCTCTGAGGCAGCAGCCAACAGCAGCTGTTCCATATTCATCAAGCTCTTCAGTCTTAAAGAGGCCGACACTGAGCATGCAAACACTCATTTCTGCCTCTCCGCCGCTCACACGCTCATCGTAGCGCGCTCTCCTGCCGCTGCAGCTCTCTCTCTCTCTCTCTCTCCGCTTCACCCTGTCAGACCCCCTCCTCCCCCGCTCACACACACACACACACGTGCATGCGCAGGCACACACACACACGTGCGTACCTGAGTCGGCGGTGGGCTGCGCTGCTGGAGGGGCTTTTCGCCGCAACTTTTCTCAAGGTGCTCGCTTGTGGTTTTGGGGGGAGAGGCGAGTGTCCGGCGTATCCGCTTTCCTTCTTCTCTTCCTCCTGGAATGCTAAAACTGGGCTGATGGACATTTCCGAACTTTGCATCCCTGATCCTCTCAGCTATCATAACCAGTAGGTGCATCTTCCTCTTTCATGCACTAACACTGCTTCCTGTGTCTGTTTTTGCTCTTTATTCTCAAACTCTCTGATAGTACAGTTTTTGTGCGCTGCCTGAACTTTCTGCTGCTGTCGAAGGGTTTTTCTGCTGCACTGTTGCTTTTCACACGCACAGATTGAGACACTTTCCTCCTTTTGCTTTAAACTAGATAGTTTGTTCTAATGCCTCTCTTCTAATGTCAAGCGTGTGCTTGAAGGGTTCTGGCCTCAGGCAGAGGGACGGATGTTTGTTTATTAAATGAAGTAGACGTGGTGAAAGAAATGTGTTTTTGAGTGGCCCCGGAGGGCTCCAGGTGTCCCGGGGCCGTCTGAGATCGCGGCTCGAGCCAGGCTGTGGAATAATGCGCTCGCTTTACGCAGAAATCAAAATGCTTTGCCTTTCATCATTGTTTGTTTTTTTTGTTTGTTTCTACACGTTTCTCCAAATTGTCCATTAATTTTGCATTTGAACATATGAAACATAAACATTGCATACAGTATGTCACATGGGTTAAAACAGTAAATCAAACGCTTACCTTGTGCTTGGGTTGTCATAAAAAATCAACATTGTGATATGTCCAAAAAGCATCATGGATTTTTGGATATGGATTTGTTCGTTTACTCTGTTACATGTAATGTCACATCAGCAGCTCTGACATAATGAAATGGGCCATGTGTGTGTGTGTGTGTGTTTGGGGTAAAATAGGCTAAATTACACTCTGCACACTTTACCTATCTTAAACACACATATTTTAAGCTGCTTTGTAGTTTTACACTAAGACGGATTACGAAGGTTCAGCAGAGTTCAGCTGCTCTCCACGCATGCATTTCTACATAATAAAACCTTTATTTAGAATTAGTGTAGAAATTTAGAATGCAAATTATATTATATCTCCACTAAAATGTTGTCAGAAATAGTGTACTTTACAGATACTGGAAACTAAAGCTCAGTGTAATTATTATTATTATTAAGAATTTGTTAAATGTAAAAAAAAAAAAATTCTCATAAAACTGCTGGTTTGTTGCTAAAACACTTTTATTACTGTATCTGAAAATTTGAATCTGTTCCACCAAATTATGGAGATTATATTACATATTTTTTTGGATTGAAAAATATTAAATAGTCCTTTTTTTCATCCGTGACATTATGACATAAAAACATTTGCAGTTACATTATAGATGTAATATTAATGTAGAGTGATAGAATTAGTGTATTTATTAATAGAGGAAGCTGGATCTGAAAAGTTAGTCTAAATATTTCCACAAATGTTATCAAAGTTGTTAGTGTTTCTAATGGTGTTGAAGGGCAGTGGCTGTCGGTGCAGGACGTGATCGCGGCTGCGGTACATTGGGAGAGCGTGAGGCTGAACGCGCCTGACCTCAGATGCTCCGCTGCTCTGAAGCGGCCACCGGTGAATGTCGTGAGGCTGACGCTCAGATGTGTTTTGTTTGATCCGAGCCCTTCACAAATACAGCGGTCACTTTGACGTCTTCTTTACTCAGCTGGGATATTCAATACGCCCTGGAGCGAAGACTGACTCCACGTATTTGGGCTTCTCACTCACTGTGTTTTTCTTCACGGGGATGACAGGGTTATGTTTGTGTGCAGAAGCACCGCAAGACAAATTCAATTGAACAATTGTTGGACTTCATTACCGAGTTGGCGAATCGAGCACAGAAAGCGCGTATCTCTCGCATTTCCTTCCCTCCGTTTCCCCCCTTCCGCTTTATCTCATTAGGTCGAGAAAAAAGCAGCTTTGGGAATTGCATTAGTGCATCTTAAGTTAAAAGCTGGGCGCTCTTTGAGCAAGTGTTTCAGTGCTGTTGGGTTAATCAGATTTTTGCTGTCTGTGAGGAGATGCTATCGCGGGTAACCAAAGCGGCCGGCTCTGACACTATCCAGATGGGATCAGCTTACAGTAATTTGGTTTCAGAAAACATTACTCACACAGATCCATGGCTGTGGTCAACCCACATATTCATGAGCTCTGGAGAGGGTTTCGATTCTCTGGATGAGCCCTCCGCCGGCCAGCTGACCTTTGGCCAAAATGAGCCCGATTCTCAGTTTCAGAATGATGCAGTTTTTAAAACAACACGCCATGTAATGTGTTTCACTCACCTGTGTTTATCATCAGCACATCTTTGGTGCTCTATATTTGTCATCCGTGCGCGTTTAACCCTGATTCACGCTCTCTGTTTCTGGTAATGAATCTCTATTATAACAATTATAAGGCATTAGACTCTTAAAAATGAAGGTTCTTTATTGGAATCGACGGTTCCATGAAGAACCTTCAACATGCACAAAAGATTCTTTAGATTATTCAAATGTTCCTTTTTGGAACATTTAAAATAAAGGTTCCAAAAGGTTTTTTGCAGTGTTGCCATAGAAGAACCCTAAAGAACTCTAGAATATCTAAAGATCCTTTTTCCACTATAAAGAATCTTTTGCTCAGTGGATGTTGAAGGTTCTTCATGAAACCATCGATTCCAATATGGAACCTTTATTTTTAGGAGTGTGTCAAACAAGACCTGCAAAATCAGAGAAATTGCGGCAGAAGGAGTGTGCTGTATCGTAGTGCGAGCGCTGTGGTCTCAGCGTGTCTTGACAGTAGGGTCACTTTCAGCGCTCTCACACCCTGCGGCAGTGACCGAACCGCCCGATGTTGCCCATCCGTCCCCCAATTCTCACCGAGGTAACCTTGGCATCCTCGCCGCGCCATGACAGCAGGTTTAAAAATAAACCAGCTCTGTTAGCGTGCTGAGGATAATGCATCCGCATGGGGGGTCTCACACACACACACACACACACACACACACACACTGTCTGGTTTACCATCTTTTTATGGGGACTCTCTGTAGACGTAATGGTTTTTATACTGTACAAACTGTACATTCTCTCCTCCTACACTAACTCTATCCCTGGACCTGCCCATCACAGAAAAGCATTTTTACATTTTCAAAAAACATCACTTAGTGTACTCTAAAAAATGCTGGGTTAAAAACAACCCAAATTGGGTTGAAAGTGGACAAACCCAGCGGTTGGGTTGTTTTAGCCCAGCAGCTGGGTTAAATGTTTACCCAACATGTTGGGTAGTTTTCTTTTTAAACTCAACAATTGTTTAAAAAATGACTATATGTCTGGCTTAAAATGAACCCAAAATATGTTGGAAATAAAAAAATCAGACACATAATTTCTAGAGGGAACAATAATAATCAAAAGGTGAACATTTATTAATAAGCAACTTAATAAATGTTTATTGTTTAATTATTATTTAATAAACGTATTAATAAAAGTTCATTCATTAAACATATTAATAAATGTTAATTTCCAACATATTTTTGCTTCATTTTAAGCAAGCAATACAGGAAGATATATTTAAATATAATTTACATTTAAATATATAATACAGGAATAATAATTAAAACAATCAACATTTTTTACATTTTCTAATTAATAAATGTTCACCTTTTGATTATTATTGTTTTTTTTTCTAGTAATTGTGTGTCTGAATTTTAATTTCCAACATATTTTGGGTTCATTTTAAGCAAGCAATACAGTCATTTTTAAACAATAGTTGAGTTAAATAAAATTGAACATTAAACATTTAACCCAACCGCTGAGATTATTCATTTTCAACCCAACTTGGGTTGTTTTTAACCCATTTTTTTTTTTTTTTTTTTTTTTTAGAGTGTATCCCTCACAGGGATCAAAAACATTTCCTCACAAGGTCAAACATTGCTGGTATTGCTATCTTGTGTAGGGAATACCAGGTACACACACACACACACACACACACACACAGAGGAAGAAGTGATGTTGCCTTATTTACCCCTGGAACGTGCATATTAGAACGTAAATGGTAAATATTAGTACAGTACGTTTTGAAAAGGTCCCGCCCCAGTGACAGCATTTGCACAGTGTAGGTTTAGTATGAGATTTCTTCCAGATTTACACAGTTGCAGCCTTTTAAACTCATTCAGTTTAACTATTAAAACACTTTACTAATAGAAAATGGATTTTTTGAAGCCTGCTGTATTTAAATGATACGACAGCAAAAATATGCGAACTACAAGTTCCTCACTAATCGCTGCGGTGTTATTTTAATATCATGTATTTCATTTGCATTTGTTTTTTTACATTTTAATTTTAGTTATAGTAATTTTGTTGTGTGTTTTTGTCATTTTCATTATTATTATTATTTTTTTTTTTTTTAATATGTCAGTTTTCATTAATTTTTATTCCAGTTTTAGATTTATTTATTTTTAAGTTTGAAAATTAGAGACTTTGTCTCGGCATCTCATTGAAATAAAATGTGTTATTGTTTAATTTCAGTTAATGTGTATTTGATTTGATGTAAGAGAAATGTTTTTTTTATGGTTTTGGTCTCATTTAACAGTAAGAACTCTTTTGGCATGTGATGCTGCACATGTAATTTCATTCAAACATGCATCTCACATCGCTCCATCCTTAGCACTTGCTCTCTATTTGCATCAATCCCACAGATGGAGAGTAAACGATCCGAGCGCCGCGTCCCGATTTGCTCGGTAATCAAATGTTGTGGGGGAAAATGCTAAGTCCGCTAATTTACACTTCGGAGAGAGAGGGAGAAGAAACGTGAGGCCGAGCGTCCGCGTGCCGGCGTTTATCAGAGAATGGTATTGGTATTGAGCGGCCAGTCGTTTGAAGGTTATGTTTCTGAGCAGTAATTGAAATGCAAAATAACATTAGGATCGATGGTTAGCTCTGTTTATTTATGGAATCAATATTGAAACGGTCTGTCACCATTGCGGCTCTGATTCCAACTGACAGCCAAACCGAGTGTGCTGCATGCAGACCGAGTCACGCTCGGCGCCTTCACCGCGGGCAGAGCGGAAGAGCCAGCCGCTGGGTGGGATTTAGGACGGGAAATGATGTCGCCACAGGTGTGTGAGATTCCCGTCGAGGTGGTTTCTGTGCTCTGTTAGGATTCTGTGCTGTTCTTCTGTCCCGGTGCATTTGCTGAGAATGCAGAACTAATAATGAAACAAAGGTTATTGGCTAGCTGTTGGTTGTCTGGCTTCCTGAGGAGTGAAACATTGTGACAGACATTGATCTGTTTGTTTGTGTCACTCCACATGTCAAATTCTGACTCAGCCAATCATGCGAGTTTGGGGGCGGGACTCTGTTTGACAGGCGGAGCTTTTGGAAAAACTTTCTGTTAGTTTTGCAATTCGGTTTGATGCAGAAATGACATGCTTCATCTTTAATATTGTTATCTTGGTCTGTTTGTCAATCCAAGTGTCAATTCAAGTAGAATATTCAGCGATGTTCACATACAGTATTCACGAGCAGTAAACAAGACTGTAAACAGATGCACAAGTGTTCTGAGATGGGTTTGTGTCAGGACTTTGTTGCAAACAAGTGCATTTGTTGATTTCTACTTAACCTGTGCATGCTGACATCTGTTACCAAGTGTGTCAGAACACCTTGACACGACATCTGACATCAAAACTAAAGAGATGAACATCTGATAAGATGATTTTTATTTTTCTGTTTCAAGTATACATATAGTTTGACGTGTCTACTCTTCTGTGGAGGCCCAAACCTACAGAAATGAAAGAAAGAAAAATAAATAAACAAATAAATGAATAAATAAATAAACGAACGAACAAATGAATGAATGTAGGAAAATAAAGGGATAAATGATTTGATAAAATAAATTCAGTTAAATTCAGGAAAATGAATTACATTTGTTCTATTACTTTTTCCTTCATTTATTATTTTCTGTATTTATTATTTAAATTTATTTTATTATTTTTATCTAACTAACTAAATAAATATGCAAAAAAGGAAAATAAATGAAATAATAAATAAATACAAGTTTAAAACAATACAAATGAATTAAAAAATAAATCAAAATAAATAAATAAATAAAATTAAAAAAAATATATAAAGTAGTTTGGAAACATTAAAAAAAACGTAATGTTTTTGAAACAAATAAAGACTCTTCTGTTCACCAAGGCTGCATTTATTTGATCAAAAATAAAATAAAAACAGTAAAAATTATTAAATATTATTACAATTTCAAATATCTGTTTTCTATGTGAATATATAGTAAAGTGTAATTTATTCCTGTGATCAAAGCTGAATTTTCAGCATCATTACTCCATCTTCAGTGTCACATGATCCTTCAGAAATCATTCTGATATGATGATTTGATGCTCAAGAAACATTTATGATTATTATCAATGTTGAAAACAGGTGTGTACAATCTTTTTCAGGATACTTTGATGAATAGAAAGTTCAAAAGAACAGTATTTATCTGAAATATAAAGTAATGATGCTGAAAATTTGATCACAGGAATAAATTACACTTTAGCTATATATTCACATAGAAAACATGTTTTAAATGATAACAATATTTCACAATATTACTGTTTTTACTGTATCAAATAAATGCAGTCTTGGTGACACACATAGATTTATATATATATTCACTCTGTGTGTTTTAATCAGTGATGAGGTGAATATCTGCAGCATGTAGATCAGACTCCATTATACAGCGTTCGTGTCCCTGCGCCGCTCTCATGTTGACCTGTGAACGTTCCCAGAACATCTGAGGCCGTTCCGATGGAAATCTGCTCTCTCGTGAAGGTGAGCTGCGGTCACATGACACGTAAACCTGCTGCTGGAGTCACAGTGTGTCATGCTGCCATCCATACATTTCCACGCTGAGTTACAGCGTTACAGCTCATAATGCTAAAGCTGGCTTTTCTTTCATAAGTGTGTGTGTGTGTGTGTATCACACATGATCAGAATACCCTGCACTGTATTTAAAGTACATTGTGGGTACAGTATGTTAAACACATCACACATTAATAGATCGCTGGACAGTGTAATTAAACTAAAAGAACACAGAAGGACAAGATTGTTCTGTCATGCACATGTTAAGGCACTAATTCAGTTTGATTTGGTGCAAAGACAAATGCAGTACATTATAGTGAAGTACAGTAGTATAGTTTACAGCGAGGAGTGCAAACATGACGTTGGTCACGCTTTATATTAGTGTCTTTACTACTATGTACTTGCATAAAGAAATGTGTAACTGAGCAGTGTTTGAGTCTCATTCACTCAAACATGATATTATTATTGAGCCAGAATCACTGCTTTAAACTCTGTGTCTGATGAATCGATTGATTCAGTTTGTGGTTTGTGTCGTCACTGAACTGTCAGAGTGGCCAGTTAAAAATAAAAATGCCCTACTTGCACATTATTATGCATTATAATATTGGTGCATATTAGTAAAAAATAATTAAAACAAGCAAATAGTTTAACGTCATGATTTTGTAGCTAAATTTCAGTTACACGTTATTTTAGGGTGACGTCGTTACAGAGTAATTACACAAATAAGTGCTGAGAAATATTAATTAACTACAGTACATGTATTTCTTTAGGGTTAAGGTTTGGATTAAGGTTAGTTGCTTGTAATTATACATAATTTACTATGTTATTACTATAGTAAGTGCTGTAACTACATCACCTTAAAATAAAGTGTTCCCTATAGATTTCTGCTGTATTTGACTCGTTTGATTCGTCATATCTGAGCAAATACATTATACTTACATAATTTTTGTAATTTTGCAAACATTATAGGAACGTTACTGTTCTTAAACAACAATTAGTAACATTTAAAAAACGTTAGAAGAACGTCCAGATGTTACAGAAAAAAACATTGTATGAATAATGTTTTTGTGCTAATGTTTTGAGAAAGACCAGATAACTTTGAATGAATGTTACTGAACGAACACTTCCTGAATGTTCCCTGTTATCTGGGATCCTCTAATGCAGGTTTCTGTTGTCATGTGATGCTTCTGTCTCACGCTTTAGTATTGTTATGGCATTATTATAATTGCAAGCTTAGTTCACAGAAGACGCTATAAAATATGAGTTTATGCTACAGTATATCCTCATTATGATCGCTGGATAAACATGTGTTTGTGTGTTATGCAAATAAATGTGTCGAGCCACACACACACACACACACCCAAATAACACCATGGTCTTGTTCAGACTAAAGACAAGCCGCATGAATCACACACTCGTCTGGCTCTGCGTCTTACATTAGAGCATATTTGATTTGGCAGCTAATTATTTAGCAGAAAAATGAGGAATATGCATTATTTCTAGTGTAAAGAGGGAAAAAGGGGAACGATTTTAAAAAAACCTTCCCAAGTGTGTTCCACGCGAGGAATGAACTACTTTTTCATATGATGAACTGTTCAATTCAAGAGGGAGCTTCACCGTTGGGCTCACACACTTTCACATGTTAACTCTTTCACTGCCGCAGTCACGCCGGCGAGATTTCCCTGCTTTAATATACATTATATATGCATTTTATTTTGAAACTGCATCATTTCGGAAGCTACAGACCCTTTAAGTAGCTTGATACACTGTAAGCTACTAATAATACACTACAATACACTATAAAATACTAATATATTTATATGTGTGTGTGTGTGTGTGTGTTTTGTATATTATCCAAGGTACACATTTTTAGTAATTGTGCAGTTAATTCTCATATTGTATTTTCAGAAATTTTTGGAATATTTTTCCTCTCCCCAAATTTGTCACTACCGAAACACAATAATAAATAATTTAATAAGATAATTAAGATTGTGTTAACTTTTTTTTTTTCAAAGTAAATGTATTCACAGGTAAATCAATAATAATTTGAACAATATTTCAAGTGTAATTTATGAGATTTGTTGTATTTTGAATCCAATCTTCCTCTGTAAAAGGCATAAAGTTGATCAAACTGATGTCAAAGTGAAGGATTCATTAGTTTGAATAAACATTGAATCAAACACTATAATAACATCTTAGTTGATCATTCAATATACTTTATTTTTGCCTGTTTCGGTCGTGATGTGTTGGTAGTGACCACATCACATTACAGGATTTAACTCACATACTAAAAACATATTAAATACTAATGATTTGCATAACTCCACTAAAATTGTGTTTATTTCTCCCAAATAAATGATACTATGTTCCCTTTTGTCACTACCAAAACAATGATGTCACTACTAGAGATCGACCGATATGGGTTTTTCTATAGCCGATGCCGATGCTGATGTTTATAATCAGGGTCAGCCGATGGCCGATATGTGCTGCCGATTTTTAGGGCTGATATCTCGAATTTTTCCCCTTCATTTGCATGCTAAAATGTCACACTAATAATAAGTGGCTGCACAACATTTCTAAACTTATCATTCGGCCGATGCCGATATATTAAAAAAAGACAAATATCGGCCCGATATATCGGTCGACCTTTAGACACTACCGAAACAGTCATGACTGAAACATGGTGAAGTTTCAATAGTGACAATTTTCGATAGTTTTCAGTCTAGCTCAAAGATGATAATCAGCACATGGTTATCTAGCACAGCTCTGAACAGTTGAACACAGAAAACAAACTACATTTTATAGAATAACACTCAAAAAAGTTTGTTTAATTGCAGAAAAAGGTGTTTGTTAGTGACGATCCTTAAAGCTCCACACAGATTTTCAGACTTTTGAACACATTTAACTCAGAATGATGATCTATCTGCTGTGAAAGAGAGGCTGTGAGAGGAATATTTCCTGATCAGAAATGTAGAAGCATGTTAAAATCAGTCTCAATGACTCAAACACACACTGTTTCGGTAGTGACATGAACATGCGGGACACTTTTTTTACATAAAGTTTCATGATTTAAAATTAAAATAAATATATTTTTTTTAAACTTCACTTAAAAAAAAAAAAAGGAAAGAATTGAAAAACTGAAAGTACCCAATAAATGATGATTTTATATATATTAGGCTTACTGATATTTTAAATGATATTGTGGGATTCAATAGATAATAGACGAATCTTAGTAAACATCTAAAATGTGAATATTTAAATGCTTTTTTAAATGTGTGTTTTGGTTGAGGGACAAAAACCAGAGTAGCAATATCAATTAGATGAAAATTAAGTAGACAACACCATCATTTGTATTACTGAGTCAGAAATATAACAATGAACAGCAGAATTTAGCTAAATATTTGCACTGAGACTTCAGTGAGACTAAACTGATTCACTAATATAATGGCGTTTGAGAAAGATAAGACGAACAGGGGAGCGCATTTGATTATTACATCAGTTTGCATCAGCATCTGTAAAATTGGACAGAAAGCACTCTTAGTTAGTTACTGTTACTTTATATACAAGAAACTGTAATGAGGCCAGTCCTGTGTTTTCCCATTGCTAGCTGTCATTATTGGGCAAAAATGAGCTGAAACGCTAATGTCTGACGGTATGTGGCAGATGATTTCTGAGTGCTAGTTACAGCCCTAGTGTGTGTGTGTGTGTGTGTGTGTGTGTGTCTCCTCCCCCACATCCTGAGCGCAGGAAGGACGCTGCGGATCGATAGATGCGATCTGTTTCTGGGCTGCAGCGGGACGTTGCGTGCCGAGGCTCTCGTGGTTGTGGCGAGTGATCTCATAGCTTTATAAAGCCGCAGTGGTGACGCGAGGCAGACGGACTAAATTTAATCCTCGGCCCTGGAGTTTAATTGCCGGACCTCCAGGCCGGGCCGCTCTCTCCTCCCTGCAGTAACCGGGCACCGTCACCCGGTATCGATCCGTCTCCCTCGCACCTTGTTGTTTTTCTCACTCCTTCTCTTTCTTTCTCCCTCCATCGCTCAAACTCTCAGCGTCTCATTCACTCTTCTCGCTCCTCAGTAAGAGTTTTTCTGTTGACCCAGTCAGAGACGTTCACTTGCCCTGCCATTGTTTCCACCTGCCCCAGCACAGAAATCATTCTAATAGAGTTACATGCTAAACCATCCCTAAAAACTCACTACTGTAGAATTATTATGCGTGCAGATCTTATGAGCTCATGTCAATTGAGAGGCTACTTTGAATAGTTGTACTTTTACCCTCTGATTAATTAATTATTAAATCAGGAAGGAAAAGAAAGTGGAAAAATTGCTTAATGTTTTAAATAAATAAATACAGTACTTATTTATTAATATTTATTTTTAATAAATGGATAAATAAATTATATAATTTAATAAAACAGTGCTATCAAACGATTGCGATTAATCACATCCAAAATAAAAGTTTGTGTTTACATAATATATATTTGTGTGTAGTGTGTATATATACACACACACACACACACACATATGTACATATTTAACAAAATATTTTATATTTATATATAAAATATGTATATATAATATACAATATTATAATAATATATAAATATATATTTCTTATACATCTATGATAGCACTATAAATAATACATATAATATGATAAAAAAAAAATTTCTCCCTAAAATGATGTATTGTGATGTTGTAGGAAAAAATAGCTTATATGTTTATTAAATAAATAAATAATATATTTATGCATATATGCATATTTTGTTGTGAAATTTATTCCCCACCCTCATTTTTCCCTTAAATTATGTTTTTTGAGAGAGTCACAGAACTCTACAAAATAGAAGTAAATATTTAAATTGTACTTGACGTATGTTATGTTGTTATTAATAAAAAAATATATAAACAAAATGATGATTAAGATTAAAAACTACAATATGCTTTTACCTAAAATCACATACAGTTCAACCTAAAATATTGATGGACACAAAAATATAAGTAATTCAGTTTTACTT
Organism: Chanodichthys erythropterus; assembly: GCF_024489055.1. NCBI lineage: Eukaryota > Metazoa > Chordata > Actinopteri > Cypriniformes > Xenocyprididae > Chanodichthys > Chanodichthys erythropterus. The sequence goes on from NC_090238.1 coordinate 2,153,525, forward strand.
TTAAAATAATTTACATAAATGCATTTCGTAGATGACTTTATCTGAATATTTGTACTTTTAAAAATGTATTTGGTCAAATCGCATGACCATTTATGACCTAATATAGACAAAAAAGATGATTAAAATGAAACGAAACGTGTTTTCTTTTACTTAAAATCACATCATATCAACCTAAAATAGTGATTGTGTCAACTTTCTTTACCAAAACTACATGAATGCATTTGATAGAGGCTTTTCAGTGCATCCGAGCCGCACATTTGACTGGTAGTGAATGCGAACACTGCTTGAGCTTCAGGAGAAACCGTGTTGCTGTAAATAAGTGGTGAAATAGTGATAGGGATATTTTTACATTTAAATCAGCATCATTTGCAGAAACAATGTCCAGAACCAGTAGTTCATGTTTGAGCTCGTGCTCTCCTCTCTGCATCCGTTTCTCTCTGGCCGTGTTCCACCTCCTCAGATCAGTCATAAATCCTTGTCAAATTTCTCCTTCGCTTTTTAACAAAGTGCTCGTCTTCACCTTTCCCCTTCTCTCTGTTTATCTCTGCACTAATGAATGAGCGGCTGTCCGCTGCGGCCCGCAGATTAAAACGGCTCCCAGGGGCCTGAGCGAGTGCTACTTACCCCTGTTACCACACACACACACACACACACACACCTCAGGGTCGGCCCTCGGCCCGTATTCCCTCGGTAGCTGTTAACCCGGGGTGTTTTATGGGCAGTCAGTTCCAGACTGGCTCTCGCCCCAAGCTCTGAACGAACCCCGTTTCATTTGCATCCATGAAACTGAGCTCCAAAACAAAACAAGCCCACTTCTCGAACAACAAATGCAATATATTCATGCTAAAGCTGCATTTTTGCTTGAGCCCATCATGACGGGAGAGCGAGGAGCACAGAGGAGTGTGAGAGCATGTCAAGAGTTAATTGAGTTCCTCCTCCGTTTGCTGTTCCTTTATCAGCCCATCAGCTGAGGCCCTCTGACCGACCTGATACTGTGTGTGTGTGTGTGTGTGTGTGTCGTGAACCCAGTGACTCTACAAGACAGAAATATGAAAGGGTCTCTGCATTAGAAGAATGCATATGGCTTTTAGATGTCCTCTCAGTTTCATAAAGAAATCTTCTACATATACATTACTTTTCAAATGATTGGGATCAGAAAGTCTCTTCTGCTCACCAAGGCTGTATTTTATTGTAAAAATTGTGAAATATTATTACAATTTAGAATAGCTGTTTTCTATGTGAATATACAGTAAAGTGTAATTTATTCCTGTGATCAAAGCTGAATTTTCAGCATCATTACTCCAGTCTTCAGTGTCACATGATCCTTCAGAAATCATTCTGATATGATGATTTGATGCTCAAGAAACATTTATGATTATTATCAGTGTTGAGAAAAGTCGTGCTGCTTCAGATTTCTGTGGATTCTTTGATGGATAGAAAGTTCTAAAGAACACCATTTATTTAAAATAGAATCTTTTGTAACATTAAAAATGTTTGTAATGTCACTTTTGATCAATTTAATGCTAATTTAAGATATACACTGAAAAACAATTGTAGAAACAATTGTCACTCAACAAAACCGCAAGTAAGACACTGAATTAAATGTGAAACTGTAGAAACACTAAAAGAGTATTTTCTTGTAAAACTACTCCAATAATCTTTATTTACAACTTTCAAAGCCTTTTTACAGTGTAAAACAAATATTACTGGAGTATGTTTTACAAGAAATACTCTTTCAGTGTTTGTACCTTTAAATCTTACGTTTACTTCAATGTGTTATTTGTGAGATTTACTAGTAAAAATGGTTTCCTACATTTTTTTTTCAAGTAAACCCAAAGTCTTTCAGTGTAGGTCTGAGCAACATGAGTTTATGGTTTAAATAGATATTGTTTGGATGTTCAAAGAGGTGTCTTGCAGAAGTCTTTTCTTTATTGTGACGAAGTGAAACGCTTCAGGAACAAGAACAAATGTAGGGCGGGGCTTGATTTTGTCTGTGGGGAATTGATTGGATGGTTGTGGTTTGCTATTGGTGGATCTCATGTGAGTGACAGGTTGCCCCACCCTCATCATCAGAGAAGAGAAGATGCAAGAGGGAGGAGAAGATATTCTGATTCAAGATTACGAGGAACATGAATTTAACACAATAATGATGTGCACCGATAAATCATTTAGAATAAACACTGCAATATCACATAAAAAAAATAATAAAAACGATCCATTTTGATTTCATGGTGACTCTAATATTCAGATCCATTATTGTTGGGCAGTCTGGGTAGGTTTTCATGTGCCGTGAAGGGGAAGTATCTCGCTCTCGGGTCTATTACAGCACTTTGTTAAGAGTTCAGAGCAAAGCTCAAGCTTTCTGGAGAGCCGCGGCGCGAGATCTTCAGGCTAACTCGTGTCCAGCGCTGTGGCGGGAGTGCAATCATATTACAGCGGCTGAAATTCTGTTAGTATGACCGGCTGGAATCAGATTAGGCCCAAACTGAACATGATGCTTGGTGGGCGACGCTCAGCATGAATTTAAATGGGTTCACGGTGAACAAAAGCAGACGTGAGCGGGATCATCCCGAGGAATGAAAGGGTCCTGGACAGGAACGGCAGCGGGCCGAGGACAGAAACTCGGCTGAGAGATACTGATGTGAACGTGGAGGAATGGGAAGCATTACATTGCCTACATTTTGAAATGAAAAAATTAAATTATATTTCTCACCGGTTCGAATTCAGAACGGAATCAAATGATTTCCTGGCGTTCGTGGTTCATATTCATCAGCTTTATTAATCTGCTCCACAACAAGAGGAATTTAACTTTATCAGAGTTGAATGTGACGAGAGAAACTGAAATAAATACAAAATAATACAAAGGCTATTATTTTCATCTTCTTTCGTTGCACACAATAAACATGAGTCGTCCGATTCACCTGAGAATGACTCTTATCAGATGATTCTTTTAATGAATCAGCCAAGAACTCGCGTGAATCAGAACTCGGTTTAAATTCATCTAATGACTCACTGAATCATTGGGGATCTTAGTTAAGTTAATGTCAGTATTTACTAATACATTATTAAAATCAAAAGTTGTATCTGTTAACCCTCATGCGGTGTTCGGGTCATTTTGACACAAAGAAGATTTTCTTTTTCCTGAAAATGTTAGTTAATGTCATTGCATTTGACTGAAACGTAAGACTTTGTTCACACAGGGTTCTACTTCTCAAATATTTTTTGATAATTTTCGTACTTTTGGGAGAAGGTTTTTCACCTTATCACACTTGTGCTGTTCCCAGTTCCCAGTTTTTGAGTGAAAAAAGTGTTTTTTGTCAATAATTTTGTCAATTTTACAAAAATATGAAAAAATCAAAAGTTATCACACTAGTGTGCTTTAATGTTTAAGCAGGAAATGTGTTTTGAAATGTTTTTATTTTGGTTTTTATTTATTCCAAAAAGACACAAAGTCACACTTGTGATGTTCACGGTCAAACATGACCGGCTTACAAAAATAGTTTATAAATCACTTGTTACACTATTTTATCACCAAATATTGGATTCAGTATTTTTGTCAACTTGTTTTCTTTAAATTAGGACAGGTTTTGTATTTATTTTTGAAAATGAAACAATCAGTGTTCAGGAGCTTGTTCATCGTGTTCACATATATACATGTGGACGAGCAAAAATAAAGGCCTTGGACCTCTGCATGTGTCTATACATGCATACTCGTGCATCTGCGCACACACACACACACACACACACACACACACACACACACACACACACACACACACACACACACACACACACACACACGTTCATGAACACAAACAAACTATTTTGAGTATTACAGGATTTCTTTTGCACAGAGATGAACTTTATCCTCAGATCAGTGAGGCCTACCATCAATCAGTTTCAAAAATGAATACAAAACCTGTCCTAATTTAAAGAAAACAAGTTGACAAAAATCCAATATTTGGTAATAAAAAAGCTTAACAAGTGATGTATAAGCTATTTTTCTCCAGGCCGGTCATTTTTGACCGGGAACACCACAAGTGTGATTTTGTGCCATTTTGTAATAAATAAAAACAAAAACATTTCAAAACAAATTTCATATTTAAACATTAAAGCACACTATAGTGTGATAAACATTGAATTGTTTTTTTTTTTTTCATATTTTGTGCAAAATTGACAAAATTATCCACAAAAAACACATTTTTCACTCAAAAACTGAGGTACATAAGCTCAGATAAATAAGGCCTACGATCGATCAGTTCCAAAAATAAACACAAAACCAGTGCTAATTGAAAGAAAACAAGCTGACAAAAACATTGAACTCAATAGTTGTTGATAAGGTAGCATAACAAGAGATTTATGAGCAATTTTTGCATGCCGGTCATTTTTGACCAGGAACACGAGTGTGATAGGGTTTTCAACACAGCACAAGGGTTAACATTAGTTAATGCACTGTGAACTAATATGAATATTTTCGTTAACTAACATTAACATTAAATATAGCTGCAAGCAGCCTTTAAAGGGCCAAGCACAAAGAAGCAAGCAAGAAGTAAAATCATTAGTAAAATGTAGCATTTTATTTCATATACTTTATTTTCATATACCCATAAATAAGTGTCAAATTTGGTGAAAATATCTCATTTTGTTTAGTTATATACGAAAATAACCCATGCACGACTTTGATTGCATTTTTTTGCCGCTTACTATCAATCGACCTACCTTTATGAATTTCCTACGGTGGTTTCAAAGATATTTGCAAATGTTGTTTTAACGCTAAATCACCACGTCACACAAACCATAAGGCGAATTCTAGCATGTTATGTATCGTTGGACTCAGCAAGGTTCAGGAATCTAAGGAGATGACTCCTGTGAAAATAAGTCAACCACATCAAAAGTTATGAGCATATGAGTATTTGTGTTCACCACTAGGTGGCGCCGTCTCGAAACTTCTCTGTCTCCTTCATGGCATCGTGCTGATGACCCATACCAAGTTTCATAAAGATACGCTAATGCTTTTTATCTACAAAATGCAAAATGGCTGATGCCCAAAAGGGCTGATATGGTAAAATTTGATGACATTCAACTCTGCATGCCCTGAATCTAACAAGACCAGTTTTTTAAATTTTAAAACTGTTTGAAACTGTTTTTTTTTTTTTTGTTTGTTTTTTGGCCAAACTGTTTGAAAGTTATAAGCAAAAATATTATTAGTAAACATAGTAATTGTAAAATAAAAAATTAGCTTTCTCCAGACCAGTAGGTGGCGCTGTGCCGAAACACAGCATGTAGCCTCAGGTCATGCTTTTGATGACATGCACCAAGTTTGGTCAGAATACAGATATGTCCAATTTGGCATAATCTTCTTCGAATTCGTTTGCACATTATTTGAGAATGGTTGGTTTGTCAAAAAGCTTTGGTAACTTTTAGCCAGCATAGTCTGAAGATGATCTGATTTGATTTTCATTAAAATTGGAGCAACTGTCTAGGAGGAGTGCGAAAAAGTAGGTTTTTTGGCATTTGGAATCGGGGGGAAAAAATGTTTCTAACCCTTATGGTTCAAAAGTTATTAGCGTAAACATAAATTAAAATTTGGACAAGTGGTGGCGCTAGAGAGTTTGATCTAGAGACACCAAATTTGCTTTAGTTAATGTTGGGACTGTCCTCTATCAGTGTGCCAAAATTCATAACTTTCCCACAAGCGGCTCTATGGGCTGTCATTGACTCGCTGTGCAGAAGAAGAAGAATGCCTAATAAATGCTGTAAATATATATGGCTCATTGTTAGTCTATAATAGTTAATGCATTAACTAATGGAAACTTATTGAAAAGGATTTTTTTTTAATAATAATAATTTAAAAAAAGTTGTTGATAGTGTTGATTTTCTTTAGTAAAGGTGTTTTGATGTCTTTCTTAAACGTACTAGAGTATTGTTAATGAAATCTTTAAGGAATTGCAGTTGTTTATTCAGTTCAGTCATTCATGTTTATGGACAGTCACATTTAAAGAAAGGCTCACAGAACAGGAGCGTGTATGAATCTATGAGGCTGCTGGAGAGATTGAGCTGAGCGCATGTTTTATATATGAACAGAGAGCCATTCAGACATTTATGCAATTATGCTAAGTGTCACCTTCACCGTGACCTTTGACCCAGGGTTAAGCTCCCCTTGAAGTTTCGAAATAAAGCCTAAATGGAATTGCCCTGTATGCCACTGTTTCTAATATATGGCTGTTAATAAATAAAATGAATGTGCAGAAAGGTGCATATGCATTTATCTTTATTCAGAAGCTCGAAACAAACTGCTTTCACTCTGAATTAAACAAAATAACAGTCTCTCGTGTTCAGCAGCTCGATTCTCTCATGCCAGGCCGTCTCTGTGAAGATGAAATTTGTTCTTAAGTGATTAAAAAAACAAATCTTATAATGTACGGCCTATAGAGGATTCATCTGTACTGCTCTGCATGCATTTTATCTCACGTTTATTAACATCGGTGTTGGTCAAGACTGCAAACCACAGTCTAAAAGTTATTAACACACTTGTCAACTGTGAACATTTACTAGACATAAATCATTTTTGGTAACACTTTAGTTTAGGGTCCAATTCTCACTATTAACTAGTTGTTTATTATCATGCATATTACTAGGATATTTGCTGTTATAAAACACATATTAATACCTTATTCTACATGATCATATTCTACATCCCTTAAAGGGTTAGTTCACCCAAAAATGAAAGCAATGTCATTAATTACTCACCCTCATGTCGTTCCACACCCGTAAGACCTCTGTTCATCTTCAGAACACAAATTAAGATATTTTTGATGAAATCCGATGCATAGCCAGCAATGACATTGAAAATCTCAAGATCCGTTAATGTACTAAAAACATATTTAAATCAGTTCATGTGAGTACAGTGGTTCAATATTAATATTATAAAGCCACGAGAATATTTTTGGTGCGCCAAAAAACAAAACAAAACAGGTCTTACGGGTGTAGAACAACATGAATGTTAGTAATAAATGACATTATTTAGATTTTTGGGTGAATTAACCCTTTAATCCTACCCAATACCTAAACTTAACAACTACCTTACGAACTATTAATAAGCAGTAATTAGGAGTTTATTGAGGCAAAAGTCGTAGTTAATAGTGAGAATTGGACCCTAATCTAACCATTTATTATATTTTTAATATATTATATTATAAAGTATGGTAACACTTTATAACAAGGTCCCATAGTTAACATTAGTTAATGCATTCATTAATATTATCTAACAACATTTGTTACAGTATGTATTAATCTCTATTTATGTTCATAGTAAGTTCATGTTAGCTGTGGTTCATTAAATAATACTAACAGATTCAACTTATGTATTAGTAAATATTGAAATTAACATGAGCGTAGATTAATAAATGCTTTAGAATGGTTTTGCTTTATTTCATGTTAATTAATATAATTAACTTATGTTGACAAATATAAACACTGTAAAACAGTTGACACATATATGAATATATATATATATATATATATATATATATATATATATATATATATATATATATATATATATATATATATATATATATATATATATATATATAGAGAGAGAGAGAGAGAGAGAGAGAGAGAGAGAGAGAGTGACTAAAAGCACATATCATGTTTTGTTTTAATGCAATGAATATTTCACTTTCTCTCAATCACGTGGAGTTGTGGAGGGGAAAGTATCGTAGATGAACAGCTGGTGGTTCATTGTCTTCTGCGAGTGTTTTCTTTAGTGAGTCTGAACTGAATAACATCGATCAGATTGTCATTCTTACACTTCGACTGCAGTTCTTCCAGCGTTATTTACTCACCAAAGGCCTTTAGCTCTCGGCGAGTGTTAGTTTGGGATTTCTCCATGATATCCAGCTAATCTTTCTGCAGTGTCCAGGACACAACCGTCACACACTCTCTCTGACAGAGGCTTTTTTCCACAAGGTCAGTGTTTTAACAAGGAGCTATTTTTTATTATTTATTTTAGCCGTTAACCTCTCTGTGATGTTCCAGAGGTGGCGGCACCTGCCGCAGCATTGAATATACATGACACAAGAGGCTGCGATGAGATTTCATTTGACACGCTGACCCCATCTCCATGGGCACGGGAAACCAGGGCGAGAAAATAAGGTTGACCTTCGACCCCTGACCTTGAACCCAGCATCACCCGCACTTACAATTAAATCAGTCAGAGAAGCAGGCTGTCTGAAGGAAGTCCGCGCTTCACTGACACCGCTGACTGCTGTTCGTATTTCTCTTCTGATTTCAGTTTCATTATATAATTTACTTGTGTTCTGTGGTGATTTTTGTTCTTTAAATGGAGGACTTTACACTTTTAGAATTAAAAAGCTTTTTTGTTACTTTAAATTAAATATATAAAAATACTTTTTTTTTTTCCAGCTAACTAAATTTAAACTTAATCCTAATTTTACTTAAAATAAAACTGAAATAAAAATAATAAAAAAATACAGACATATTTAAACTTTAGTTAAAAAAAAAACTTTAAAATGGAAAATATAAATAAATTCAAATATTTTTTATAAACTATAATAGTATGTCAGTGATACTAGAAGTAATAAATACTGATTATTTCACATGCACAAATAAAAAAAAAAAAGTATTCAGTTCTGCGTGTGGATTTACTTGTTATTTCAAGCTAAATAAAACGTTTATTATTAAGAATTTATTTAAATTTAATGTGATTATAAGATTGATCTTGTTCTGTAATGGTTGTCAGTACTTTACAATTAGAATGAGAACAAAAAAATATGTATTTCTATTTTCTGTTTATATTACATTGATACTGTTATATTTTAAAATAGAAATAATAATTCACACTATTAATAAACTCTCAATGATATAAAATCAGAGATGAAGCCTGACGACGTGATTTGTATGGGATCAAGGGAAGCTCTGGCCGCCATTCCTAAAACAGCTGTGCGTGACCCCGTCGTGACCCCTGTAACGCTCATTATTTATAGGCTGGGTGACATAAATAATGCTCTGTCTGTTTCACATGTTTTTGACGGTGCTGTCTGTAACAGCGAAGCATTAAACAGACTTCCTGCAGAACACTTCACTTGAAGCCTTTATATATGATGCATTATAGAAGTATTTTTAATGCAGTAATTATGCATTGCATGATCTCATGAATAACTGTAAACACAGTTATAATACATTAAAGTACTATTATAATCTATTCATTGTTACACCTTTAGAAATAGTGCATTAATGACATACAACCAATTTCAGATGCAACAAGGAATCTGCTAATGCATTTTAACTTTGGTTACAAATATTTATGAAAATATATAATGCATTACAACATCTACATAAAGGCTTCAAGTGATGCTGAACTTTCTTCTGTTTATTGTGGCCTGAAATATATTATTCTGCAGCTATTCTCCAATATTGTTTGTCACAGTATTGGACTGATTTGATTTGCTACAGCAATCCTAACATCTATAAACATGAAGAGAAATATAAGTGTCAGATAAGCGTCAGTGGTATTTGTCTTGATATGAGATGAAATTCACTTTGAATCTGGTCTTTAATATTTATTTTTTAAGGACCATATTCAAAGATTGCACAATGATTCATATTTGAAATCACGATTTCTCGATGAATTAGACAATCATCTGCAGTACTGGCCCACTAGTTATTTATCCTGCAAATATTGTTTTAATTTGGCATTTCCATTACCTTGGATTAGTAACATGTCTATATATGCTTGGGGTTGCCAGATATCAAGTGTTTAAATCCCCCAATCAGAGCTTTTCTCTGGATCCATTTGCTTCATGTAAACACTGCAAGTGTGATACAGCCAGTATGTGATCCTTCACAAGGTTGTTTGACTAAATGTTTGACTTTGTTGTGACTAAATCTGCAAGCAAACTCTAATAAAACTCTAATAAAACCAAACATGAATCTCAACTATATTCTCTGCAATTGTGGTTGCTGAATACACGTGTGCAACCTCTGTGCTACTATACAAAGTAATACATTATTTGGAAACACTTTATTTTACAGTGTCGTAGTTACACGTTACTACATGTACTTACTGTAGTAATAACAGTAAATTATGCATAACTACAAGTAACTAACCTTAAACCAAACCCTAACCCTAATTGTAACTCTATAGTAAGTACATGTAGTTAATTAATATTACTCAGTATTTATTTGAGTAATTACAATGTAACTACGGCACTGTAAAATAAAGTGCAACCCATTATTTTACAGTCCTGTTCCGCTTGTACATAATACATACTTATTATAGTAATCACAATAACTGAGTAATAACTAGGGACTAACCCTAAAATAATCTCAACCAATGCAGTTACCTTATATCACCCAGTACTTGTCTTAGGTAAGAATACTGTAAGAGCATGTAGGTGCACGTACTGTAAAATAAAGTGTATACTAAATATTGAATAGCATATTTTGAAATTGGAATGAATATTAATGTAACTTTATCTTTGAGAGAAGCTTTTTGAGGTTGTACCAGTTTCTTAAGGTGGAGAGTAAAACTTATTTTTCTACTCCAATTCATTTTTGAAATATGATCTTTTACACAGTTGCTGTAATAACTTGTTTTCATGACAAATTAATTTGTCAAACATATTAAATAATGAAGACATTACTAACAGGTAAAGTAAATATAATGAATATATAAGCTAATATAGTGCATATATTTAGTGAAATGCTCCTCTAGTGAACTATCAAGCTGTGGACACTGAATGACTGACCTGAGGTGAATGTCATGCTACGTGAGATATTATTCTCAAGCTGATTTATTGATGTCTTTCCACGGTTGAAGCATTGGTTGAGAGATTACACGTAAACATATCTATGCATAGATCGTCTCTTCTTCTTTTGCGCTTTTTCCTGTTGTGGTGGTTATCAAACTGCGTTGTGTATATATATATATATATATATAATGTTGACATTCTCTTGATTCGTGCTCACGTGAAAGTGCAATAATTGCAATAATGAAAAAAGAAATTTCTAAAATGACGACAATAATGATTAAAGGGCATTCACACAATAAATAACTTTAAAGTCCCCCTGTGGTGAAAATCAGGTTTTTAATGTTGTTTATATGTCTATGTGGTGTTTTTAATATGCTTTAAGACAAACCATGTATAAATTCATAAGTCAACACCATTGCTGAGTATTTTCTCTTTTAAACTGCAGTGAACTTAAGATAATCTCAAAAATGTGTTTTGAGATTGCTGGTGGTTCTGATGTCACAAACACATTGTAACCAATCATGTCAATGTGAGGGCGGGGTTTAGCATATCATTAACTATGACCGCTCTGAAGCAGGAGAGTCTCAAGAGAAGGTTATCCCAGAATGTTTTTCTGTTGATATGAAAAATCGTGTAGATTTAGCAATATGGCGGGTATATGATGAATATTACGAAGTTAAAGTGTTTGTAAGGATACTGATTGTTAGAAGGCAGCTGTCCGACTCGTGAATGGGAACATGGTTTGTGTAACATTAGCAACACATTATTAGCTGTTTGATAACGTAGTCAAGCAAAAGGCTAATCATATTAATTACCGTCATGTGTCCGATGCTGGAATAATACGATACCATTGTGCATCAAGAAGTTGACCGAGTGGATCTCTGAGCTGGTGTGAGCGAGTGGAGGCGGGGCTAATTTGCATATCAATTGATCCTCGTATACTAAATGTTGTAAGGGTATAGAGTTACATTCAAGCTATTTTAAGACATGAAGAATTTTTTTTCACAGGAAAAAATGTTTAAATATGTCATTTTGGTGATTTGGTAAAATTATTGACTACAGGGGGACTTTAAAGATAAAAAGAACATCATTAAGAGTTCACACCAACCGCTTTAAATGCTCCATGGATTCTGATTGGCTGTCAATGTTTTTATAGTTCATCAGCTGGAAAAAAAATAGTTCTGAAAGTGATTCATTTCTCTGTATCGTTATAGTTGTGGTGTGGCCTTCACTATTCTCATAGAATGAGAGAATCATTATAGTTATCATCCTTTGATGGTCCCATTTTAACCATCGTTCAGCCCTATTCCTATAAATGCACCGCATGAATTAAAATAAATTACAGAATTATAGAAATTGCACCTGATTGTTAAAGTGTTGATCTGGCACCACATCGGCCGTCCTTCACCTCACGTCTCTGTCTGTCTTCCAGGCTGCTGAACAGGATGGCCGCTGAGGAGCGGCACATGACGTCCAGCTGTGGCTCCTACATCAAGACAGAGCCCTCCAGTCCGTCCTCTCTGGTGGACACCGCCAGCCACCCCAGTCCCGGCGCGCATTCGGACGCCAGCGGCGGCTACGCCAGCGCCATCAACAGCCACTCCAACGGCCTGGACTCTCCGCCCATGTTCACGCCGGGCGGGCCGCTGGGCGCGGCGGGGAGCGCCTGCCGCAAACGCTACGAGGACTGCTCCAGCACGCTACTGGACGACCCCGGCTCCATCAAATGCGAGTACATGCTCAACTCCATCCCCAAGCGCCTGTGCCTGGTGTGCGGAGACATTGCGTCGGGGTATCACTACGGCGTGGCCTCCTGTGAAGCCTGCAAGGCCTTTTTCAAGAGAACAATACAAGGTATTCCTTCTCCATGTGTTCTGTGTTGGCGGTCTGGAATAATTATGATTTCTGTAATTCTGCTCCCCAAGACTGCATTTATTTGATGTGAGACTTCAACACAGTACTCAAGTCATATTTGTATACTGTAGTGGGCTCAAAACACCTCTCATATTTTCATATAAAGCAAAGCAAATATGTCACTTATTCTGAGAATGAGAAACGGTGGCCAACTGTCGATAAAAATACATTGTGCGTATTGACATATCGTCATGACTTGGACATGGTAATGTATGGTGTGGCGCCAGCGCTGACGTTCTAGTAATCAATCCATCTGATCACCTATACGAGGTTTACAGTTACAGAGACATATGATCAGGTGACCACACTGACCAGAAGGGAGCGGATGAAATAGCCGTCTCTTCTCACTACGGCACAGAATGGATGAAGCGCTTCACATGGCCAGATTTTGACTAATGGTGTAAGTTCTGGTCCATATTGTGCTTTATTTTGGACAATAGCTGACATGTTATACAGGAAGAGACCGTGTCAGGCCCGTTCACACCAAGATCTATAACTATAAAGATAACGTTATTAGCGTCCACGACAGAGGACGATATCGTTCTGTTTATTTTAAGTGTGCGCTGTAGTTTTGTCGTCTGCCTCTTTAAATGGATAGTTCACCCAAAAAATGAAATTTTACTCACCCTCAAGCCATCCTAGGTGTATGTGACTATCTTCTTTCAGACGAATACGATCAGAGACATATTTGAAAATATCCTGTCTCCTCCAAGCTTTATGATGGGGAGTGTGTTTTGAAGCCAAAAATAAATGCATCCATTGATCATAAATATTATCCATACGGCTTCAGTGGGTTAATAAAGGCCTTCTGAAGTGAAAGGAAGGGTTTTTGTAAGTAAAATATCCATATTTAAAACTTTATAAACTAAAATAACTAGCTTCCGCCAGACGACCGTATGCATACTCCACAAGTCGACTTGACGTGATGTATGACGCAGGATGTAGGAGTATCGTAAGCCTCTCACGGTTCAAACAAATAGAGCTGTGCAACAAACTCTAGCTCCTCTTCTCTTATTTCGAAATCCTCTGACATTTCTCTGTAAAATTTCTCGTTTTAGACTTCTAATTCTAATGCTCTATCCTCTGCGCTTCTGCGTTCATCATTGCGTCAGGCATCTGGTCAGGGGTTACTGTTTTGCCGCAAATCGATGCGTACGGCTATCTTTCGGCAAATATGGATATTTTTCTTACAAAAATCCATAGAAACCTTCAAAACACGCACCCCATTCACTACCATTATAAAGCTTGGAAGAGCCAGAATATTTGTAAATATATCTCAGATTGTGTTCATCTGAAAGAAGGATGGCTTGAGAGTGAGTAAATCATGGGTTAATTTTCATTTTTGGGTGAACTATCCCTTTAAAGCATGATGGATTCTGATTGGCTGTCAATGTTTTTATAATTAATCAGCTGGAAAAAAAAAAAGAGACACTAGCATGGTGGTTTCTGCAAACGTATAAAAACAAGTAAAATGTAGCATAAATATGCAAATTTCCCTGAATTTCGGTCGCTCCAAAGCAAGATTATTATAGTTTACTAAAACACAAGCCTTAAAAAACAACAACAACAAAACCCCGCATAAACCCCCCCCCAAAAAAATAAATAAAAATAAATAAATAAAAACTTTCATTTCAAAAATTTCATTCAAAGCAGAGAGCGGATAGAGAAGTTATTTTGTGAATAAATATGGTGCTCTCTGTGGAGGACTGTGACAGTCTAATGCAGAGGTTTCTGTCGTGCGTCGTGATGTTCAGGGTCACAACAGACGAGCAGCAGCGCACTGTCATATCAGACTGACACACAGTTTGTTCTCAACCAGATACTGATCACGTGAACTTCACTGTGTGTGTGTGTGTGTGTGTGTGTGTGTGTGTCAGAGAGATACAGAGAGAGAGAGATGCTGAGCAACACCAGTCATGCTGCTCTGATATTATAAACCTTTAGCATTTTATTACATAAAAACCCACATTTCCCAATGCTCACATTCATGCAAACATCCTCCTTCAGCTCGTGTCTTTCTGCTGTGAAATCTGCACTGATTTTATCAAGTAAACGTGAGAATAATTTGAATATTGTTAGTAATATTTCAACTGGACTGAAGCAGCTTCGGTTTACTTGATTATCCAGACATCATTTTATAGAAAAATCATGAATATGATCATCATCTTTTGCTGAAGGTTTATTTGTTCATCTCTCAATCATCATTACGTTGCATTGCATTATATGTTTTAAAACTACATATATGTTTATGCATGTTATGTTAGTATCTGCTGTAGTGTTAGTCTTTACAGCGTTAAAATAAAGTATGAAGCATGAATTATGACAGTCTCCTCTGAATCTCCACAGAGATTTCTGCCCATCAGTGACACAAACACAACATTAAAATCCCCAAACTTTCACGGCCGTCAGGTGTTTAAACACTCGCGGTGTGCGTTGACATTGGCCGCATTGTATCAGCTTTAAACAGTCTATGTACCTTTGTGAAGGCAAATAATCACAACTCGTCCAAAACGCTTCTATTTGCGCTCACCGTCTCCACTGTTGACGAAACACGAGCGGCGTGCCTCAAGTCACATATTTAGAGTCTGGCCTTAAAAACACAGACAGACGCACAAAAGCGCTCGCGACGAGACACTCGAACGAACGAGCAGAATTAAGAGGAGGAGAGTTACACGAAAGAAAGAAAGCGCCCCCCCCCCTCCTCACTTTGTATTGTCAGATGGCAATTTCCCCCCTCTGTCGTTCTGTTCTTCCTCTTGGAGCGCTGCCTGTAATGGAGCTAATCTAGAGCCGTTTGTCCGAGCCACAGGAGTTTTGTCAATAACAATCAGCGTTCAGCAGGAGTAATTAAGGCCGAGCCTTTTCATTAGGCCGGGGGGAGGGGCTTGTCTCCGGGGACGACCGGCGCAATTAGAAACGCAGGCACGCGTCGCCGGGTAATTTCAGCCGTGGACGGGAAGGAGGGGAAGAAACGGAGGACTTTCTTTAGATTGAAGAGGGACTCGTTTTTTGTCTTGTGCAAGAGCCGGACGACTAATGGCATAATAAGCAGACGAAAGGCTCTGGAAGAACGAGGGAGGATTTAAGGCAGGAAGAGACAAGGGCAGGTTGAGATAACAAGAGGAGGAAGAATAGGGCAGATGATGAGCTTTTGACAGAAGACAAGAAAAGAGGCATAAGAGATGTGGATTAGATGTGATTAAGTAAGTAAATAACAGGGTTTCCATCCCGGCTCTTAATGCAAGAACAACTGCTGAACATGTCAGACCCAACAGGAAAAGTTCAGACAAACTGCATAAAATAAAGGTGGTAACACCTTACAATAAACCAGCTATCTAGGAACATTTTGCTAACGTTTATTGAATGTTTTTCTTGGTTATGTGAACGTTAAGGGAATATTCCATTTTATCATTTTGCAAACATTATGTAACCATTACTTTGGAATGTTCTCTGAACATATTTACATATTTAACTACAGTATATTAACTAACAATAAAAAATACTTCTAAAGCATTGATTAATATCAGTTAATGTTAATTCATTTATTAATACATTAATGAAATCACAAGTTGTTTCTTATTTAACAATAAACTCCAACCAATATGCCCATATAGGTCATTTGTCACTTTCCTGAAATACGACCCATAGGAGCGTTTACTAAAGTTGCGCCCCTATCGACAACAGGACACTTTCATTTTAATGCATTGTTCCCTTTTAACTGCATCTTATTTCGGGTTTCGTGTAGCTCAATTGGCAGAGCATTGCAATAACAATATGCAATCATGCGATCATGGGTTTGATCCCAGAGAACACACGTGCTCATAAAGAATAAATGCACTATAAATCACTACGGTTAAGTTTAGGGGTGGGGTAGGTGTAGTCATTAATAAAAAATGAGTTTTGCTAAATGGAAATAGGACAAATGGCGTAAAAAGTCCACACATTGCATTTAAATGAACACACATTTTGATTGGTAATGCAGTCATACGTCATTTCATGACGACAGACATAACACGACACTGTCATTATTTTTACGACAGCTTGTTGATTTTTTTAATTATTATTCATTAAAATTATTAATAAATGTTCATTTATTAAACATATTAATAAATGTTAATTTTCAACATATTTTGTGTTCATTTTAAGCAACCAATACAGTATTTTTTAAGCAATAGTTGAGTTAAATAAATCTATCCAGCAGGTTGGTCAAACATTTAACCCAATCGCTTTGTTTGTCCATTTTCAACCCAACTTGGGTTGTTTTTAACCCAACATTTGCAGGTTGTTTAATGTTAGCATGATTTTGCTTTCACTAAAAGCGTTCAGTCAACATTCAATTTTGCTTTGTTTATTTCGACCCTCCACCAAACACATGGTGATATTTCCCTCAGTCCGGTCTGAATTAACGTCATCTCCGCTCACCGTCCGTTCATGACCGCTGCGACCCACCCGACACCTCCGTGAGCCTCTTCCTGAGCCCGTTCTCAACACAGGTGTAAAGTTGTATGGAAGCTCCTTCTCTTTCTTCTATGAAGTAATGGAGCCTGACAGGAAGCCTGTAAAAGTCAGTTTAGATTTTGATGAGGAAGACCTTCCATTTTACTGTAATTTACTTACTTGACCCGAGTCTCTCCCCAAACCATGGCCTGGCACCGCTCCTGAAAAACCATCAAAGAAATTACAGCAGATAAATGTTGAGAAGGTCTTCTCCAATCCCAAGACTCTTTATTTTAAAAATACAACTTTTATTGGACTTCTGAGCAGATCCATTCTGAAACTGAAGCGATTGCCTGCTCGTCTTCCATATTGCATCATTCCTAAGTGTCGCCTCTTGATTACAAATAAACGTTTCAGGAACAAGAACAAATGGCTTGATTTTGTCTGTGGGGAATTGATTGGATGGTTGTGGTTTGCTATTGGTGGATCTCATGTGAGTGACAGGTTGCCCCGCCCTTGTCATCAGAGAAGAGAAGATGCAAGAGGGAGGAGAAGATATTCTGATTCAAGATTACGAGTAAAGGATTAGTTCACTTCAGAATTAAAATTTCCTGATAATTTACTCGCCTCCATGTGATCCAAGATGTTTGTCTTTCTTTCTTCAGTTGAAAAGAAATGAAGGTTTTTGATGAAAACATTCAGGATTTTTCTCCATATAGTGGACTTCACTGGGGTTCAACGGGTTGAAGGTCCAAATGTCAGTTTCAGTGCAGCTTCAAAGAGCTCTACATGATCCCAGACGAGGAATAAGAGTCTTATCTAGAGAAAACATCAACCATTTTCTAAAAAAAATAAACATTTATCTACTTTTTAACCACAATTGCTCATCTTGCACTGCTCTGTGATGCTCCACGCATGACGTAATCATGTTGGAAAGGTCACATGTGACGTAGGCAGAAGTACCACGGTAGAGCAAAAAACTCCCATCTCATTTTCTCCTCCAACTTCAAAATCGAAACTGACATTTGGACCTTCAACCCGTTGAACCCCAGTGAAGTCCACTATATGGAGAAAAATCCTGGAATGTTTTCCTCTTAATTTCTTTTCGACTGAAGAAAGAAAGACATGAACATCTTGGATGACATGGAGGTGAGTAAATTATCAGGACATTTTAATTCTGAAGTGAACTAATCCTTTAAGCATAAGGTCTGTTCCTCATTGCAGATTATTCAAACTGGTCCAGACAGGAAGAGGTCAGAATCATCTGCGATCTGGACCGGACCTGATGCCGAGAGTAAGAGCCATCAGTCTCCCGATGGAACGGTGGCTTGACTTTTCCACACACAGAGTGCCAATCAGACAGCCGAGATACGCTTACCAACACTGCAATTCAAGACGTATCCTGCCGTAATGATCCCACAGGGACGCATCCCAGAATAGGAAGTTTCAGCCTTTCCTTCTCCAGAAAATATGATAGGATAAATGAGCAATGAGTCTCTGCTCGCTCTAGCTGTGGGAAAAACAATTCATGAGTCGGAATGTGGAATCGCACAGGAAATGTGTTTGATTAGGGCTGTTTAGTTGCTCGTGACAACAAATGGGAAAACAGGAAGAGGCGGAATCAGACTCTATCACATTCGTTTTCACACCTTTATTTACCCCAAACCCAAAGAGATCTGCTACATTTGCATACTGATTTGTATAACCCAGATAAAAGGGTGAATTTCTAATTATTTAATACATCTTGGGACCCTCCGCTTGATCTGTGCAATAATGTTAACATAATTGCATAAGTTGGGAATGGGGGATGGAAGCGTTTGTGGAATATTTCAGAAAGCAGAAGAAGGCTGATGATCTACACGCTCTGTATATGAGGTTACTGACCTGTTCAATTATATCTTTACAGTACTGCATCATTATTATCTCTACTAATCCACTGCAATAAATAAAGGCATACATAATGAATTAAATAGGTAAGATTTGTTTCTAAGAAACCTTTAAGAAAGCTTTACAGCAGTGATGCTGATAGATAGAAAATAGTTCAACTGCAGACAGGCTGATCTTTTGTAAAAAAAAACAAAACAAACAAAAGAAACAGAGATAGATAGATAGATAGATAGATAGATAGATAGATAGATAGATAGATAGATAGATAGATAGATAGATAGATAGATAGATAGATAGATAGATAGATAGATAGATAGATAGATAGATAGATAGATAGATAGATAGATAGATAGATAGATAGATAGATAGATAGATAGATTCCATTGTTTTTTGATGTGAACACGAGCAAAAAGGACTTTGACCATTGCTCTCGCGTCGTGCATTAACAGCAAGCCAAAGAGGGCAAGGTTTCAAATAAACAATGCATATGCATTTTAAACACTCCATTATATTCTTGATCCATCCATGCAATAAATGCACGTTTTTGGATTAATTTTAACTACTCATCATATGACCCATTTTAGTATGCGCCGGCGGCCAAATGACTCTTTAAAATCAATCAGAGCTGTAGAAATGTATATATTAATATTTACAATAATTTAAGATACAACACCCTGTAATTCGCACCTTGATATCACGCAAATCTTTCTGCCTGTTTTGGCTAGTTATTGTCAACCTCTGCTTTTCCGCCGCACACTGAAGTGCGTGAGTATATAATGCACCTCTTTGGTTAATCAATCACATTTCAGCGCAAACAGACTTTTACGATATGGACTCGACAGTAATGCAACAACATGTCAGTAACTGTGTTCATTCTAATGCCTGATCTGATATTAATGATTCATGTACAGTCACATGATCTTTGTGTGTGTGTCAGTAAATCAAACCAGTGACTAAACGCTCAACTTCACCTTGCTTCTCTTAGTACCCTCTAAAAAATACTGGGTTAAAAACAACCCAAGTTGGGTTGAAAATGGACAAACCCAGTGATTGGGTTGTTTTAACCCGGCAGTTGGGTTAAATGTTTGTCCAACCTGCTGAGTAGTTTTGCTTAACTCAACTATTGTTTAAAAATTACAGTATTGCTTACTTAAAATGAACCCAAAATATCTTGTAAATTAACATTTATTAATATGTTTAATAAATTAACATTTTAATTTCATTTTAGATTCATTTTAAGTCAGCCATATAGTCATTTTCAAACAATAGTTGGGTTAAATAAAACTACCCAGCAGGTTGGGCAAACATTTAGCCCAACAGTTGGGTTAAAACAACCCAATCGCTGGGTTTGTCCATTTTCAACCCAACTTGGGTTGTTTTTAACCCAGCATTTTTTAGAGTGTAGGATGAAAATAATCTGTTATTTAAACTGTGATTAAATTATATATAGAAAGTGATCAAAGAACGCTCCCTTTACAATTGCTGGAGCTGTCAATCAAACATCAGTGACTGAGTTCTGGACTCGCACCAAAACTCCCGTTTTATTTAATGAATCTCTTATTTGCATTGTGTTTGCACTGTTAGTTACGATGAAAGCATTAGTTAGTGTGCAGAAATTGAGTTGCAATGACGAGATCACTGCTTTCATGAGCTCAACAACGTGATCGACTACAATGATCATCACTGCAACCTTTCATGCCACGATCTAAATATAATGCTATAGATCTTGATTCACGATAAGTTAATCTTGAGAGCTGTAATAGTAAAAACATGCTAAAAGAGAGAGTAATAATTAGCTATTCATATTCAAACATGTCAGCCAATCACAGCAGTGGGCGTTTACACTGAAGTCTCACAGAGACACGCCCCTTAAATCAGAGCGCATTCAAATCAGGGTAGGAAAAATGTCTTTTATTTCAAAATTATGACCATTTTTGTATGTAAAAGCATTATAAGTGCAATAAAACAATGTCCTTTAAAGTCGTCATGAAATGGAAGTTGTTTTCTTCTCTTTTGTCTCTATATATCCGAGTGAACACTTCTGGAACAAGAACAAATGTAGGGCAGGGCTTGATTTTGATTGGATTGGAGTTGATTGGATGGTTGTGGTTTGCTATTGGTGGATCTCATGTGAGTGACAGGTTGCCCCGCCCTCATCAAAGAAAAGAGATGCTGCAAGAGGAAGATATTCTGATTCAAGATTATGAGGAACAAGAATTTAACACAATGATGATGAGCACCGATAAATCATTTAGAATAAACACTGCAATATTACATTACATTTTGATTCCATGGTCACTTTATATTGATTAAAAGTTACACACTGTCATACAGTGATAAAGTTCTTTTTCCGGTAAATCCCGGTGGTATCCTGCACTCGCTATTATTTTCCTCCGCTGTACAGTATGTTTTTATTCACCACACCGTCTTCAGCGATCAAGACAGCCCTGAATAAATTGAGCGAGCGCATAGACATTCAAACCACACGCTCGCACGAGAACAAGAGCGCTGTCTGCCGACTGTCATTCTGCATTTAGGCTTCTCTCCTGCCATTACCCATACATGTCCTAATTGAAATGCCTCGCCGCAGTTAAATGTACATGGACACAAGCAGAATGGCAGAGTATATCAAGCACTTTGCCTATTGTTACTCTCACAATGCGACTCAAACGGCTCTTTTATTGTGCAGGTATCAAGCGCTGAAGCGCTCAGCTTGAATAATGTATCAGTAGCTGGTTATATTCTCCATGTAAATAGCGAGCGGCCCGCGCCGCAGCATAAGCGGCCTCGGTTTCGTTACGTGAAGCGCGCATGCTGCCGAAAATGCGCTCTGAATTTGTGAATGTAATTTGGTGAGCTGTGATTTGAACAGAAGCGTCGGGATCTTTTGTTTTGAATCTTGTCTCATCTGTTTTGTTGCCTCATGTTTCTTCATCTCTCCAGCACACGCTGTCCCTGTTCTGCAGTGTCTCACGGCCACAAGCAATTTATCAAATTGAGTAAAAGATGATTTTATAAATAAAGTGATTTATAGAGTCTTCTTTTGATGGCTTTGATGGATGCAGTGCGGCGCTGTAAAACTCTCCTGCATTAGCTTGTTTTGGTTGGGTTATTTTTGGACAGCGAGCAGAAGAAGTGCCTCACGCTCTCTTCTCTTTGTCTCCCGCCAGGTAACATCGAGTACAGCTGTCCGGCCACCAATGAGTGCGAGATCACCAAAAGAAGACGCAAGTCCTGTCAGGCGTGCCGCTTCATGAAGTGTCTGAAAGTGGGCATGCTGAAGGAAGGTGAGGAGCTCCACTGGGTTTTAAAAGGACAGATGTCTCTTTCGCATCAGAAGGATGGAGAAATGCATGCTTCTGAAAGGGTCGATCACTTCAGTTTACTTAAACCTCTTTATCAATTTTTGTCCCAGGGTTATTATAGGTAACTAAAACCATAAAAAAGTTACTTTAAACAAAAGAATTAGTAACACTTTACAATAAGGATTCATTCATTGACTTTAAAATGTTTTCTATGACATTTATAAATGTTAATGTTAAACATTTACTACGTTATTAAAATTAAACATTATGTCAGTTAATATTATTTAATAAACAGTGTTTTTATATATTTTTTTAACAATAATTTTGGTAACACTTTATTTTAATGTCCTTGTTACACGTTACATGTATTTACTATAGTAATAACCATAAATTAGGCATAATTACATCCTATTAACCCTAAATCCTACCCTAACCCTAAAGTGCATGTACTTAATTAATATCATTCAGTATGTATAAATATAATTACACAGTAATAGGGACACATTAAAATAAAGTGTAACCATAATTTTTATTTACTATTATTTTAAATATATTTTTTAATATATTTTTACTATCTAACATCAACAACAATAATGAATAAACACAATGTAACAAATGTATGGATCATTGTTAAAGTTAGTTAATGCATTAACTAATGGGACCTTAATGTGAAGTGTTACCAAATAAACTTTAAATGAAAAAGAAAAAATAAAGAAAAAATAAATATATATAAAAAGCTAAACTTAGCAACAATATTTCTCATTTTAATTTTGATTAATTTAAAATAACAAAAAAAACTATATATACACAATATACACAATAAAATTAATAAAACTTTAGCTAAAATAAATTAAAAAAAAAAATCAACATATTAAAAATAAATTATTAGTATGTCAATGATATTAAAGTAACTGTTTTTAGTTTCCCTTCTGATCCTCTAATCCGAATATCTGGTCAGTTTATTCAGCTTTGTCCAGGGTTAGATCGATTAGGGTTAGTTTAAGCCCAGTCTAAGCGTCAGAGTTTGAGTTTGGTTTAGATTCAAGTCTAAACCTCAAAATCAAACTATATATATATTTGCTTTAATTGGTCTTAAAGGGTTAGTTCACCAAAAATAGGTGTATTCTTTCAATCAAACACAATCCTGGCTCTTTCAAGCTTTGTGATGGCAGTGAATAGAGAGATTTTAAAGCCCCAAAACGTGTATCCATCCATCATAAAAGATAACAACACGGCTCCAGGGGGTTAATAAAGGCCTTCCCAAGTGAAGCGATGCGTTTGTGTAAGAAAAATAACCATATTTAAAGCATTAATTGTAGGAAATGTAGGAGTATCGTAAGTTTAGAGCAAACTCTCACGATTCAAACAAACAGAGCTGTGCAACAAACTCAAGCTCCTCTTCTCTTATATCGAAATCCTCTTGTTTCCGGTGTTTTGTTTTGCTCTCTCCTCTGAGCTTCTGCGTTTGTCATTACGTCATACGCTGGGTCAGAGGTCAAATCGTTGCATACGGTCGTCTGCTGGAAGCTAGTTATTATAATTAATAATGTTTTAAATATGGATACTTTTCTTTGAAAAAAACATCACTTTGCTTCAGAAGGCCTTTATTAACTCACTGGAGCCGTATGATTATATTTATGATGGATGGATGGAAGAGCCAGAATATTTTTATATAAATCCGATTGTGTTCGTCTGAAAGAAGATAGTCATGTACACCTACGATGGCTTGAGGGTGAGTAAATCATGGGATAACTTTCATTTTTTGGGTGAACTATCCCTTTAATAGATTTGCTTTGGTCCGGGATCCTGCTCTGTTTTCCCTCAAATGATCCAAATAATGCATTTATGCAACAATCTGATCAGTTTCTGAAACTCTCGCCACTCGACTGATCATATAAATGGACATAGTTAGAATAGTACAATAAATAGACTTAAGAAGTGAGGAGCAACACTTCCTGTGTGTTTTGTTGTTGATGTCAAAGTCCGTTCGTGTTCGGGCCCCTGAAGTGTCAAAGGTCATGTGTCTGATCAAACTCTACAGACACAGATTCATCTGTCATTTAGTAGAAGCTCGTCATGACGAACATGGACAGATTATGTGACGCCGTCATCTTCAGAGTTCAAGTTTCAGGGGTTCTTGAGAAACGCCGTTCAGACTTTCCCCTCATCGACGTGCGTGTGTGAAGCATGTTTGAGCGTTCACCTCAGCAGTGCTTTCATTAGGTCGCATGCAGTGTCATTTGTTGGCCTTTAAATCAGTCACATGCTGCGAAGCATCTTCACCGACTGCCTAGTTCATCAAACACACGTCAGCGATCAGGCTTCACAGAGCGCCAGATGAAGCTGCGCTCCTGCCAGAGACACACAAGCCGCGCTAGAGCCGTAAATGTAGTTGGCTGGCGCGCCGGTGGCCTCGTGTCAAAGCCGCGCTGGACCCGAGGCGCTGCTGGCACGACCCGCGCTCACTCGCATGAGCAACACGGCAGTAAATAATTGCGCCTGTTGGGCAGAGACAGAAATATGCTGAATAGGTCGATCCGTGCGTCTGACTAATAGAAGTGTAACAGTATTCCGGCTGGAAAGGCTCGTGTCCCAGAGCGCACGCTCGCTCCCCGACGTATTGATCCGCTAAATGTTTTCCGAACATCTCAGCTCTCTTCCTGCGGATGCTTTTTTAAAGTCCTGCCATGTGGGAAATCGGTGACAGTCAAATACGCTCACAGATATTTCTTGTCCTTTGCTTTTGGTGCATGTTATTACACTGCAAAAAATGATTTTCTTCCTCAGTATTTTTGTCTTGTTTTCCAGTACAAATATCTGAACTTTCTTAAATCAAGAGAAGCAAAATGCATAGAATAAAAAGTCTTGCTTTCTGAAAAATTCAACAAAATGAAGTGAGTTTAAGCTTAAGATGAGAAGAAATATTTATAATCTTGTTTTCTCTTTGAATTATGTTTATTTTTATGGAAACACGTTGCAATAAGGTTTTGATTAATACTTTAACAGATGTATTAATCATTGTTAGTTAATGCATTAACTAATATTGACTAATGGGGCATTATTGTAACACATTTTTCTTACTCCTTTGGCAGAATTTTTTCAAAGTATAAACTTATTATTATTTTTTTCAGAAAACAAGACTTAATATCTGATTTCGTTTTGCTTGTCAAGTAAATGTATCTTGATTTAAGAACGTAAGAAAAGTCATTTTTGCAGCGTATGTAGACTAATGTGTGTGGAGGAGTAACATGAGAACATGTGGGCTGGATTTAAAACAGGTCTGTAATGGTGTAGTTCACCCACAATCCATCTGTGCCTGTGAAAGCGCTTCCGTCTATATGGAGCTGAATGAAGTAACGGAATCTCTCCTCTGCACGAGACGCCGAGAATGAATCGCATTACTAGCTGATGAAAAATTAATGCAAATATATTATCTGGAGGAATAAGAGCCCAGAAAATAGGGGAAGATTGTCAGAAATGAATCACCTGTGTCGAGGCAAAAGATGGAGGAGGAGACTGGAACACTGACACTGCTCAATTTATTTGACCAAAAATAAGTTCAAAATTGGGAAAAAATATTGCAATATAAAATAGCTGTTTACTATGCAAATATATGTTAACATGTAATTTATATCCAGTGATCAAAGCTGAATTTTCAGCATTATTACTCCAGTCTTCAGTGTCACATGATCCTTCAGAAATCATTCTGATATGATGATTTGCTGCTCAAGAAACATTTATGATTATTACCAGTGTTGAAAACAGTTCATATTTTTGTGGGAACCGTGATTTTTCAGGATTTTTTGATGAAAAACATTTGTCAACCAATCAGAATGAAGCATTCAACAACCCCATAATATAAAATATAATATTATATATAATGTAGGATTATTTTAGTAAAATTTATATATTATATTTTTGATTCATATTTTAAATTACATTTTATTTTTATATTTTCAGTTAATATTTATTTATTTTCAAAGTAATGAAAATGTTTTATTACGATAATAACCGTGATACTATAACATAACATAACATAATATAATATAATATAATATAATATAATATAATATAATATAATATAATATAATATAATATAATATAATATAATATAATATAATATAATATAATATAATATAATATAATATAATTAGTCAATAAGAACAACCCCAAACAGCAATGAAAATATGACTTAGATTTTTTTTTTTAAATTTTGGTAACACTTTATTTTAATGTCCTTGTTACACGTTACATGTATTTACTATAGTAATAACCATAAATTAGGCATAATTACATCCTATTAACCCTAAATCCTACCCTAACCCTAAAGTGCATGTACTTAATTAATATTATAATTACACAGTAATAGGGACACATTAAAATAAAGTGTATCCATAATTTTTATTCACTATTGTTTTAAATATATTTTTTACTATATTTTTACTATCTAACATCAACAACAATGAATAAACACAATGTAACAAATGTATGGATCATTGTTAGTTAAAGTTAGTTAATGCATTAGCTAATGGGACCTTAATGTAAAGTGTTTAACTGAAATTATATATATATATATTTTTTTTTTTTGATTAATATTTTAAATTACATTTTATTTTTATGTTTTCAGTTAATATTTATTTATTTTCAAAGTAATGAAAATGTTTTTATAACAATAACTGTGATAATATAATATAATATAATATAATATAATATAATATAATATAATATAATATAATATAATATAATATAATATAATATAATATAATATAATATAATATAATATAATATAATATAATATAATATAATATAATATAATAATTAGTCAATAAGAACAACCCCAAACAGCAATGAAAATATGACTTAGATGTAATAGAGTATGTAGGCACACAGATCATTTCTACAGGCTGGGTTTGTTCTCTGCTCCATTTCTAACATGACTTCCTCAATATGGGTCCACAAGTTACTGAGTGTCCTGGAAGTCAAACTTGACTCGTGTTAATCCAGTTTAACCAGCGTTTCCAAATGAATATGATGATGTGAAAGGGCCTCTAGTCGTCCGTCCTGCGTCCCTCCTCAATCGCAAGGTCACTGTCTGTCTCCGATGCGACGCTACGTGAGCGCCAAATCAATCAGGCTTTTCAAGGCGACAAGGAAATGAGACCGAGGCAGAGGGTCACGTCCGTCCACCGTACGACCGGCCCGACCGGAGACGACGGTGAGCCGCTGCCGAGACGAGCGAAGGTCACGCGCTCGATGGAAACATCTCGACTCATTATGACTTTACAGGACAGGAAACTTTCCAGAGACAAACCTGAGGACAATGCATCTCTAATAGAGACAAGGATTAGTTAAGTCATGTGATAACTGACTTTTTTAGTCAAATCATCAAATGATTTCTGAAGGATCATGTGACACTGAAGACTGGAGTAATGATGCTGAAAATTCAGGTTTGATCACAGGAATAAATGATATTTTACTCTATATATTCACAAAGAAAACAGTTATTTGAAATTGTAATAATTTTTCACAATATTACTGGTTTTACTGTATTTCTGAAGTAAATTCAGCCTTATTTCACACATAAACAAAGGGATTGTTATAAAACGTGTGTTTAGGTATTTATTCACAGAGAAGTGCATCGTGTGATCTCAACAAAAACAGCACGAGGAGAGAAAAATGACTTCAAACGGTAATGATAGAATTATTTCCGAGCTGATAAAAGTAAAGAGTTTATCAGGCGCAGAGGCCCGGCGGTCTGAGCGCAGGATGTTTTCAGTGATGAGATTTACTGCATCGTCCTGGACCCACTTCATTCCCTCAAAACAGGAAGTGATCAATAAGAAGACTCAAATGTCAGGGACTACAGGTTTTTTTCCTCTGATCAATGGAAGCGAATCGGAGCTGGGAAGAAAGGAACAGATACTATTGAGAGATTACACTGACGTAATCCAAAGACTCTTTAAACCCGCAAGACTCGCTCTCACATCTCGCACATACTCCAGCGGCATCTAGTAAAATCTACGGAGAAATATGTGTTGTTCTTCTGGATGCACTGTTAGCAATCCTGCTTTACAACCGTCTCAATATTATGTATTTTAGGTGTTTTATTAGCAATTTCAGTCTTTTGTGATATTACATGCACAAAAGCAATAATTAATTGTTAGTGCAATCAAAAGTTTTCATTTATTCACTCAGGTGTCGTTCTGACTAGGGCTGCATGAATCGGAGGAAATCCAATTGCAATATTTTAATATAAAAATTCTGATTTAAAATGTGTTAATTAAAGACTTGTTGCACAATTTGGCCAAAAATGTTGTGATTATATATAAATATGACTATCAATAATAATAATAATAATAAGGATAGGTAACACTTTATTTTACAGTATCCTTGTATCATGCTACACATAATTAATTATGCTGCAAAAAAAAAAAAATTAAAATAAATAAATATATATATATATATATATATATATATATATATATATATATTATTATTTTTTTTTTTTTTCATGATTTATCACAACATTTTTTCTTTTGTCAAATGAACTTAAATAATTAATGAGGTTCAGATAACATAATATTTTGAGTTTCTGTTGATTAAACCAATCGCCTTCATTGTATTAACTCAAATTTTAAATTTTCAATGAACTCTAACTTTTCAACAGTAAATTATGCATAATTACATGCAACTAAACCAAACCCTTACCCTATAGTAAATATAGTCATTATTAGTAGTAGTATTACACTAAAAATATTTCACTGTAAAAAATGAAAATTGAGTATATTAATTTTATTTTCATTTTAAGTATAACTGTAAAATTACAATGACATTAAATCAAAAAACTTTTACTTTAGGTGGAAAGCTGCAGTGCAAAGCTTGAAGAGTCTATTTGTAGAATTCAGAAACCCTTTTTATTAGTGACACCGGTGGCCATTAAGTGAACTACAGCCTTCAACTTTCTGCTCGTGCTCGCGCTCATAATGTACAAGAGACTGAACGTGATTCAAGGCCCCGATATACTCAAAGCAAAGGTCTTTTTTGTTCTTCACTTAGAATTAAAAAGAAGTTGGAAATAGCTTTGCAGCGATAAACTGTTAATGAATATCCAGACGCCGTCCACGCTGCTGAGAGCGACGTTTAGATGAATATGTAAATATGTGCTGCAAGCTTTCCTCTCCATAACAAAACACAACAAAATGAGAAAACAGCAGTTCAGAAAGCTTCTGATCATAGTTATGTGGATATGTTTATACCAGCTCTGTGATTCACTAGCCTCATGTTGGCAGATGATTAAAATTACACTGTTATGATAGTTTGATTATAAAGTATATTTGAGACTGTAGACTATATAGATCCGGTTAAGTGAGACTATAGTTTGAATGAATCCCTTTTCTTTGCACGACACATTGACATTACATTACAGAAAGGCTCTTTCAGCATTATCCTGAACATTGTATACACATTCGTTCCTTTCATATGTACTGAATGGAAGAGAGGCTCTTTGTGTAAATGTCACATCCAAAACGACAGCAAAACAACTCGAGTCATTCACATAAAAATCAGTCTACAGGCTTTCAAGGACAACCTAGGAAGGTCTGGGAAGGTCTTGTTACAAACTGCTCACACATTGGCAATAAAAAAGCGATTAATACATGAAACTTCTTGCATATAGTTGCTTTAAAGCTTTTCTTTTGTTGACAACAGCCAATTTATTAGCACTTCTCTTTACAGTATGTGAAGAAGGTTGATGCATAATTTGTTCCCAAATGCACGTTATAGTGACTCAAACTCAGAACAGATGCAGAGATAAAGCAGCATTTACTCGTGAGCTGCTCAAGTGTGAATGAACACTCTTGCACACACAAAAAACTGTTTTTGTTCTTCTCTTTCAAGGAACTTTGGATAAAAGCGCCTGCTAAATGCAGAAATGAAAATTTTGCTTCACTCTGAAACACAGAGCCCACATATTTATTAAATGAAATCACAGCCTTTACGATTTAATAATACTAAGCTAAGCTATATCGCGATATCTGTTTTATTTTGATTAATCATGCAGCCCTAGTTGTGATTTACTTACACACAATGAAAGTGGATGATTTATTGTCTCAAAAAGAGGAAAAAGACACCATAACAAAGTGGTCATGTGACTTGTGTGCTATATTTCTCATGCAAAGGTTTCAGAAGACCTTGTGATGTTTGAATATAGTGCATGACTCATATATTATACTTTTATGGTGTCCTTTTTGAAACTTGACTTGTTTTTTTCACACTCTGCCGAACATCGCAGAAAAATCATACAGGTTTTGGGACGACATATGAGTGTGAATAAATGAAGACAGAATGCTCATTTTATGTGAGCGATTCCTTTACCACACGAGTGTGTGAACCGCATGTGTGTGGCGGTTGTTTCCCTCGAGGCCTCATCTGAACAGGTGAGAGGATTACCGCAGGCGTGAACATGTGTTTTCCACCAGAGAGCCTAGATCACTGCTGGACGAGGATGACACGCTGTAGATCATCTCAACAGGGAGACAGATGACTGCCTGATCACAAAACACACACTCACAGCCTGAAGAAAGTGTAGACATCAACTGAATAGTTCATAAGTGGAATCATATGACCCACCACAATAATCACTGTGTGCCAGGTCTGATTACAAAAAGACTATCAATGAAATTACTAAAATATGTTGTCATATGAGGCCATTCACATGAACACAGAGGATTTATATTTGAATGTATATCTTAAAGGAACTGACTTTCTTCAGAAAAGTTTCGTTGACATTTTATTTTCATCTTATTTTCAGCATTTATAAGTGTAAAACTGCTTTATGCACAGGGGTAACCGCTATATTTCTGCTTTCCCATAAGTGAATTTGCACTTTCATTCAGCCCGACTGCCATTTTTGTTCAGACCAACATACATAATCAATATTTGTCTGTAAGGATTATCAACTTTTTGTTGATAAACTGTTGATAATATTTTGAACTGTAAAGTTGTTTAAATCATAGTTTTTTGGCCATTTTAGAGTGTAGGTTTAGTTTTGTTTCTACCTAAACAAGTTCTGATCTTTTTCCAAAATAAGTTTTCCGACACAATTTCAACTGCTGATTCCAAGAAACAAGGCCCAACAGCTTGTCTGTAGGGGAAAGTACATTTACATTTACATTTATGCATTTGGCAGACGCTTTTATCCAAAGCGACTTACATTGCATTATACTATACATTTGTATCTGAGTATGTGCAATCCCTGGGATCGAACCCATGACCTTGGCATTGCTAGTGCCATGCTCTAACCACTGAGCTACAGGAAAGCTAGTACTTTTAATAAGACAACTTTGTATCTTATCTTGCCTAAGATGTTCATATTAATGAAGTCACTTTTTTAGGGTATTTTCACACTTGCAGTTTTGTTTTCTTGGTTCTTTTGGTCCGGACCAAAAAAAAAAGAAAATAATACATTTAGTCCTGGTTCGCTTAGTGTTCACACTAAAAAAAGCGAACATCCAAAACAAAGCTGTGTGCTGGGCTAAATGTACATATGTACATACAGTATGATGGCATTTTGTCCATCTGAGAACTCGTGAAGAGTTTATAAAACATGTAAAGGAGTCAAAACAGCACCAGGAATCACTCCGTTGCACACAAACAAAGATCTGCTGCTAGGAGACGTGGTTCTGATGCTTGAACCGATCTGTAATGGGCAAAGTAGCTCTTATGACCAGAAAAAGCAGGTGTGCTTCAGCATTCTGTCCTTGTTAGGGTCACATCTGGTGACATCACTTCCTGTTTTTTGTTCGTTTAGATGTCTTTGGTCAGTGATGCGTTTATATCGAACCGCACCAGAGTTTGTTTGGAAGCAGAGCAAGACCCACCTTATATAGCATACGGTTTGTTTAATACAGATTGTTCCTATACAATACAGACTGTCTCAAAGCAGAAAAATAACAGAATCAATGATGCAAAATTAATCAAATATATCAGATAAATCAAATTCCGCTGTAAAGCAGTTCTTAAAAGGACAATAGTGGTGTTATTCAGCTCGAGTCAACGTTGATTTAATTAATTTCAGTGAAACTGTGTAGTTTTTGCAAAATTTGCCAATTATGAAACAAAGTCGACTCCACAGAAGACGATAGTGTCTTTATTCAGCTCAATTCTATTTAAGTTTTGTTTTCATCCGATATTTTCAGTGCAGTCAAATATATAATATTATTGAACATTAAAGGGTTAGTTCACCCAAGAATGAAAATTCTGTCATTTACTCACCCTCATGTCGTTCCACACCCGTAAGACCTTCGTTCATCTTCAGAACACAAATTAAGATATTTTTGATGAAATCCGATGGCTCAGTGAGGCCTGCATAGACAGCAATGCCATTGAAAATCTCAAGATCCATAAAGGTACTAAAAACATATTTAAATCAATTCATGTGAGTTCGGTGGTTCTTCTATGAGCATATTTTTTTTGTGCACCAAAAAAACAAAATAACGCCTATTCAACAATAGGCCGATTTCAGACCACTGTTTTGGAGCATTACGAATCGAGTCAGTTATTCGGATCTCCTATCAAACGGATAAACTGCTGAAATCACGTGACTTTGGTGCTCCGAATCACTGATTCGATTTGTAAAGCTCCGAAGCAGTGTTGTGAAATCGGCCCATCACTAGATATTGTTACAAAGTCATTATTTTGTTTGTTTTTTTTGGCGCACCAAAAATATTCTTGTCGCTTTATAATATTAATATTGAACCACTGAACTCACATGAACTGATTTAAATATGTTTTTAGTACATTAATGGATCTTGAGATTTTCAATGTCATTGCTGGCTATGCAGGCCTCACTGAGCCATCGGATTTCATCAAAAATATCTTAATTTGTGTTCTGACGACGAACGAAGGTCTTACGGGTGTGGAACGACATGAGGGTGAGTAATTAATGACAGAATTTTCATTTTTGGGTGAACTAACCCATTAATATTAGTACCTTAGAGTAATAATATGTACCTTTTAAGGTACTACTATGAATCTTTTAGGGTTAAATAAGCTACAATGATGATCCCTTTGAGGTTTCTGCCCTAATGACATGCTGTTGTACCCCTAAAAGTCCAATTTTCACAATTTTTTTTCAACCCACAGTGACCAACATTGGTTGTCCTTTGGCAGGATTGTACTGCGAGAGTTTCCTCCTTTGTTGGCACTGTCTTTGGGAAGAGTGCCTGATGCGGTCTGGCTGTGCTAGAAGAAGCGGCTGCACAGGTGTTTTTGGGTTAGATGTCAGCCCTGCGGTCCCCTTGCCGCTTCTCTCGTTGCTGTACGTGAGAAAAAATGCCACTCGCCCACAAGCTGGCAAACACAGGGCTCTTTGAAATAGTGCTGACGCGAGGCCAGTTCAGATGGAGGCTGTCGGCAGCCATGAAAGGTAGAGTTCACCGTGGCCTTAGGACACGGCCCTGTGAATTTCCTAGCTAAAAACGGGTCAGCCTAAGCTCCTCGAGGCACTGCCAACCATCCCAGCCACGCTGACACTTTCCCCTCGCCAAGATGACAGGCACCCAGAACAGGTGAGACTACCAAAAATAAGGGCCCCTGCCAAGTCCCGCAACCCCCATCCGGAGTGGGGACAGGCCCTTTTGTAGGGGCTTTGCTCGAGAGGGGATTGTTGTTTTGGGAGAGGAAAAGGAGCCCGGGGTCAGCTGACCCTCGCGCAGCCACAGGCCCGAAGGCTAATCCGCACTCGGATGCCTTCCACGCTGGCCCTAAGCCCTCTCTCTCTCCCACACCGCCACGCTCGCTTTGAAGAAACGACATTCGAGATCCGCTCGCTGTGAATCGACGGCGGTCAACACTGTAAAGCACACTCGCTTTCAGCAATGTATTTGTTGACTACCGCTCTCGTGTTTCATTGAAGATATTCCAGTTTGAGCCGCTCATTCCTCTAATGCGGCATGTGGAATTGTCCAAAAGAATGTTAAAGATGCATTCAGTGCTCGCTTTGTCTTACAGTCACCGTGAAATCAAAATGGACAATTCTTATTTTTGTTATGTAATATTGCAGTGTTTATTCTAAATGATTTATCGGTGCACATCATTATTGTTTTAAATTCATGTTCCTCATAATCTTGAATCAGAATATCTTCTCCTCACTCTTACAGCATCTCTTCTCTTCTCTGATGACGAGGGCGGGGCAACCTGTCACTCACATGAGATCCACCAATAGCAAACCACAACCGTCCAATCAATTCCCCACAGACAAAATCAAGCCCCGCCCTTCATTTGTTCTTGTTCCACAAGCGTTTCATTCGCACAATAGAGAAGAAAAGACGAGCACGACTTCTGTTTCATGCTGACTTTAGTGCTGCCTTCACGTGGTGTCGGAATTATCGAGTTTCCTAGGTAAAAATTGCACATGAATGTCCTCCCATTTTGAAAGTTGAATGCGATCACGACTTCAGAAGTGGGAATGATCACATTTCCGATAGCACGTGAAGGCAGCATAAGTTCAACATGAAATGGCATTCACAACATTTGCTTCTGCATTTAACTAGGAAATTTGGCGTCAAACGCATGGATTTTAATTTTAAACTATTTACTTTCTTAATCAGTATTTTTGTCTTGCTTTTCAGTACAAATATCTACATTTTTAAATCAATATACGTTTACTGGAGAAGAAAAATGACTTCAGATATAAAGTCTTGTTAAGTGAAAAATGCATTAAACTGACGTGAGTTTATGCATAAAACAAGAAAAAATAGGGGGTCAGAAAATGTCAGACTTTTTTTTTTTCTCATAGCACGAACTCACATAATTTTGATACATTTTCCAGAAAACAAAAATGATTAATCACGATTAATCACATCCAAAATAAAAGTTTGTGTGTACATAGTATATTTATTATGTATATATAAATACACACACATACATGTACTTATTTAAGAAATATTTGCATGTATAATTATATATAAATATAAATATTTTAAATATAATATATTTTTGTTAAATATATACATGCATGTGTTTGTATTTATATATGCATAATAAATACACACAGTACACACACATACTATGTACACACAAACTTTTATTTTGTATGTGATTAATCGCGATCAGTCGGTCGACAGCACTTATTTTGTTTCTTAAGTAAATGTATCTTGAGAAGATAAACTGGAAAAGCCATTCTTGATCTAGTAGGATGTGATTTGATTGTGTATCTATATAATGTGGCTATACTGTACTTGTATTGATTGGATCAGTGAGGTTGTGATCTGAAGACCTCATGATACACGATCCATCCGTTACAAATCGGCCGTTTTCTTTGATCTCTTTCTCTCCGTCTCTCCCCCTGACCCTCATGTTCCGAGTGTAACGGGAGACTAGATAGTGCCAAGGTTTAATTCCTGTCAGCATCTGTTTAATTATGGCAGTTACTGTTCTAATTAAAACAGGCACCTATGTACCTCTGAATCTTCACACTGGATTTGCGATGGCTGACAGTAGCATGTGACATGAAGCGTCTGAATCCCACAATGGGCTGCCCGGTTGACGGGATCTTCAGGGAAACCTGACGACCGGAGAAATGTGGCCAAATGTGACCTTAAACAATTCACACGAGTGCTGGAAAGCAGCTGAAACCAGTCTGAGGTGCTTTGCTGGTCTTAGCTGACCTAGTTTGGTGGTTTTAGAAGCAGGCTGGACTCTAAACCAGCCGAGACTAGTTCCAGCAGGATCATAACGGAAGGATCCATCGTCAGACCTCGGGGTTGTGTTTGTTTATTTAGCATTAGCATAATATTCCAGACATTTTCAGCAACAATACCGTGACAAAGAATGAAAATACGCCTAAAGTTTTGTCCTTTTGGCATGTTGTGTTAATAAGCTTGTTAAGTCGAACCATTAGGGCCAAACTTAAATTATATTTACGGTGCATTTAGTCAATCCAATCTTTAGCATAATTCAAAATCATTTATCTCTCTCCCCACTGTCTGTGACTATCAATAAAACAATATTAAAATTGTAGTTGGGAGAAATGAGATTTTACTGCGACTTAGCAAGCATCAAATGATCTCCCGGAGTTTGCGAGGAAGAGTAGGACCACGGGGACCAGCGGGTAATTAGGTTAGTGGGTTGTCAGTGTCAGGAAATTGAAAGACAATCCTAATCAGATTTCTGTTTCTAGGGAATCAAATAATTTGTATAAGGAGAAGAAATCTCCCGATTCGGCTTCTAAAAAGATAATGCAGTTTGTTGTCGCTGCTCTTTGTGTCGTGTTTGATGGAATAGACATTATAATTCAGATCAGATGCGTTTAGCAGTTCATATATTACGGAGTTGGACTTTTCTGGGAAATGTTGAAAATGCAAAGCATATACAGTCAGATTAACATTCTTAACCTGCGTTACGCTCTCCGTAATCATAAAACCGCTCTAATTTGTCAGCTGATTATGGATGCTAAATGACCCTCCTTTCCTCTTCTCTTTGTGTTTGTCTCTTTTCCTCTTTCCCCGCTCTAATCTCTCACTCTGTAATGTTCAATAAAGGGAGAATTGCAGGAGTAATTTGTGGCACACGAACCTCATCTGACACTGTAGTTGCAGAGGGATGAAATCATTTAGCCAGCAGGGAAGTTTAACTGCTCGTTCCTTTTTTGGATTAACTACAGTATGTGATGCACATCCTGTAACTTTACCTGCCATTTGTTTTTAAAACAGCAACATTTTCCCTTTAATATGAGTCATGCTCTTTCTGTATTTCAGCTGCTGAGATTCACAGTTTTATATCATTTCAAGCAGAAGCTAGTTTTGCTAATCTTCCCATTAACTTTTTCTCCACCAGCTGAGAAAATCAAGGTGTTTTTTCTTTTTCTACAAAGCTTCTATCGCTCGTTTCTACTTCTTCTTCGCCTGTGTTTTGAGACTCTGTACTTTTTCAGAAGATGT
Organism: Chanodichthys erythropterus; assembly: GCF_024489055.1. Taxonomy (NCBI): domain Eukaryota; kingdom Metazoa; phylum Chordata; class Actinopteri; order Cypriniformes; family Xenocyprididae; genus Chanodichthys; species Chanodichthys erythropterus. The sequence goes on from NC_090238.1 coordinate 2,190,782, forward strand.
GTAATAGCGCCCCCTACCATATGACATGGAAAGCCGGAAATTTCTGTCAATGGCGGGAAGGAGTTAAGTTATGAAAATGTTATTTCTGAATGTTTTTTCTTGGTTGGAAGCACTCCATTGTATCATTTGTCAGACATTAACCCTTTAAATCCTGCGGGAGCGTGCATATCTCTGTTTGAGAGCAAATAGAAACTGAAACCAAGTAGGTAGCACAATAATTATTTTTGCATTCAAAATCACAGACGTACACGTTCAGATCAAGCCTTGTTTTCACCCTCTAATGAGTGCTTAAATTGCGTAATATGCGTTTACAACAAAAACAGCACACATAAAATAAATATGTAGATCTCACATGATGTTTTTCTAGATTGTAGAAAGTGGCACAACATTATTTACAGCAGATTCTCACGATTAAAAAGAGTCCAAAATCAACACAATCCATTGATCATGAGATATTACTCACAGAGTGATGTAACATACTTGGCTAAAAACATGTCTCTCGTCTTTCCGGGATGCAATGTGTAATCCAATGATCCCGGAGCCATCCATGTTTGTTTTCCAAAGTGGAATAACACAAAATAGGTATCATTTTAATGCATCTAACCATTTTGATCAACTCTTAATGAGTGCTGAGGACTCCCAATAAACGAGTATCCCGCCCGCGGGTGCCACCTAAAAAAATTAATAATCATATTTTCCAAAACTACTGCCTTGATAAACACAAAATAAGTGTCATCTGAAACTTTAGAGTCTGAATTTTACAATTAATGTGGCCAATTCAGTTAACTCCTTAGTGCTGAGTTATTTGCTGATAAATATGAAAAAAATAAATAAAAATGTTTTCATAATTTATGAAATGCTTATTTGTACTATATACTGCATGTGTCAAAAACATCACACAGCTCAGATTGTCATATGTCTTTTGAAAGGTCTCACCAACAACATACCATCAATAATGTATAAATAATGTTTTTGAGTTAATGTTTTGAGAACATTATTAAAGCCCAGATAACATTTAACGAACGCTCTATTAACATTTGTTCATAACATTAACCCTGTTAAACTGAAATAAATTTGGTGCAGGATTTACTTTGAAATCATTTTGACTCAGAAATTCAGCTAATAAATTTTACAAATAATTACCAGGAAACGACAAGAAACACATTGAAGTAAACATGAAATTTTGAAGTAGAAAGTCTGAAATAATATTTTTAATTAATAATCTTTGTTTTATTTACAACTATGAAATTTCATTTTTTAATTTCATTTTTTCAACACAATGATTTGTCAGCTCCATCACACAAATATAAATAAATGTTTTGGTTTAGATCATGTCTCTAATCATAGGTCATATTAATAACTAGCAACCGCAGGAAAACACAGTGGTGCTGCATTAAACGTGTGATGTGCAAAAAAATGGTTATTTTGTCAAAATAGATTTCTGATTTCAGATTTTCTGTCTGAATGTGGTAGCTGAAAATGTAATTTTGTGAGAAAATCAATTAAGGTTAATCCAAAATAAGCATTTAAACCTTTGCTTTTCAGCTTTATAGTCACATTTTCAGCTGTCATTTTGCCCCGTACTCAAGATTCAGATTTAAAGCTTCTGATTGTATGTTTAACCCTTTAGAAATACATTCAGATGCTGCAGTTTTATCCAGTAAACTCTTAATATTGAAAGCAGCCTGAGTAAATAAACCAACAGGTCAAAAATTACAGCTTTAGGAGTGGTGAGTAACGTGCGAATGCAAAAGCATTCTTATCAAATAATTGGCTAATAAATAAGATGTTATGACGAGCAGTGTGGCGTTTATGGTGTGTGTGTGTGTTATCGTAAAATGAGAAACATGCTAAACTCGTCCTGCTCGAACTTCTTCAATAATATTTGTGTGCTTTATCAGTGTGTGCATATCGACTGCTCGTCATCTGTTGGTTTATGATCAGAACTGCCCAGTTTTGCACATGATGGTGTGTATAAATGTCATTAGCGTTCTCGGTGGAGAAACCGTGAGCAGGTCCGTCTGTGAGTTCAGTGACCCTGTGTTAAATATTCATCTGTTTGGATGTGCGGCAGGCGTGTAGTGTCACAGCGGCCGCGGTCAGTGTTCACATATGGAGGCCTGACACCTCCGTCACACGCTGAGAGCGCAGCGCTGCAGCGGCCAGCAGACCTGAGACCTGTCTCTACCTCTCTCTCTCTGTCTCTCTCACGCCTGCATGCTTTTGTGTTGGTGAATCTGTCTGCTCTTTCCTCGGTTTGAATTTCCCTTAAAGGAGAAATGATTTATTTACACTCTGATACGGTTACTATTGAAGCTTGTTTGTGTGTGTGTACAAAGATAAGTCAATAAAAAAATAATCAAATTATTAGAAAATATTTGCAGTTTTTGAAAGCACATGTCTTTTTCATGGTTGCAATTTGAATTGCTCTGTTACGTAAGACCCATTCGAAAATTGTAAATAATAAAGTAACAATGAAATCTGACCGCATCTTCTACGAGCATGATGTAAAACCATCATAATAATACCGTATATCAATCATAGACTCTTCCTGTCATCTCTTAAACGCCGTCAGTCACTCGTGTGTTTCTGTGTTCAGTCAAAATAGACAGTTTAGACTCTTCAAACTCAAGATGTGTGTTCATCTGAACGTGTGTAATGTAGTTTTTGTGTCTGTTCAGGTGTTCGGCTAGATCGCGTACGAGGAGGGCGACAGAAATACAAGAGGAGAATGGATGCAGAAAACACAGCCTACCTGGGGCTCACACTGCCACCGCCAGCCAAAAAACCATGTGAGAACACACACACACACACACATGTTTGTTTTTGTGAATTGTGGGGACTTTCCATAGACTTCAATGCATTTTACACTGAACAAACTGTACATTCTATCCCCCTACCCTGCCCCTACCCCTAAACCTAACCCTCACAGGAAACTGTGCAAACTTTTACTTTTTCACAAAAACTCATTCTATATGATTTATAAACCCATTTACATTGTGGGGACCGCTGGCTGGTCCCCACGATGTAGGTGAACTCAGGTTTATATTACATCATGGGGACATTTGGTCCCCACAATGTAATATAAACAAAAGCACACACACACACACACACACACACACACACACAAACACACTATCACTTATGTGTATATATATATATATATATATATATATATAGATAGATAGATAATGGACTTTTAAAGTGAGTCAATGTAATTTTCACTTCAAAAGATTTGCAAACACTTGTATCTCTAAATTTGTTCATATGTAAAAGTTCATACATGCACTCAATTCATCTGATTTTTTTGCACTTGCAAATGTGACCAAAATTGAATTTAAAAACAGTTTTATAGTCATAATCCCACTATTGAGTGTCACACTAAATGCAAATGCAACAGTTTAGACATTCAAACCTTCAAACTTTCATTAATAAATCATAGACATTATTTTATATTAAGCATAACATACCAATGTGCATAACTAAATAAAAGTTCTTTTGTATTATAATAATTTATTAACAGGTATGAATATGAATACGTAATGGCAGAAAGAGTATCTAATGAATTGTTTGTGAATATTTTTGTAGCAAAACTGTCAGCAAAAAACGTTATATTTTATTTTGCGCTTCAAGTGTAAATGATTTTACATCTCTGTGCCTCCTCATCCTCAGTGACGAAGATCGTGTCCCATCTACTGGTAGCGGAGCCGGAGAAGATCTACGCCATGCCCGACCCCAGCATGCCCGAGAGCGACATCAAAGCCCTGACCACGCTCTGTGACCTGGCCGACCGCGAGCTGGTGGTCATCATCGGCTGGGCCAAACACATCCCAGGTCAGTGGACACGCCTGAATCAGCAATGCCACGTTTAGGTGAAATATAAAGCAATAGAGCTGAGCACAAAGACCATGAAGATCTACCGTAGAGACATCTGCCAAAGCATTTCGTCCTGTCAGTTGCCGTTAAAAGCAGACATGTTAAATGAGGAAAGGGAAAGTAGTTGTTGTGTGCTCATCCTGACTCAGTGCGGTCTGTCTGTGTTGTGTTTTTGGGGAAGATGGTAATCATTAGCTGGGTGAAGTGCTATCTAGTAAGGAGATTAGGAGGATGTTGACCCCCTTAATCACACACACACACACACACACACACAGTGCTGCGTCAGCACAGAGAGCATTTCAGCAAGGCGCTTACAGCCGACTGGATCACTACTGACCCAAAAACACAGTCTCCTCAAACAGCTCTGCAAACACACACACACTCACACACACACACGTTTGTTTTTGTGAATTGTGGGGACTTTCCATAGACGTAATGGTTTTTATACTGGACAAACTGTATTTTCTCTTCCCCTACACTACCCCTGCCCCTAAACCTACCCATCACAGGAAACTGTGCACACTTTTTCTTTCTCACAAAAACTAATTCTGTGTGATTTATAAGCCTTTTGAAAAATGTCTTCATAAGTCACCTCTCCTTGTAATACCTATGTCATTATACAAATTTGTGTGTTGATATGTCAAAAAACACGCGCACACACACACACTACTTTTGTTTTGTTTTTGTTTTTGCTTTTTGCTTTTTTTTGTTTGTTTTTTTTTGCTTTGCTTTTTGGTCTGCTTTGTTTTCTTTGCTATGTTTTGTTTTGCTTTTTGTTTTATAGGTTTGTTTTGCTTTGTCTTCTGTTTTGTTTTTTGCTTTTTGTTTTAATTTTAGATTTTTTGTTTTGTTTTTTTGTTTGTTTGTTTGTTTTTGCTTTGCTTTGTTTTTTGTGTTTTGCTTTGCTTTTTTGTGTGTGTTTTTCTTTTTGTCATTTGCATTTGTCAATTGCATTTATTACTTATTTATTTATTTATTTATTTTATTTTTTGCTGTTTATTTTGCTTTGCTTTGTTTTTGCTTTTTGCTTTCATTTTTTGTTTGTTTTTGCTTTGTTTTGTTAGAGATGTGTACATTCAGTTTAAGTTGAACAATTTCTTAATGCACATTGTTATTATTGTCAATCTGTGTGATTTTATTAACACAATATACTGCAGCAGGTATTGCACATATTCTGCTTTAATCCCATTTAAATTCAGTAATTCAGTAAACTTATTCTCTGTCATTACATTGCATTATATATCAGCTGTTACAGTTTTTCTTAATCAATTTGACACATTTATCCAAACATGGATCACTGTTCTCAAAACAGCCCCAAACTGATATCTGCTTGATTAATAATACACACAACACAGGAAATGCAGTTTTCCCAAATGTTTATGCACCTATCACAATTGCATTATGTAATAGTGAAAATATGAGAGGGAAAGCATAAATAGAGCAAGAAAATATGCACGAGAAAGGGGAAAACAAAGAGGTGTAAATGTAAATGTGGTAGTGTGGGAAGAGGAAGGGGTGTAATGAGAAGGAAAGGGAGTGTGGAACAGATACAGGGAAATCATATATGAGGAGAGAGGAGGAAGTAGAGTATAATGAAAGACACTGGTGTAGTGGAAAGAGCAAGAGGAGAAACTGTAAGAAGACATGGACAGCAGGTTGGAAGGGGTGGAGGAGAGGTGGATTTCACATCAAATCAGATTTACCGTAACTCTTCTGAATCCTGGACCTGGGGAGTCCTATCTGAGGGTATGGGGGATTCTGGATTTAGCACCCTTTTTTTTTCTTTTTCTTTTTTTTAAGAAATTTTATTTATTAGAAATTCAAGATAAAATACTTTGGCATAATGTTATGTTTGAATATACATATAAACACATTTTTAGATTTAAAGCTGTTGAGATAATTGAAAAACGTTTGCCTGGCAATTTGTATATTCCCAAATGTCAGGGTGGCACAACTGCAAATATTTTATTATCAACTGACAGGGTAATAACATTAAGATGCTATGATAAGATGCTGTAATGCAACATCCAGAGGACCCCAGTCGATCACTGTGGCAGAGTGAAAAGGGTTATAGATATCTCTAAAGTACTGATAAAAACAGCTCATTTCAAGTTTGGTAGCTACATATTTACAAATATTTGGTTGTACCACCCAGAGGTCGCGTTAGACTTTCGCAGGATAGTAAAAAATCCGTCATGATCAATTATTACCCGTCATTTAATGTTAATAAGAAGTTTAATAGTTTCTTTTTTTGTCCACATTTTCATTTTTATTCACAAGCTTAGAGGATAAGCAAATAGGCCTAGCTATGCATTTATTTATATTATGAAAAGAAAGTTGAACAAAGACTTTTCAGTTTTCATCTTGAACAGTTGTCGCGGATCGTAAATGAACGCGATCATCCCTTCCTCTTTACTACTTTACAGAACGAAATAAACATGAATGAACATCAGAAAATATGTTAAAAGATACAGTAGCTTACCAAAATCTGTATCACGTCTTAATCAGTTCAATCAGTGTTGGAATCAATGTCACGTAACATTATACCTCAGAAAAGCCATTCGATGACCATAAACTTGATAGTCAGCAACAAAAATAACAAAACGAACTGGATTAGAAACTTAATAATGTAAGTATAAATATTATAACTTTATTATTACAAAATGGACTTAAATTGGGTGCTCGCCTGTGTGTAATCAAACCAGTGCCCAAGGAAGTCGACCGGAAGTTGAAGTCGGCCGGGTGCCGCCATCTTGTAGCAGAACTTCACTTGCGTTAGCATCCCCATTGACTCCCATTCATTTTGGCGTCACTTTGACAGTGAATAACTTTACATCTGAGGTGTTTAAAGACTCCATTTGTCCATTATTTATTTCCAAAGATACACGACAATGTATAAAGGGCTCCATTACCTTCTATGTTACATTATGGCCCCGTAGAAACAGTTTTTGTAAAAATAAGCTAACGATTGCGTCATAACCACTCGACTCTCTGTCGCACAGTAGAGAAATTACCGTACAGACAGGAGGCGAAGCTCGCAGGCAATCGGGGAGATTATCTTAATATGGCGTACTGGCGTTAAATTTTAAAATACTATACAAAATAATTAATCAGAATACTTACTCCTGCTCACTCACGCCAAAGAACTCCCCGCTCAAGCTCGCCGTCTCTGCAAGATTAACGATGGCAGTTTTCACGCACAGCTACTAGAAGATTTACATCTGTCATACAGGTTGCTGACGTCATCAAGCTTAGTGTGAGTCTGCGCGTCAGAAACGGAAGTGCTAAAAATCACTAAAAATGGGCTTCACTTGACTCAATTGAGTTCCAATGGGGTCGCTGTGTCCATTTCTTTTACTGTCTATGAATCAAACGCATCGTTTTCATTTTATTCTGGAGACTGAACTCGCGCTCTGCCGCCACACTGGAGCGCACTCGCCACCATCTGGACAGGACTGGGAATTACAGTTACAAGTTACATCAGCCTCAGTGTAATCTGTCAAAATGACAGACGGCCTTCAGATTTTTCTGTCACTGCAAAAAAAAAAAAAAAAAAAAAACGCGATTAACGCGAGCTAAAAAGAATTTAAAGACTTTGAAATGTCATGTAAATGTAAATTAAACTTGTTTAAACACATTGTTCATGACTCGAAAATATGCATTACATCAGTTTTGAAAATATTTTTTTAAAGATGCCATCTTTGAAGCTTTATTTGCTCAATGACCCATATAACAAAACCAGTTACAAAAAACATTACAATAAACATGTATTTTTGTTAGTTTATTTGTACATCTACAGCTGAAAGTGTTCTAAAATCATTAGAGAATGCAGTTTTGATGTCAGTATTTACATTTGTGTTTAGATCACTGTGTTTTGAGAACAGTTATTACTCTGGAGAAATGTGTCAAATCGGTTGAGAAAAACTAGATAAACCCATATCATTCAGCAGCATTTACTGTATAAACAAAACAATTTTGCACAATTCTAAAAGTAATTTAAAGCTCTAACATCATTAGTCTTTGCCTGTGACATTCAGTGATGCACTGATGGGGCTTTAATTATAGCTTTTGTAATAAACAGCAGTTTTAAAACATTATCATGGAGTTTATTATGGAGTGCAGACGACTGACTAGGACACTGAGCGATGGATCATTGGTAACATTTTATATGTGTTATTTTTCTTTGCATACAGTATCAAAATATACAGCATTTCACATTGACTTGAATCTGTACCACATGAGGTGACCTTCTCAATCGAGTCGACTTAAAACGCTGTTCACAACTATTTTACTTCTGTAATGCAATATTACAATAATCTAATCTGTAATCTAAGTGCAACAGGTAAAGTGTGGGATAGATTTTATCCATGAGGAACTGAGGATTTTCACGAATATTATTAGTGTACGGACGTTACGCGCTGTGGCCTTTGGTACTCCCAGGTCCCGTACGCACCTGTCGGAAGCACAACCGTATTTATATGTCACAGTAAAGCCTTTTATAGTGCACGTTAGGACACTGCGCTCAGACTCCCATCTCATCTGTCAGTAAACGGCCATAAACAGCCTCCTCGTATGGTCAGGCCCTATCGAATCGGCCGTTGATTAATTGTTAATTAATCCCTCCGCTGAATGTCCGGGCTCTGGTTGGCATGGGACTGAGAGGGGCTCTCTGTAAATAGTTTGAGTGGCGTCTCATTAAAGCTGATGTGTGGGACATGTTGACAGATGGCTTTTTTCCTGCTAAGGTGCTAAGGACCTTTGACATACATACACTAGCTTCTTGTTCTCGGCCGTATCGCATTTCACTCAGTCCGAGTGCTGGAGTTCCCCTCCTCTTGCACTAACGCCACTTCACAGCTATGCAAACGAGCGACATGCTAGTCAACGAGATGAAAAACCCACAGGATCACGATTCCGATGAGGCCTAGCACAAAGCTGCTGCTGGAACTGCAGAACTAACGTCTGATGATCATGAACAACAGAAGCAGAACTGGTTCGGAATAAGGCTTTACATACCGCTACTGGTCGGACACAGTTGCCCTGTCACATTAGACAGCTGCTGATCACCTGCCTCTGGACCCCTGACTCCTAGGGCCAGATTGTTCCAGTAGGGAATTCTGCAGTGAGAATATGTCGGATTGTTTCCCAACCTGAAGCATCCACTGTGGCAATGATAGCTGTCTTGCTCTCAAAAGCATTATTCTGATTGAACAAGAGTGTGATGAAATGACACAAAATGGCTTTGTTCTAATAGACAGTGAGTTGCCTATATAGGCAGCATTTGAAGGCATCGCAGACGTGCTCCTTTCACTTGAGAAATCAAGTTGCCTTTTACAATGCCTCCTTTTGGCCAAATCCAATAGTTGTGGGCACATTAGCAAATTATCAGTGAAATTTTCAATTGTCTGTTGTAAGTAGAGTAGCGATGTATGAAGCACAGCTCCTCAGAAGTCATTGCATTGCCTTCTACAATATCACCTTTTGGCCAAATCAGTCACATTAGCCATATTTCTGTGAAGTTTTCACAAGCAAAAAAAATGTATTGTCTATTGTCAATAGTGTTATGATGTATTAATGGGTTAGTTCACCCAAAAATGAAAATTCTGTCATTTATTACTCATCTTCATGTCGTTTCACACCCGTAAGACCTTCGTTCATCTTTGGAACACAAATTAAGATATTTTTGTTGAAATCCAATGGCTCAGTGAGGCCTGCATAGCCAGCAATGACATTTCCTCTCTCAAGATCCATTAATGTACTAAAAACATATTTAAATCAGTTCATGTGAGTACAGTGGCTCAATATTAATATTATAAAGCCACGAGAATATTTTTGGAGCGCCAAAAAAACAAAATAACGACTTATTTAGTGATGGCCGATTTCAAAACACTGCTTCAGGAAGCATCGGATCATAAATGAATCAGTGTGTCGAATCATGATTCGGATCGTGTGTCAAACCGCCAAACTGCTGAAATCACGTAACTCTGGCGCTCCGAACCGCTGATTTGACACACTGATTCACTTATGATCCGAAGCTTCCTGAGCTACTTGGTTTGAAAGTGATTTCTGTGTGAGATGTGCTTCATAAATCTCTAATCTATTGACAATAGATAAAAGACCTATTGTGCACACAAATTTGACCCAGACTTTACACTACCTCGCCAAGCCAAACTGCATTTGTATATTTTTCTCCTCAGTCCAGTTTTCACATTCAGTCAGTTATCAAGTCAGACTAAGTTCATGGGCACATGCATTAAACTGCTTTGTTTGGTAAAGCGTATGAAGTTAACCTGCAAGCATCAAGCCTACATTTAACAAGCATCACGTCACCCCTCATGACGGTGGATAATTCCCCTCGTACATACAGTGATTCCGCTTGTATCCACCCGTCTCCCTCTCTCTCGTTGTCATTAAATGGTGAAATCTCCTTACTGTGTTTCCAAGGCTGATCCAGCTCGAGCTGTGTAATCTCCTTGTAATGGAGTGTGAATACTGCCGGCCGATAAATCAGCACCTCATCAGCGGCCTTTATTAAATATAGACACCGACCGACAGGCCTTAGTATATTCAATTTAACCATTGACGGGCTTCAGCGCCACCGATCATGATGGATGGGGCAATCAAAGCCCGGATCCGACCCCTTCACCACCCGTGCATGAGATGGGAGAGGTGAGTGAGGGGCATCTGCCACAGAAGACAAGAGTCTTTGCTCTAGTGCTCTCTACTTAGTCGACTAGTTGCCCAGGAAAGCCAACTAATCAGCATCATGTCATTAGCGGTCCACCATGTGTTGAGTACCAGTGTGTGAGCAGAGAAGATGCAGTCGTGTCCCACTCGCACAGAAATGTTGGCTTGTGAAGGCCCCGATATACTTCAACTTAAATTGAAACTAGTCTGACATAATTTAGAGCAAAATCAGGCCAAAACGTGTTTTGCTTGGAGTTTGTTTCGCACGTAAAAAGTCAACTTTCTAGAAAAGTTCACTTTGGCTGGTAAACGCCTTTAAAGGGGACCTATTATATTTAAAGGGATAGTTCACCCAAAAATGAAAATTTGATGTTTATCAGCATCCAAGATGTAGGTGACATTTTTTCTTCAGTCGATCACAAATGATGATTTTTAACTGCAACCGCTGCCGTCTGTCATTCAAATAATTGCAGTAGATGGGAACTTCATCTATAAGAGTGAATAAACCTTGCTTAGACAAATCCAAATGAAACCCTGCGGCTCGTGACGGCACATTAATGTCCTAAGACACAAAACGATCGGTTTGTGAGAGAAACCGAAAAGTATTTATATCATTTTTTACCTCTAATACACCACTATGTCCAACTTCGTTCAGCTTCCGGTGAGTGAGGTCAGATCGCGCTCTGACAACAGAAGTTAATAAATACTTTTCGGTTTCTCACACAAACCGATCGTTTCGTGTCTTAGGACATTAATGTGCCTTCACGAGCCGCAGGGTTTCATTTGGATTTGTCTAAGCAAGGTTTATTCACTCTTATAGATGAAGTTCCCATCAACCGGCATTATTTGAATGACAGACGGCAGCGGTTGCAGTTAAAAATCATCATTTGTGATCGACTGAAGAAAAAATGTCACCTACATCTTGGATGCACTGGGGGTAAGCTGATAAACATCAAATTTTCATTTTTGGGTGAACTATCCCTTTAAGTCTCTGGTGTCCCCAGAATGTGTCTGTGAAGTTTCAGCTCAAAATCCCCCACAGATCATTTATTATAGCTTGTCAAATTTGCCCCTATTTGGGTGTGAGCAAAAACACGCCGTTTTTGTGTGTGTCCCTTTAAATGCAAATGAGCTCCGCTTTCCAGAAGAGGGCGGAGCTTTAACAGCTCAACAACAACAAAGCTGGAGAATCTCACGCAGCCAAAATGAGGAAAGTGTTCAGCCTTACATTGTTCAAACCGGAGTCGACACTGATGGAGAGACTCAGGAAGAAGTTACAACTTTTAGACGTTTCTGAATGGTTAGTGGATAAATTGATGTAGTTGCTGTGGAGTTGATTCAACTCATCCACTAGCATGTGTCGTCATGTTCATCTTTTGATCAAAACCTGTATGGCGTACATAGCATACCTGTTTCCCAAACAGCCATACACACCAGGCTAATGTTTATGATTGCTATCAAATGCTGTGAATGGTCTAATATTTTTTCCAAAGTCGCTCGGACAGAAACGCTCCTTTTTTTATCAATCGATCTTGCCAGGGTCAACTTCAGGCTCTCCAAGCTAGCGAGACTCTAAATAGTGTTCAGTGCTCTTCTGTGCAGCAACGACAGAACAGTTAACATGCTTTGATCCAACTTTTGAAACGTGCAGATTAAGGGGCGGTAATATTATAATAAGATCCCCTTCCTACGTCACTAGAGGAGTGAAATCTGAACAGCTCGTTCTTTCACATGCTTGCAAAGAAAGGCTTACCAAAAGAAAGTTACTGGGTTACACGTTTCCTGGGTTGGTAGATGCACTAGGGTATTTCAAACGTCTAAGTAAAGAATGAGAAAGAACTTTGCTGTGACTATTTCGGGTTAGTGTTGTCAAAAGTACCGACTTCGGTACCTAGTCGGTACTGAAATTTTAAAAACGTGACGCTTTGAATGCTGTTGAGTGGATTCGTAAACATCTCTGATTGGCTGTTGTTTTCACGGCTCATCGGATATGTCTGTGATAGGCTTCAATGATCAACGCTGTAAAAACGTTGTAAATAGTCATCAATTAATCTCTTCACTAAGCGCTTACACAGATACACACGGGAGCGTTTGAAAGCAGGCGTCTATCGCGGATCGGTCCACTGTTAGACGCCTGCTTTCAATCGCTCGCGCTCCCACTTTCAAAACGCTTTCAAATTCAAACACTTCCGTGTGCTTTCAAATGCTCCCACGCGTTGATCATTGTAGCCAATCACAGGCATATCCGATGAGCGTGTCAACACAATGGCCAATCAGAGATGTTTATGAATCCGCTCAACAGAGCTCAAAGCGTCACGTTTTTAAAATTTCAGTACCGATAGGTACCGAAGTCGGTACTTTTGACAACACTATTTCGGGTTCTTAAGTTAACATTGAAAACTAACTCATAGATATCCTGCTGCGTAGTGTTCTTAAAAAATGCACTTCCGAAATGTAATGTTCACTTTTTCATAACTCCGTTCTGTTAATTTGTCCGTTACAGTTGTTATCCACAGCTAAAGACACACAGAAGACACATGGAGTCAATCCCTTGAGGAAGCTGTTTTGGTCCGTCAATACTACACGGCTACTCATTAACCACAGAATCAGTTTAGCAGCGGAAATAAATGATGTGTAATTACGTGACTGATTAAACCTCGTTTCTGGCCTGTCATCAAGTTGAACGGCTCATGTCAGGCCCAGCGGTGTCTCTGGGGACGAGTACGCAGTGGTGCGGGCCGGTCAGAAGGTCAAGGGACGCAGATTAAGACAAGGGTATTACTGTATTTAACAGAACCAAATGTCATATCGTTCACACTTCACTGACTAAATGATCTCTAGCCCTGCACTGGCGCTTAACGTTAGTAAAGTGTCAATAGATCTTCATTTAAAGTCAACATGAAATGGCACTCAGAACCCATTTTACTTACACAGATGACAACATAGGCTTGTTTGGTGAAACATACCTCTAGCTACATTTTTGCTCCAAAAATGTAGCTATGTGTACAATTCACTGCAACTCTAGTGGCAGTAAAACAACTTTTTTCTTTTCACACAAACTATGATTACAGGTGCAGATTATCAATTAATAAAGACCTTTTTTGCACAATTCCTTTCAAATGCTATATTATCACCTCAAAACACTTATTATAGTGCATAGTTTGTAAAAAAAAATGTTTGGCTTATCTGACATAGTAAACTTGCTCGCTCACCTGGTACAGCACTGCACTTGTGATGCAAGTCATGATAAAAGAGCTGAAAAACTAAAATTGCATGGTTGCAAATGTGTTTTTATCTCATGTTTGTTTTTGTCAACATCTGCTGCATTATTTTAAAATGCGTCACTCACCGGATATTTCATTTCAGAACTGGTGCGATAAGTACAATAAAACATTGCCAGATTGATGTTCATCTGTTTCTGAACACGTTTTTAGTGTCACCCACAGAACATTTCACTTTGAAATTGTCATGAAACCAGCAAGAAGCAACATAATATTATTTTGCAAACATGCAGGTTTTCTCAATGACTTGGTAATTGAAGGTATTTCCATCCATCATGTATAACAAGTCAAAAAATATATCACAGGTGAGCGAGTTTTAATTTTTTTTTTTAAAGAAATATTATGAAGGCAAACATCTTATCTTCAGAGTAAGATATGAAAGTAGTTTTGGGGTTGGACTGCGAGGTGGAATCTGCTGCACGGTTTTATTTGAAAGTGTGTTTTGTCATGAGATGAGTCAAGACAGACGCATGAGCTCAAGGCACGTGTGAAATTATTTATGGAGCAGTGTAATTTATGAGCAGACATGTATTGATTGGGTCCCTGCTGGTGATGTCATGCAAAATGTAGAGGAATCACACTAACACACATTCGTTTTTATCAGTCCATTGACTTCTGTTGCTTTTATAGTGAGTTAAGAGTCATTTCTAGACTCTGGACCTCACACAAACCTTTCTTATGTTTTTTTTATTAAAACATTATGAATTTATTAAGCCAATTACAATACATATCTTTAAAGGCTGCTTTCCACTTTACATGCACCAAACTTTACAGTTGTATTACCATCTATATTCTACAGTTTATATCTCACAATTCTGACTTTATAACAGACAATTGCAACTTAATATCTCACAATTCTGACATTATATCAAGTTTATATCACACAATTCTTAGAAAAAAAGTCATAATTGCAAGATAAAAAGTTGCAATTACCCTTTTTCATTTTTTATTCAGTGGAAACAAGCTTCCATAAATAAACAAAATCAAACAAGAATTTTGTACCTTTCTGTTCTGAAGACTTATGCAAATTAGTGTGCTTTTAATCAGATGCATCATTTGCATTTTTAAACAACATTTCAGAAAACTTTAAATACAGAACAATTGTCTAAATGTACTGTTATTAATCAACTATGGTGAAATTTGTTAGTTTAAATATTTAGTGTCTTACAGAAATAAACTAAAGACGAAATACCTGAAGTCAGACATCTGCTCAAGATCAAAAGAGGAAGCACATGATTTCTGAAATCACTCCTGATATAACAGTACTCACTGATGAAATGACGCTGTGGGACTGATGTTTAATAATGCATATATCATCCACGGATGCAGATCTGTGTAATTCAAGTTTATGTCTTTGATTTCAAAAGCATATCTACACACTTGTGGATGTGGGCATTAAATGAAATGCTTTTTTAATGATGAGTTCATCATATGACTTGAGAATAAAGTGCTCTACTGTGTTTATGTTCTCAGATGCGATCCATCAAATATAGTTTGACACAACATGATATTTGCATTATGCAAACTTATTAAGAATAATATATCATTATTTTCAGCATCATGTGACATGGGCTGAAGAGTTTGCTTTCTAGAGACGCTGTTGATTGACAGTGAAACTCACACAAACTCCACCAACAAACCATCAGCGTGAGGAGGAGGAGGAGACCGAAGCCATAAACTCACGGAAATAAATTTTCAGATATAAGCTTGTGAATACAGGCAGATTAAAACTTGTCATTTTTTATGGTTATTTTGTTTGTAAAAGGCTGCCGGACTCATAAAAAGCCTTTTTGCGAAGGTTTCTGCTTTTGCCTTTTTACAGAATTGAGGCCTTTGATTTAGTGAGCGTGAAATATTTCACGGGGAGACGGCCGAGCTTGTCTTTGTTACAGAAGATGTTTCCAGCAATGAACTTTATAGGGCTGCATAAAAACAAGCTAAAAACTGATTACATTTTTTACTAGAGCTTAAGATAGATCACAATGGCGAGAGTAAAAACCAAGATTTCAGAAACATTTCTACATGAGCAGCTTATTTGAAGTTAAAGTCAGCATTCTGAGACAGAGGTTAAAAACTATTGTGGCGTTAACAAACATTACCAAGACTTTGACTTAAACTCCTACAGTCACAGATAATTGTTTCCTAATTTCTCACCTAATGCTTGTTCCTTGTCTTTTTACACTTAAAAGATGATTGTCATAATCTTTTGTCAAAATGTAAAGACTTGATCTCTCTCCTTTGAGATAAGCCATGAGGCCAAGTGTTACAGTGATTTTACCACGGTAAGGGCTGTTCTTGTCCACAACGCAAAACTTTATAAAACCTCAACAGCAGTTAAATGATAAAAGACATCAATATTCAATCAATTGCTTTACATTCAGGCTTTAAAAGGCCGTTAATAATCAATAATATAATCGATTTAACTGCACTGACACTATCGAATGAGAACAAAATTTGAATTGGATTGATCTGAATAATCCCAGCTAACAGGAAATGTTTCTCAAATGTTCTTTCAGTAACGTTATTATAACATTCATTCAGTCATCTGGTCTTTTAATAATGTTTATGGAACATTTTAACCTGAAACATTACAATCAAATGTTTTTTAAATGTTGCTACTTGTTTCAGAACGTTCAGACAACATTGAAAAGTAACGTTCCCGTAATGTTTGAAAAATTAGGAAATTGAATGTTCCCTCAACATTTGCATAACCAAGAAAAAATGTTTTTAAAAACTGAACATTCAGAAATAACATTTTCACAACTTAATGGGAATGTTAGCCAAATGGTCTTAGAATGTATTTTTGTTAGCTGGGATGACACTAACTTTGCAACATTGACACTTACTAAACTGAATTGAATCAACATTCCATTTGATCATTCTTCAGGCATTATGGAAACGTGACTTTTGAATGTTCTGAAACAAGAAACAAGTAGAAACATTTAAAAAACATTAGACGAACATCCAACTAAAATGTTTCAGAAAAAAACATTCCATGAACGATGTATAAATAATGTTTTGTGCTAACGTTTTGACAACATTATTAACACTCTGAGGTCTGACGGTATCGCCGGCGATACCACCGTGGTTTTTTTCTTATCAGTGTGAAAGAGACTCAAAATACTCCGTCAATGTTGCACATACAATTAAGAGTTATACACCATTTTAATCTGTGGAATATCTTCTTTCATTTGTGTACACTCAGAGTAAAAACAGAATTTTGTGCTTTTTGTAAAATAAAGAAAACTAACATGATGCGTGATTTCTCCTCTCCCTCTGAACGAACTCCAATCTGATAGTTCTCAGAAAATGAACTGTAACTTAGTGAATACTAATGACAAAAAAATTACACTCATGTCTAAAAAAACGTTAAGATGTCAGGTTTTAAATCATGTAAGTCAAATCGAAAACAAACCTTCTTTGTTTATGTAATCTGTATGAAAAGAGAGCCATGTCAGAAATCCGTGATTCAGCTCATTATCTGCTAATGCGGCCACGCCCACGGAGCCAGCGCTATTCAGACGCAAATTCAGTCAATACATGCATTTATTATCTCAATCGTGTATTTATTGTCTTGAAAAGTGTTTATCTGGATGTAAAAGTCATGGTTAGCGATCTCTAGAAGACATGCAGTTACTTCCTGTTTACTTGTCTTCTACAGATGAAGTTTAGATGAGTTTTTGTTTCTTTAGCGCCCTCCTGCTGCTGTATGTATTGGAAACTCCATTCATGGAATAGCCTCTTCTTCTTTTAGATGAATTTGTGGACTAAAATGCACAGAGCGCCCTCCGACTTCAAGGATGAATTGAAAACACCAGCGCTCATAGTAATGACAGTGAATATTAAATAAAAATAACTCCTCTGTATAGAAAATTGACATAAGCATATGAGAATCCAATATTTCTCCAAATGTGCATGCTTTTAAACTAAAAGCCTATATTCAGACTCTTTGCATCACAGAAATACATTATATTTTAAAGTATAATATAAAACCATTACTTTATATTGTAATAATATTTTTCTGTATGTTTCATATATCATAATGAGCTTGAGACATCACAGAAGGTTTTTTTCACAGCCTACCTGACTGAAATGCCTCATTAATATGCAAGTCATTTCAGCTCATTACTATCCAATTCTTTTGTCTTCTCAGGTGAGAATGGCCCATTTTCAGTGGTGATTCACGCCTCCTTGCATACTGTGTTTCTTGGCAAAAAGTGTCTTACAAAAACTAAATCAATATATTGTTAAATATGAAGGAGTAGGCAGCATAATTTTTACATAATTTTGAAGCAAAAACTCTAGTCTACAACCTCCAATACCCTAAAGTCTTATGAACACAGATTTATTATACTTTTTTTGGCCTTATTTCAGTGACTTAAGTTTTTTGTTTTTTCAACAACCACGCATAAATGTTATTCCTTCAAAAACACAAACATGTACATACATGTTCCTCACATATTATTGTAGCCTAGTTTGTGCTGAATACAGTGTAATGACACTTTTTCCATTAATATGTTTATGAACAACTGAAAAAAGCACAAATGTCAGGGCATGTCAAAAGTTCTCCAGGCCCCAAATCAGCCTCAGACTCCAGAGGGTTAAAGTCCAGATAACTTTGAACAAGCGTTCTGGTAACGCCACTGGAAGAATGCTTGTTCATAACCTTGCCAGAACATTCATTCACTGTTAGCTGGGAATCAATGCACTTTGCATACGAATCTCTGATCCATGAACCCAGCCTTTTGTGTTTATGCTTAGAAATGAGGCCAGCAGCACCTGCACACGTTTGCCGAAAGTACGGAGCGTTTCTGTGCTGACCTGTTCTCCGGCTGTCCCCGTTCATCCCGCCACCTCCATTCCGAGGCCCTTATTGATCCCTCTTCACATTGTCAGGGGCCCCGCAGTCCTGATCGCAATCTGTTAATTAATGTATCCTCCAGCTGTTTGCCCACCTGATAAAGGAAATTAAACACTCAGCTTCCCCTTTTTCCCGCTTTCTTATTTTCCTCTGGCTCTTTCTGTCTGTCGGCCCGCAAACACTGCAAAGTGTCACCTGGCAGCAGATAGACATCGCCCGCTCATCTCTGCCTCAATAAGACCATTCATATGAAGGTTTGGGGTCAGCTATGGCGGGGTGAGGCGATCAATACTGTAATCTATCAGCTCTTTAATCGTGAGCGCGGCAGATAGCGCCGCTTTAGTCGACTTGTAAAGCAATCATTTTAATCATCAGACGCTGGGAGCGCGACTCATATGTTGTGCAAATGTGCTGCCGAACATCACTAAAGAGTTTATTGACAGCTGTCAGAGCAGAGGAAACATGAATAAAGAGCACATACAATGAGCCTTACACGATATTTATGAGTGTTACTCTGCTATTTCTGTATTAAACAGTACCCTTAAAGGGGAAATTAAATGTTTTTTGTATTTGTTGTGCGGTTTTTCATGCTCTTCAGTGTCCGCCAATTGTAGAAAATAAGAAAATACTCACATTAATCTAATTACTTCATACCATACTATTGTTTTATATACATTAATTGATAATTATTTATTTTCTTTTATGTGGGATTCCAGGAAGGAGGTGGTAGTTAAAAACCTAAAAGAATATATCGATGATCAAATCAGGTGTTGTGATAAATATTGAACAGATCTGGGGGCTCGTCCGGGATACACATACACATACACACACTGAGGGGCATGTTGTCACAATATATGCGGCAAGTTGCCACAACAATATTTCCTATGAAAACAGTCTGTTGTAGACCTTTCAGCAGAATTTGAACTGAAAACAAATTTTGAAACATGATTTTTAATAGACATCACTGCGGTTGTATTGTGTATCAAATGTTACAGAAAATATGATGATAATGAATTTTAATTTAAAGGACAAGCTTCACAATAAATATACAATTTAAGACATAAAACCACTGTCAGAAAACAACTTTGTGACTGAAAAAAACCTCAAAGAGATGTGACAACTAGCCCCAGGCTGCCCATAGACCTTAGTCAAGTTGACAAAAACACCATGAAACTATTTTAAAAGTTGTGTGTTGTGAAAATTACATGATTTAGGACCTTTATACAGTGCTTGCCATTGTAAAGACTGTCCTTCTGTCCCTCACAGCCTCATTTTCATCCATGTTAAAGGATTAGTTCACTTCAGAATTTAAATTTCCTGATAATTTACTCACCCCCATGTCATACAAGATGTTCGTGTCTTTCTTTCTTCAGTGGAAAATAAATTAAGGTGTTTGAGGAAATCATTTCAGGATTTTTCTCCATATAGTGGACTTCACTGGGGTTCAACGGGTTGAAGGTCCAAATGTCAGTTTCAGTGCAGCTTCAAAGAGCTCTACATGATCCCAGACGAGGAATAAGAGTCTTATCTAGAGAAACCATCACTCATTTTCTAAAAAAAAATAAAAAAATAAAAGTGTATATACTTATTAACCTTAAGTATGTGATGCACCACGCATTACGTAATCATGTTGGAAAGGATGACATGGGGGTATCAGGAAATTCAGTATGGCGTCTAACCTGACTAAGGTTCTCAATCACATTCCCTTCATTCATATTGTACAGTATTTTGTAATGAATGAAGAATGTCTCGTCTCTTGCTCAGGTTTCTCCAGCCTTTCTCTTGGTGACCAGATGAGTCTACTGCAGAGCGCATGGATGGAGATCCTGATCCTCAGCATCGTGTTCCGCTCGCTGCCCTACGAGGATGAGCTGGTGTACGCGGAGGACTACGTGATGGACGAGGAGCACTCGCGGCTCACGGGCCTGCTGGACCTCTACGTGTCCATCCTGCAGCTTGTGCGCAAGTACAAGAAACTGAAGGTGGAGAAAGAGGAGTTCGTCACACTGAAGGCCATCGCACTCGCCAACTCAGGTGCGATGAGAATATATTTATACATACAACACCGTTCAAAAGATTGGGGTCAGTAAGAGTTTAGTTTTAAGAAACAAATACTTTTAATTCATTTATATTGTTACAAACAATTTCTATGCTGTTCTTTTGAGCTTTCTATTCATCTAATAATCCTGAAAAATAAAATTTTCAACATTGATAATAATCATAAATGTTTCTAGAACAGCAAATCATCATATCAGAATGATTTCTGAAGGATCATGTGACACTGAAGACTGGAGTAATGATGCTGAAAATTCAGCTTTGATCACAGGAATAAATTACACTTTACAATATATTCACATAGAAAACAAAATTTTCGTCTTGGTGAGCAGAAAAGACATTTTGTATGTAGATTTAACATTAATTATCCATCCATTCATCCATCCATCTAAATTAAATTAAATTTAAACCATGGACTTAAATTGTTCCAAAAAGATCGTGTTTAGTTTAATTAAGCTTATGAAAAAATCTAACAAATAATTGCATATACATTTTTTTTTCTTTAACACAT
Organism: Chanodichthys erythropterus; assembly: GCF_024489055.1. Lineage (NCBI taxonomy): Eukaryota > Metazoa > Chordata > Actinopteri > Cypriniformes > Xenocyprididae > Chanodichthys > Chanodichthys erythropterus. The sequence continues at coordinate 2,212,053 of NC_090238.1, forward strand.
TAACCCAACCACATTTGTCACATTTTGAGTTAAATTTGTCTGGAAAAAAAATCTTCATTTAATTTTCATAATGTTTTATCATCATTTTCCTGTGTCCCTCTCATATATACATATTTCAATGTTAGGCATAAATTGCACAGAAAATCAATTATTCTAAATTTCTAATCAGAAAATTGTGATAAACATTAACATTACTATTAAATTAAGTTCCCTATATCATATCTGATTTACATTTACATGTATGCATTTGGCAGACAAAGCGACTTACATTGCATTATACTATACATTTTGTATCCGGGTATGTACAATCCCCTGGGATCGAACCCATGACCTTGGCATTGCTAGTACCATGCTCTAACCACTGAGCTACGGGAAAGATTTAGCCTTTATATTATAGCGCTTTACCGTATTTTCATTTACAGTATATACAAACCAAAACAGCTGCATGTAATGTTTTGAGAATAATTTGATTGTTATTCCACCACTGCATCAATTCAAATCCTGATCCTAACAACTCAACAAAGACTGACCCGCTCGACACGTACAGTACACACACTGTCTGTCTGTATTCTTTATTTGTCAGTACAGTACAATCAAACACACGCTCATCACGTTCCGTCTGAGATACAGATGAAGGGCGCACGGAAAGACAAGAGCGTTGAGCTTTTAATTGAACGCCTTCTGTGTCGCCGTATCTCCATAACAGTAGCCACGGGGCCCGGCCGCCGCCAGAGATAAATTTAGCATTTCATTAGGAACACCAGGGCTGTCAATAAAATGTGTTAAGTCGAATGGAATGAGTATCACCGAGCGAAGGCCTGTTCAGAGGAGAAGACACAGCGGCCGTATCGACAGCTGGCTTTTCAGAAGGCAGGCCCCGTCCCCGCCTGATCAATGCAGCCTGCGCTCGCCTCGCTTTATTCCGCCGTCTCGGCCGCTGTCTCTCTTTGTCTGCCTGAAAAATGAAAATGCTGATGGTGGCCTTTGCCGTGCGGCGGGATGACAGGCCCGGTGCGGAGAGAGAGAGAGACGCGCTCTGTCCGATGGCTCTCGCGGGACTGCCGCTGTCTGACAGCTGTGAAAATTCATAGCCATTGATTTTGTAATTAGCAGTTTATCAATCGTATCGACAGACTCTTTCTGATGGATTGCAAGGAAATTGTTTCTTCAGACGTGTTTTTTTAAGCTCCACCGCACACACGCGCGCACACACACACACTCTCTCTCACACACACTGTTACTGCTTTATTGACATGATAATATCAGGATACATGGAAACAGTATTATGGATCATATTTATAATATAAAGCATTGTCAAATAAATACTTTTTAATACTTATATAGACTACTGTTCAAAAGTAAGGGGTCATTTATGATTTTGAAAAAAGTTTCTTCTGCTCACAAATAACTGTTTTCTTTGTGAATATATTTTAAAATGTAATTTATTCCTGTGATGGCAAGACATATTTTTGTGGAAACCGTGATGCATTTTATTTGTCAGGATTCTTTGATGAACAGAAAGTTCTAAAGAACAGCGTTTATTTGAAATAGAATCTTTTGTAACAGTATAAATGTCTTTATAGAGGGTATGCATCGACGTCACTTTCCCGCCGGAGTGGCAACAGAACCTGCTGCATGACTGGATTTAATAGGGGAAAATGCGAAAACGCGAGTAAAACTAACGATTACACTAAAGGTTGGACTCAAAAGTGTTTCTTACAACTTGTCAAATAAACCTAATCCATGGATATTGACATGCAGCCAGGAGTCGTGTTTCCTGACATTTATATGTGCCTGATTTGACGCCGGGGAAATACATAAAGAAAATCTGCCTGTGAATATTTTATATAATTACAATATAGGTAGGTTTAAATCCGAGTGATCACTTATATCAATGTTATATCGTCATATTGTCCAGCCCTAAAACTTGTATAGTTTTTGTCAGTGTTTATTTAAAAACACTCAGTTATGCAGAATATAAGATGGTAAATATTTAATTGATTAGTTGTCAATACAATATATAACAATACAATGATTTTACCTAAAAATCCAACAATTTGGCACAAAATGATAACTTCAAATCCATGTTTTTCTGCTTGACTCCAGCTGTTTCTGTGAATTTCAGTGATCCGTTTGCTTCTTTTTTCGGTAGCTTTCAGCAGTCTTTAAATATATGCCTCAGTTTTTGTGTCAAATCTATTTGTACAGTCAATCACAAAGCTCGTTCCCGTTTTGGAAGTGTTTTGTGTGTTTTTCACAGCATTCACACTGAAAACCAATGCTGCCACTCAGTCTTTTGCCACTCGGTGGGCGTGACCGCAGTCATAATGGCCAATGGTGACGTCACGTGCATTGTCTCTACACTGCAAAAAATGCTGTTCTTACTTAGAATTTTTGTCTTGTTTCCAGTCCAAATATCTAAAAAATCTTAGATCAAGAAGCATTTTCTTGACAAGTAAAAATTATGTTCTTGTTTTTAGGAAAAATAAGTCAAAATTAAGTGAGTTTTTCCTTAAAACAAGCAAAATAATCTGCCAATGGGGTAAGCAAAATAATCTTATATATCTTATTTTTGGTTTGATATAAGATTATTTTGCTTGTTTTAAGAAAAACACTTATTTTCCCTGAAAACAAGAAAATATTTTTTTTTTTACTTGTCAAGAAAATGCTTCTTGATTTAAGAACTTTATGATAAGTTGTCACTTTTGATCAATTTAAAGCTTTCTTGCTCAATAAAAATATCAGATATATCGGCCACCATATCAGTATCGGACGATATATTTTTAATATTATCGTTATTGGTCCGATAAGAAATTTTGGCAGACTAAGTTGATAAATAATGAATTATTTTCTTCAGCCAAGACACTCCAGTAGCTTGAAATATGATTGAAATCACTTCAAAAATTGAAATACAGTTAAGTGCAACATACAGCGCACAAAAGCTACATAATATTATAATGAGAACATTATAATTGTACATTGCTTGGGATTTTAATGGTGAGACTTTTGTTTTTGTAAGTTTTGTCTCAAAAATTATATAAAAAATGTTATTTAGATTTATCGGCCAATATATCGGTTATGGGCTTTCAGATATAAAGAATTATCGGTTATCGGTTTCGGACAAAATTTTCATATCGGTACATACCTAGTTTCTTTCTTTCATTTTTTTAATCTTACTTACCCCAAACTTTTTAATGTTATTGTATCACAGTTTCCACAACATTGTTTTCAACATTGATAATAATCATATTTTTTTTTTTGAGCAGCAAATCATCATATCAGAATGATTTCTGAAGGATCATGTGACACTGAAGAATGAAAATTCAGCTTTAATCACAGGAATAAATTACATTTTATAATATATTCACATAGAAAACAGCAATTTTACATTGGAATAATATTTCACTGTTTTAAATAAAGGCAGCCCTGTTAAGCAGAAGAGACTCTTTGAAAAACGTTAAAAAAATCTTAGCGACCTCAAACATTTGAACCCTAGTGTGAGATGTCAGTACGTGTGCTCAGTATGTGTTGTTTGTTGCTCTCCTGACAGACTCCATGCACATAGAGGACGTGGAGTCCGTTCAGAAGCTCCAGGACGCCCTTCACGAAGCCCTGCAGGACTACGAGAGCTGTCAGCACACAGAAGACCCTCGGCGGGCGGGGAAGCTGCTCATGACGCTGCCTCTGCTCCGGCAGACGGCCACCAAGGCCATTCAGCACTTCTACAGCATCAAGATGCAGGGCAAGGTGCCCATGCACAAACTCTTCCTGGAAATGCTGGAGGCCAAGGTCTGATTGGCCGGTCGTCACGTGACATCACGGAGGCCACGGCGAGCGGGGCGTGGCAGAGACAGTCTGACTGCGGAGGACAGACGGTCTTCCGACGGACACGCAGGTTGCAGGACGCTCGTCTCTCGTCTGCCCGAGGCTTGAGGCGTTTTTAAAGACCTGAAAAAAATTAATAACTCAGTTTAAAGCGTAAATATAAATGAAAAAATAATTTAAACAAATTATAACAAATACTATGTACTTGTACAGTAATGCTTTTTGTTCATGATCTGTGGTTATAAATGATGGAAGAATCTGTAAGTCATTTCAGAGTGAATAGTCTCACATAGGTGGTCATTTTCATTCTGCTTTCGAGAAGCTGACCCTCGTACGCGTCGCGAACAACCTCAGTCCAACATACGTCACGGCTCGGCCTCTCAGACGACACTAGGACACCTTGAGGACTTGTAAATATTCATGGCGGCGAGCCGCAGGATGTCTGGACGGCCCGGTTCTTCCCTAAATGCGAACTTGCCGACGTCCTTGAAAATACCTCCTGAATCCTGGCCATCCGCGACCGGGAGGACGACATTTGTGACGTGTTTATCCAAACGTCCGTAGCCAGGATCTCATTCATCTTACTCTGTAGTAACTCAGCAATAAATTGAGCCGACGGGCGGGTGGCGTGTGCGAGAGAGAGGACGAGGAGCGCCCACCTCTTGTGTTGCACTGTACTGCTTTTTTAAACTACTTGTTATTGTTGTCGTTGATGTTTTGGCCTAAATGTAGTCGGAGGGCCGAGCAAGGGATGGTGGGTCATTCGAAAGGGAGGGGGCGAGGTTTCAAAGGATTTACGATGCATGGCAGAAGTCCAGAAGACTCAAACAATCAGATGCCCGTATGTCTATTTTGGGCTTGTTAAGCCTCCGGCAGAGGAAACGAGGTGCCCATCATCTGCTCAGACTTTTATAGCCATGCATCCGAATGAAGGTGTGCGGCAGGTGCAGGTCTTTATCACCAGCTTTATTTTTAGCTCTTGGAAGATGACAGCAGATTGAACAGGAGGGGTGTTTGACCTCATGTTGACACAATAGCATCGTGTCTAAAATGGCCTTCAAAGTCGCCATCCCTATAAACAGCTTATTACCCCTAGATCCACTGGACAGCTGTACGGCCATTAGTCCGAGATATCAATTAGGAAAATCCAACAAACATGAGCTCTGAAAACGGCAGCAATGACATTTTGCTGTCTGTCGGCATTCGCTACTGATGTCATTTACTTGAAGTGAACTGTGGCGCTGTCGTGAGTCGATACTGTGATCGAAGGACCTGAGGGGGATTGTGTCTTGGGGTGCGTTTCCTAAAACAACCGTGGTCACAAGTTCCGTCATTACCAACATCCCAGCTAACAGGGAACGTTCTGGCAAGGTTTTCTCAAAGTTCTTCCAGTAACATCAATAGAAAATTGGTTCAAAGTTATCTGGACTTCTCAAAACATTATTTATACATTTTTTTTTCTGAAACATTTCAGTTGGATGTTTTTCAGTACGTTCAGAGAACATTCAAAAGTAATGTTCCCATAATGTTTGAAAATATTATCAAATGGAATGTTCCCTTAATGTTCATATAACCAAGAAAAAACATTTATAAAACATTTAAAAACTAGACGTTTTGCGGACTGCAGCTTTAATGTGAAAGTTATCAAAAGGTTCTTAGAATATATTTTTGTTAGCTGGGATAGTTTAATGATTCAGTGCCTCCTGAAACCATAGTTCCAACTAACATTTGCAAACAGCATCACAACCTTCGAAGCATAGTTTCTTGTTAGTATTAGGGCTGCGACAATAAATTGATGTTTCTCGATTCATGGATCGATTCTTAGACTTTCCGAATACATTGCGAATGTCTCTGGAATCGATTCTGGGATTTGTTTTTAACAGCAGATGGCGTTCAAGGCTAGTTTTTAACCGCACACTCAAATGCTCATGAAGAAGAGCGCTCGTGCATTCGGCTGAGTCTGAGAATGTACTTGCACCTCAGAATGCTTTTATTAACGATTATTTTATAGATGGTTGAAGTGGTGTGTGTAAGGAATTGGAAGCAAGCAGTGTACGGCTGTTTCTAAAGAAAGCAGTGCCATCTGCTGTTAAAAACTAAGCTCTGAATCGATTCGAAAGAGGATAAGAATGCATTTGGAAAATCTCAGAATCGATCCAGAATCATTTTTCGATGCATTGATTTATTTTCCCAGCCCTAGTTTAGTATGACTTCATATAAATCATGCTCTTGGACACAATAAACAAGCTAATGCAGTACATTCTATATCTTCCAATCAACATTTCATTTTATTTTAGTGTGTCAACAATCAGTGCCGTTTTTGAAGAATGCACTTGAGTGTAAATGCGTTAGGGAATCTGGATTATGACATAAGAGAAAGCTGCTGAGTAAAGTGTACAAAATTACATACTGCATGTTAATGTGATTAAAAAAAAATGAATGGCTTTTTGTTGTTTGTGTAAATGAACTGTGATATTCTGATTTATGATAAAGGTGCGTCACATTAGCGAAATTTTGCATGCAAAAAAGATCCATTGATCCAGGTGTACAAAGCCCTTTCAAACCAAGCAAATTCGCATGACAAGTTTGAACATGTGAGAAGTCTGCGTGGGGAACTTTATAACGGATTCCTATTGAAACGACTGGATTTCGCCTGTGAAATTTCGTTGAGCAGCAGTAAACGTGACTGTACCTTATTGAATCGATTAGCAGAAGTTATTACTCCACCACTTCTATAAAAAGTAATACACTATATCTACTCCATAACATTTTGGCAACAGATTACAAGCAATATTATGAATTAAATTCAACAAATAGAATTGAGTTAGAATTAATCAAATTGATTCCTTAAATGTCAATCATTTAAAACAACTCAAATTTAAACAAAAATATCTAAATAACAGATGTCAAAGATAAATTAAGAACTCCTTATTTCTTATTACCAAAACTGAAGACACCTGATGATAATAAGCAGAATCACTGAAGGAAAGAGAAACACAATAATTAACAGAGGTTTGATGTTGATGTTGAGTTTATTGAAAATGTTTGGTCACCACTATGGTGATCAGTGTTCATTTAGTTGGGTAGTTTGATTCTTTGCTTTTTATGTCGGTTTGTGGTTTTTGTAATGGTGTTTGTTATTTTTACACATTTTAAAAGGTTGACTTTTAAGCAATTAATTTGACTAATTCTAACTCAATTCTTATATGTTGAATTTAATTAATAATATTGCTCATTATCTATTGCCACAATTTTATTGAGTAGATAGAGTGTATTAAGTTTTACAGTGCATGCATGATGTCATTAACAACAGTCCGATAATGTTGGACCAAACGACGGAGGTGCAACTTTACTATGGTTTTGGGAAAGTTAATTACACCAACAAATCATCATAGTTTGCTATTTAAGCAGCGAGAACAGGACACGCACCCCAGGTCGAATCTGTCTCTGCATTTCTGAAAACTCTTCCCAGAAAACGTGAAGCCGCCACAGTCTCAACCTGACCAGACGGATAGCAAGAGAAGATAATACAGGGATTCATTTTTTTATGCAGTGCAACTGTGTGGGTTCACATTAGGGATCAATTCTGACCGAAATCATGCGCACCTCTCAATTTCATGAACACAGACGCTTCATGCTACTGTATGCAATTGCGAAATCACACACCATTTTGTCGTCGTAATGCAACACAATAGTACAGCAATGTTTTATTAACATCTGTTAGTCCTACACTTGAGATGGACATACAGTAATTAACATATATGCAACATTCACGTAGCTACCTCATCATTCACCCATTCTGTAAATAGTCCTTTATTTCGTAGTGCCCTTTATTCAGCCGTTGTCAGCTAGCAGTTCGGTCGTAATGTCTACTGGTTTTTGAGGACTGTAACAACATCTGGTATCGCTAGATTAACTACGTTAGCTGTCTGTTTCATATACACCACACTAACCACCAAAGCACACAAAACACTCTTCACGTCCTGTTTGGTGCACAGATTTAGGTGCTTGTTTTCTACTCTTTTGACAATGGGACAATTGGCCACGTTCATCATCTACCCAGTTGACATGAATGTTGATTTGTGCCTCTCCAGTCACTGTTTAGGAAGGACAAGATGCATATCTATTTATTTATTTGCTTATAACTCAGCATGTCAGGGTCAGAATTGGTCCCTTAATGTTCAAAACGTCAAAGTGACGAAGGCTTTTGTGTTTCTCCTCAAGATATTCATTGTGTATATTAAATCACTTTGGCCACGCTGTACAATAATATTGTTCATTTAACAAACACCTGTGTCACTTTCTTTTTTTTATGTCAGAAATGAAAAAGTAACAAAGACGTACTCTCAAAGCTGTGTTAGAGTTCTGTTCATTTCGTGTCAGTCCCCTCACAAAATTACTGTCAGAATATCTAGTGCACATGTACCAAATCTACATGATGGAGGTCATTTCAGGTAAGATCTTGGTAAGATCAGCATCATTTCATGAACACACTCGTCATTGAAGAAAATAAAGAGTGCAATTCAAATACACAAGTATCCAAATATTATATAAAAAATTGGGATGATAATTTAACAAATCACAGCTAATTCAATGTTTAAATATGCTTTAAAGGGGACCTATTATGCAAAATTAATTTTTGCTTTGTGTTTGCACTTAAAAGTGTTGGCAGTGTCTTACACAACTACCCTATAATGGTAAAAATCCAACCCACTCCTATTTTTATATTCCCCATAAATCATAAACTATCCGAAATCACCAACTCTTCCCTTAAATAGGGCACTGTTTTGAGGGAACAGCCATTTGTATTGCTGTCCGACACCATAGTGGACGATATCGAGTGCACTCATTCAATCCCATAATGCACCACAATAATGAATGTACTCTCAACGGCTAGAGAATACCCATAATGCACTGTGAGAGTCGCTCTCTGAATGAATTCCTGCTTCTCACCAGAAGATGGCGCCTGTAGCTGAATCATCCATCCATCCATTTTCCAAACAGCTGGTCCAATGTGGCTACAGCGTAATATCATACAGGTATAGTCTTTTTTAAATGATTATTAAATAATTAAGGTTTATACATAGTTTCCAAGACAAAGTTCAAGATGAATATTTTAATCTTACTACTGGAGCTGCCAGATTGCCAAGTTTCAAATGATTATTAAACAGCAAATGACAAAGTGGCATCCCTTCCGGCACACTCAGTGTCCGAATTCACTCACTCGTTTTCATTCACTCCCTCAAGTGGACTAATATAGGGAATAGTGAATGATTAGTGATTTTTTTCTCTTCTGGAAAGGGGGTGGGGAGCAGCTACTCATTTGCATTTAAAGATACACATTAAAACAGCGCATTTTTGAATCCATCCAAAAAGGGATATTTTGGGCATGCTATGCTACGCAATGATCTGTGGGGTATTTTAAGCTGAAACTTAACAGACACATTCTGGGGACACCTGAGACTTATATTACATCTTGTAAAAAGTGGCATAATAGGTCCCCTTTAAATTGCTTATAGACGTTGGTCTATACACACACAAAAATAATAATAATAATTTAGTAATTTAATAACAATTTTTGGGACATTTTAGGATTTAAGCTGCTGGCAGGATGTTTTAATTGATGCATCAATAAAACATTTACGTTTATTACGTTAATAAAACATTAGTCAATTTACATTGCACTGAAAGTACGCATTTTATCAGTTCACGCACTGCCTGGGAATCAATCACATGACACTGGTGCCATGATGTGCTGTTTGAGCTACAGGAATGTTATAGTTAATGAATTTATCTTGTTATTTATTTTAAAAGACACACAAAATCTGCACATGAATGGGTAGATGAGAGTTGAAGGCATGCGCAGGACTGCATTACTGTCCAGTCTATAACTGTGGTCAGCAGAGCAGGATGACAATGACCTTTATCTCCTCTGTTGAAGCGTGGCTCAGTAATGTAGTAACGTGTAAGTGCTGTGCGCCGTCCTCAGAGACGCCGGCCGTCCCGCAGAGCCCTGGAGACACTGGAGCAAACAGCCCAGAACTGACATGTGCTGTGTAGCAAAAACACACAGTACCTGCTGCCGAGAGAAACACATTCATCTGCTTCAGTTCTGAGACACATTCATTGTTTCATTGTTTTCTACACACCAGCTTCCAGTCTACACTTTTCCTACACAGAATAATGTGGTATTCATCTACATAGGTATGATTTCAATTCATTTAAAGTATGTTATACTATGCTATATATATTATAGCGGTATCACTAAAATATAGATGAATCTAATTAAAAGATAGACTGTTTTTCTTGTGTATTTGTATGCTTAAGCTATTGAAATGTTGCTTTTAGAACATGTTAATGTCAAACTCCATTGAAATCAGTTGTGAGTCAAGTCATACACTTCACGTGTAGAACACTAGCTGTATGACTCAAAGATGCTGCCTATCTAGTGTTCTAGATCAGGTCAGATAGGAGGTTGTCTTAATGATAACCATAATGATATTAGTGTCCACCCTGACGCTGTTTATTATAAGCACTGCTGCAGTTTAGTCATCTTTATACTGTGGGGTTGTTGAATGCTTGAATCTGATTGGCTGACCAACATTCTAAGGTGTGCAATTGACCCTTTGCAAAGACTCACGCCCTTAGTTACTATTGCTTTGTCCGACAAGCCATGGCGCTGTTATGCACACAGTGTGAAAAATACATTGTGGAGCAAAGAGGACACTGACAACACTTCGACAGACAAGACTTAATATAAAACAATTAAACAAATATTAAACAAAGTCCCAGTCCCAGTTTTGTGGCTCTTTAATGTGTCGTGACAGATTGCTGTAGCGCCTCAATTATTTTCAGCATGGCTAAAGTAGTTCTAGCAGGTCTTGACTGCATTGCAGTTCAATATCACTTCGCCAAATGATTTCAGATATTTCAACAGGTCCTCACAGCCTACAACCACAAAAGAATCAAAACCCACAATGCCACTGGCCTGAAATGATATTTTGGAATGAACAACGGAGGATAGGGATGAAATGCATAAGAAATTAGTCCCACACACAAGAACAGTGGTCTTGAGGTTAGTAACCGTAGTATAAGCGGAATAATTGACCCTTCACAAAGACCCGCCCCCCATGGCGCTGTCACGCTACACGCAGTGAAAAATACATCGCGGAGCAAAGAGGATACTGACAACACACCGACAGACAAGACAGAGCAGGTTACTTATGATATTAAACAAAGTCCCAGCTTTCAAACTGTAGTTTTTTAAGAAATTCAAACAATAAAACCGTTTTGTTGCTCTTTATGTGTCAGGACCATGGTGGTGACAGATTGCTGTAGCGCCTCAGCTCAAGAGGCTTGTAAACCGATCAACACGAGTCAATTTATAGCATTAAATAAACATGAATGAACATGAGAATCAACGTTGTTTCAAATGCGGAAAGATGTCAATATACACAATTTTTCAAGTTTAACTCCTGACTGCTTTGTCGGACAAAATGGCGGATTCGGCGTTCTGATTGGTTAGATCACTTGTCAATCAAACTCCCGGCGAAGGGTCAATTGACAACGGGCCGTTGAATTCTTAGAAAATAATGCACATATAAATAATGCATTTATTTTCTAAGAATTCAACAGCTGTTCAATTATTCCTTTCATAAATGCTCAAGCTCTTTAAAGCAGGATGGATTCTGATTGGCTGTCGATGTTTTTATTGTTCATCAGCTGGGAAAAAAAAAATAGATTCAAATGACATTGTTTCTCTATGCATTTATTGACGCTACTTTCCGACCAGAATGAAATCCCTCAGCTGGACTTTGTGGCAAAAGAGCTGCTGCATGACTGGATTTAATAGGGAAAACTTTGAAAACGCGAGTAAAACAAACGATTAAACTAAAGATTGGGCTCGAAAGTGTTCCTTACAATTTACCAAAGATCCAATAATCCATGGATAGAATATAGATAACATATCAAATGTTGAAAGTGAGACATTCTGAAATGGCATGCCAAATATTGGCTCATTTTGGATTTCACGAGAGCTACACATTCCAAAAAAGTTGGGACAGGTAGCAATAAGAGGCCGGAAAAGTTAAATGTACATATAAGGAACAGCTGGAGGACCAATTTGCAACTTATTAGCTCAATTGGCAACATGATTGGGTATAAAAAGAGCCTGCATCTCTGATGGTATGGGGTTGCATGAGTGTGTGTGGCATGGGCAGCTTACACATCTGGAAAGGCACCATCAATGCTGAAAGGTATATACAAGTTCTAGAACAACATATGCTCCCATCCAGACGTCGTCTCTTTCAGGGAAGACCTTGCATTTTCCAACATGACAATGCCAGACCACATACTGCATCAATTACAACATCATGGCTGCGTAGAAGAAGAGTCTGGGTACTGAAATGGCCAGACTGCAGTCCAGATCTTTCACCCATAGAAAACATTTGGCGCATCATAAAGAGGAAGATGCGACAAAGAAGACCTAAGACAGTTGAGCAACTAGAAGCCTGTATTAGACAAGAATGGGACAACAATCCTATTCCTAAACTTGAGCAACTTGTCTCCTCAGTCCCCAGACGTTTGCAGACTGTTATAAAAAGAAGAGGGGATGCCACACAGTGGTAAACATGGCCTTGTCCCAACTTTTTTGAGATGTGTTGATGCCATGAAATTTAAAATCAACTTATTTTCCCCTTAAAATGATACATTTTCTCATTTTAAACATTTGATATGTCATCTATGTTGTATTCTGAATAAAATATTGAAATTTGAAACTTCCACATCATTGCATTCTGTTTTTATTCACAATTTGTACAGTGTCCCAACTTTTTTGGAATTGGGTTTGTATTTAAAAACACCCAATTATGCAGAATATAAGATATTTAATTGATGAGTTGTCAATACAATATATACAAGTATGATTTTACCCCAAAATCCAACATTTTGACACAAAATGATAACTGCACATCCACGTTTCTCTACCTGGAGTCCAGTTGTTTCTGTGAATTGTAGCGATCCATTTGCTTCTCTTTATTTTAGATTTTGCCAGACTGTAAAAATATGCCTCAGGTTTCTTGTCAAATCTATTTGTACAGTCAATCGCAAAGCGCTTTTTCGTGGCATTCACACTGAAAACCAACCCTGCCACTCAGTCTTTTTGCCACTCAGTGGGCGTAACAGCAGTTGCTCCAGCCAACAGTGACTTCACATGCACATCCTTTATTCTAGAGTTTATTTATTCTTTGAGTTCGTAACACCATCAACTAAAGCATTAGCATCTAATGTTGGAAACATGTTATCAGGACGAATATTTTCGCTGTTTACTGTAAGTCAAAGCTAATTTTCCCAGCATTCCATGTCGCCGGTGTGTTTCTGCTCCATCGGTGGACTGATTTGCATTCATCAAAGCGTGAATCCCCATCAGTACGAGTTCAAGGCCTGGTATCCGTCTAAACACATCTCCATCACTCTCAGCGCCGATGGCCGACGGAAGAAGCGCGTGTCGGTGCGAGCGGCTGGCTTTGAACCGAGCTGCAGTTTACACTTTGCATAAAGTAAGAGCTAAAATTACACTCAGGACTGAAAAAAAGAGCATGCAGCAATCCCACGGGAGCAGCTGCTGCAGACATAAAATAAAAGGTTTCATCTTTCAGCAGCTTCTCCTGGTCCAGCCAGCTTCTCATTGGACCCTATAGCTCTGTTTCTGCTTGTTGAATATATGTGTTTAATACTGTCCAAGTGCATTCTTATTTAAAATTAGATGTTTGGCTTGAGAAATGGATCAGGATGTCTAAAAAGATGATAGCGTAATTTATCTGTCTAATTACTGTATGAGACTCAAACTCAAGCCTCATCGAGTCTAAACTGGCCTCTGATTTATTCAGTTATTCGTAAGCTGGTTTCAGACACCAGCAGCTGTGTTTGTTGGTCACCATCTACATCTCTTGTGACAGTTTTACTTCTAATCTTTTTTATTACAAGACAATACATAATGGTACAGTCAATGGAAAGTTGGGAGCACGTGCAGTAACATGGCAAGAAGACGGACAGATATCAGGCGAGTGTTTCAGAAGCATGTTGATGGTGTGTTTCAGGCACATGTGTTGCGCTGGGGCAGAAATGGTCAGGGCTGCATGGGATGGACTCGACCTTTTCTGCATGTCAACCAAAGGTTAGAAATCTCCACTGGCCTTAAAAGAAATGCACTTGTTTGCCATTACAGTGAAGATCTTTCTCTCAGCAGCACACGGCCGCTCTCGAGGGACCCGCAGCGTGACCCACAAACCCTCTCCGTCTCACTCTCTTTACTTCTTAACCAAGCATTTCTTGACATGTCTGCCTAATTCTCACATCTCTTTGGTTAAGGCCTCAAAGTATAAAATATTTAAAGGGTCTGTCAGCAGAACGTTTTACACAGAGTACATTTTTAGAGCTATTTTTCATATTTTCAACCTGCGTTCGCTTCATTGTGATAAACTACCAGCTAACAGGGAACATTCTCTTTGGCTAACGTTGTGGCAAGGTTCTCTCAAAGTTATGAACACATTCTTCCAGTAACATTGATAAAGCATTTGATCAAAGTTATTTTTGATGAAATCCGATGGCTCAGTGAGGTCTGCATTGACAGCAAGATAATTAACACTTTCAATGCCCAGAAAGGTACGGAAGACATATTTAAATCAGTTCATGTGACTACAGTGGTTCAACCTTAATGTTATGAAGCGACGAGAATACTTTTGTGTGCCAGAAAAACAAAATAATTGTATTCAACAATATCTAGTGATGGGCGATTTCAAAACACTGCTTCATGAAGCTTCAAAGCTTTAGGAATATTTAGTTTCGAATCAGAGGTTTGGAGCACCAAAGTATCGTGATTTCAGTAAACGAGGCTTTGTTACGTCATAAGTGTTCAGAAATGTCAATAGTTTGCATGACTTTGACAGTTTGATACACGATCTGAACTACTGATTCAAAACAAATGATTTGTAAAGCTTCATGAAGCAGTGTTTTGAAATCGCCCATTTCTAGATATTGTTGAATAAAGTCGTTATATTGTTTTTTTGGCGCACAAAAAGTATTCTCGTCGCTTCATAACATTAAGGTTGAACCACTGTAGTCACATGACTGTTTTAAATATGTCTTCAGTACCTTTCTGGGCATTGAAAGTGTTAATTATCTTGCTGTCTATAGAGGCCTCAGATTTCATCAAAAATATCTTAATTTGTGTTCTGAAGATTAAAGAAGGTCTTACGGGTGTGGAACAACATGAGTGTGTAATTAATGACAGCATTTTCATTTTTGGGGGAACTAACCCTTTAAAGGAGCCATGCCTTAAAGACAGATAATTTCAGACAGAGGCTCAGAATGAAGGTTGAAAATAGTGTTTTTTTGAGTAAAAAACTCAAAATATATGTTTTATATATGTTTTTTGAGTAAAAAAATGTATTAACATTATAAGTGAACCTCAAGGAATATAATAAATAACGTTCTCAAAACGTTAGCACAAAAATGTTATTTATACATTGTACATGGGTTTTTTTTTTTTTTTTTTCTGAAACGTTTTAGTTGTATGTTCCTGTAATGTTTTTTAAATGTTACATTCAAAAATAAAGTTCCAATAATGTCTGAAATATGATCAAATGGAATGTTCCCTTAATGTTCGCATAACCAAGAATTTTATTTTTTAAATTAACAATTTAAGAGAACATTCAGAAATATATAGACAGACAGACAGACAGACAGATAGATAGATAGATAGATAGATAGATAGATAGATAGATAGATAGATAGATAGATAGATAGATAGATAGATAGATAGATAGATAGATAGATAGATAGATAGATAGATAGATAGATAGATAGATAGTCACACACTGATTCATTACCAATATGAATGTAAAGGTCTTAAAGGGTAAAGGTGAAACCCGCTGCACATTTATTTGTTCTCAAATAAGAGTCAAACGCTTATCCACAGACTTTCTTGTCTCGAGTGCATCATTTTACTTAACGCACTATCATACATATGAGCGGTCATAATTCACACGTTTATATTCCTAAATGTGATTTGTATTTAAAATATGACCTTTAAGACTTGATATATGGAAATGGACAGATGGTATGTGATTGTGGGATTAAATGTCTTATAGATCATATGTCGTCTCGCGCTTGAGAAAGGAACCTTGACCGGCCGGTAATTTACAGTGTTATGAGATCAGTGCAAAACACGCTGTAAATAAATAAGCGCGCGTCCGACGGGGTGGAGCGGGAGCGCGGCTGCATCTCCTCTCCGACATCCCGCAAATTGCTCGTTCTCTGACAGTTCACGCAGGTATATCACTCATTCGGGAAGGGAAATCGCGAACGAAGTGTGTGGTCCGGTTCATTTCAATATGGCCATCTGTACTTGGGCTCTGTATCACGTCTCTCGTCTGGCCGCGGTGACCTTGCTGTTGAGAGGGAACTTTCATAAATAGGCTGCGGTATATTATATGACATTCATATTCTTCCTCACCGTGTCATCCTCAGGCAGGGCTCTGCACTGGAAGCTCGAATATGCCAACAGATATTAGAAACATCAACACACTCTCTCAGTAGCCCTACTTCAAGAAATTGTTCATCCAAAAAGGGAAATTCTGTCATTGTTTACTCAGCATGGTGTTGTTTTTTTCAGAGGAATAGCTAGGAGACATGAAGAAAAATCTTCATGCAATTTTTCATGCAAAAAACATAATTTCTCATGTAGCCTAGTATAAAGTTTATTCTACATTAAAATAATGCAGGGCAACATGTCACTCACATGAGATCCACCAATAGCAAACCACAACCATCCATCAATTCCCCACAGACAAAACCAAGCCCCGCCCTACATTTGTTCTTGTTTGCGAAGCGTTTCACTCAGATAAACGGCACAATATTGCAGAAAAGACTAGCGCAACTTCTGTTTCATGACAACTTGTGTTATTTAAAAAAGCCACATTAGCACATTGCTCAAAAGTTTGATATTATTGCCATTGGGTGTAAAGTTTGGGTCGTGAGTGATGCCAAAGTCTTTTTGAAAATGCAAAATGAATGAGATTTGAAAGCTATGAATAACAGACAGTACAGGCATGAGCAGTGTTTTTTTCTTGCTCTATGAATTTTGAGATTTGGTCTATTTTGCTTCCAAAACTCGTCTTCTTGTACAGTGGTGGGGGAAAGAAAATCCAAAATACACATTTAAGTAGCCTATTTATTTTATTGCACTTTATCTGTTTGCATCTCTTTAGTTTCAATACTATAAAGCAGCTTTGTTAACAAAAGGGTTCAAAATCTTAATACTAAATCGCTGTTTTGGTGTTCAAATGATACTTGAAAATGCCATAGCTATGCCGATCTGCAGGCTCAGGAGAAATCCTTGATGGTTCGGTACGCTGGCATAGAAGTTGTAATCAATATCTTCTGCATTGAATTAAGAAAATGACGACAAACTTTGCGCTATTTGCCTATTAGCCTATTTCTTCTACTTTTCTTGTTGAGCTTTTCAACAAAATGAAGCTTTCTTCTTGCTCTTTGGGTGTGGTGCCTCCACGTCTTTTTAGGGAAGTGTTATGTGTACCTGAACCTTTATGTTTTAACCATTATAAATAGCAGCCTATCTCAAGGTACTGTTCCATCAATTCTGAAACACGCAGTAGTGAATCCAATCCGCAAAAAGGCCAGTTCAGATCCTTATATTTAAGATAACTATCGTCCAATTTGAAAACTACCATTTTTATCAAAAGTAATGGAAAAGGTTGTTTTCCATCAATTGACGGTATTTTTAAGTGAGAATAATTTGTTGGACAAATTTCAGTCTGGTTTCAGACAACATTACAGTACAGAGTCAGCTTTGCTGAAGGTGTTGAATGGATTCGGGTAACTGTGCAATTTTGTTCCTTCTGGACCTCAGTGCTGCATTTGATACACTTGATCATGCTATCTTGCTTGAGCGGTTGAGTAATTGTGTAGGAATTCAAGGTACCGCATTGAATTGGTTTAAATCGTTTCTTTCTGATAGAACATTTTCTGTGGAGATTGGGAATTTTTCTTCCTCTTCTGTACCATTAACTTGTGGTGTACCTCAGGGGTCTATTTTGGGCCCGCTGTTGTTTTTGCTGCATTTGCTCCCTTTAGGCTCGATTTTTCGAAAGCACAATATTCCATATCACTTTTATGCGGATGATACACAGGTGTATCTCCCTTTAAAAAATGGGGATAATTATGACATAAAGTCTTTGTTGAACTGTCTTGAGGAGGTAAGAGGCTGGCTGGCAGCTAATTTTTTAACACTGAATGACTCTAAAACCGAAATTGTAGTTTTTGGATCACCAGCTTCTAATATACAGATTAAAAAACAACTGGGTCCTTTAAGTGAGAATTCTCATGCTTATACCAAAAATCTGGGAGTGATTTTTGATAACGGCCTTAAATTTCACAAACAAATTAACTCAGTGGTGAGGAGTAGCTTTTATCATTTGAGATCTATTGCGAAATTAAAAGCATTTTTAACAGTAAAAGATTTGGAGACGGTGATTCATGCCTTTATTTCATCGAGGCTGGATTATTGTAACTCGCTGTACCTTGGGGTGGCTAAGTCTTCCTTATCCCGCTTACAAATGGTACAAAACGCTGATGCCAGGCTTCTTACTGGTACCCGAAAGAGGGAACATATTTCACCTGTTCTTGCTTCGCTTCACTGGTTGCCGGTTGAATACCGTGTCAAGTTCAAGGTATTGTTGTATGTGTTTAAGGGGTTAAATGGTCAAGCTCCTCAATACATTACAGACCTTCTCCACCGGAAATGCTCTAGATCTTTAAGGTCCTCAAACAAGTTGATGCTCACTGCCACGATCTAGACTGAAATGAAAAGGTGATCGTGCCTTTTCTGTTGCTGCTCCGTGTCTGTGGAATGATTTGCCGGAACACCTAAGGTTGTCTTCCACTATTGATAGTTTTAAATCTCTTTGGCTTTTGGTTAAATGTAATTTTATGATGGGTTTTTATGATGGGTTACGATGTGTTTGTGTCTGCTGATGTATTTATGTATTTTATATTGTCTGGACTGATTGTACAGCACTTTGGTCAGCAGTGGCTGTTTGAAATGTGCTCTATGAATAAAAGTGCCTTGCCTTGCCTATTAATTTGACTCTTTTGTGGTGGAGGCAGTTGCTCATGGCTTGAAAGGAAAAGGGAAGCCTACCAGCCCGGCTCGGGGGCCGGGTGGGGTCTCACGTGACGCAATCCATAGTATCAGCAGGAACAAAAAGAAGAACCAGAAGGAAAAACTCTGATCTGCTCAGAGGTATTTCACTTCTACAGAAAGTTTACGCTAGGATTACAATATGTGAAAGTGGTCATATTGATGTGCCCCCTGAACGCGACTTAGGAACGTGATTTCTAAACGGAGGTCTGTGCAAGCCACTGTTCTTATTGACAGTCTTCATGCAACGCATTAAAATGTTGTCATATTTGCAATGCTTTGACCATTCTCTGTAGATCCAGCCTTCTCGCAAGCCACGATTGGTCAATTATGTATAATGCACGCTACTGGTAAAATAATTTTTTAGTCATTACCTTCCGCAAATATGAAAACAAAACCAAAACTACATTTTATGCAACTTAGAAATCCTGGACAGGACGCGTCCTGGGAAAATGGCACATATGGTCACCCTAGTTTACGCCCCTCGGTCTTGGCTTGACCAATGAGAAAGGTGTAATTCTCTGGCGGGAGATTCCTTTGTTTGAAAGTGAGTTCATTTGCATGGGGGGAGTTAACTAGTAGGTTTGTGTCCATTTGTAGTCTGATAAATATAACAAACATACAATGCATTCTATGATATTTCGACGTCCACTAAAATGTCATTAAACAAGGAGTAATTTGATATTAAACACCACCTAGATGGACTAAGATCAAGAAGTATCATCATATGCTTTTATAACACTTTACAATATACAAAAGAACAATATACAAACAGATATAATGCAAAAATTCACTGGCGAGATGCATGTTCATTCATTTAGACAAAGTTGTCAATGAATTAATGGCAAAGAATCCATTTTTATAGACAATTTATGATTCTAGTGCCCTGTCTCCTAAGTGTATGTGGAGAGAAAATTGTGCAGAAGGGGTGATAGCGCTCAGTGGGGAAGGCAGACATTATGGAGCCTGCATGGGTGAAGGGTTGGAAGAGAGACTGCTTTGTTGAGCAATTGTGTGTTTGATCTATTCAGATGCTACAATAGCAATGATTAATGTTAGTCTGGTGTGTATGACTCTGTTTGGCAAACAGGTAGGCTACGTATAGTGGGCGTCCATACGATTTTTGCACAAAAGATGAACATGACGGCACATGCTAGTGGATGAGTTGAATCAACTCCACAGCAACTACATCAATTTATCCACTAACCATTCAGAAACGTCTAAAAGTTGTAACTTCTTCCTGAGTCTCTCCATCAGTGTCGACTCCGGTTTGAACAATGTAAGGCTGAACACAGTTACTGACAATCCTCATTTTGGCTGCATGAGATTCTCCAGCTTTGTTGTTGTTGAGCTGTTAAAGCTCCGCCCTCTTCTGGAAAGGGGGCGGGAGCAGAAGCTCATTTGCATTTAAAGGGACACACACAAAAACTGTGTGTTTTTTCTCACACCCAAATAGAGGGAAATTTGACAAGCTATAATAAATGATCTGTGGGGGATTTTGAGCTGAAACTTCACACACACATTCTGGAGACACCAAAGACTGATATTACATCTTGTAAAAGGAGCATTATAGGTCCCCTTTAAACAAAAGTATCATGTGACTTCAGAAGATTATAGTGCACCAATCATATGGACTATGTAATGATGTCTTTGAACAGCCGTGGTTGTTGTATAGCAACTGAAAACATGATAATATGCGCGTTTGGAAGGTTTAATTTGATAGAAATACCAGGTGACCTAATTATTGTGTTTTTCCTTTTGGATTGCTTTGAATATCATTTGTTTGTGCAGGATGTCTATCCCGATTCATCACCCAAAGAGACACAGACAGTCCCATCAAGCCTCTGATCTCAGGCGCATCTGTCAACTCACTTTTACAACAGCCCAGGAGAAAAACACCTCGACACCGGAGAGCTTCTCCACGCTGTAAAAGGGTTTAATGCAGTAAAGTGTCTTTCACAATTACAGTCTGTCACGGCACAACACAAAGACACAAAGAAAACCGCCATCGCATTCACAAGCTGATCAATACACCTACTTACAGCCGCTGCATTGCTCTAATGAATGTGCGTTGGTAAAGTGCACATATTGGCAGGCGTTTTGGGACGCTTTTCAAGAGAATTAGCACTGTCACCACACGGCTAATTGAGAATGTCCAGAGCATAGATTTCTCAACAAAATATCAATTAGACCAACAAAGTGAATCCAAACACATTTTCATGAAGCGGCGATGGTTTCACATGCTCTTTATGTGCTCAGACAATAGAGGCAGTGCAGGTGAATTAAAAAAAATACGGATCCAGAACAGCTTATGTGCAAAGAAATGATAAAGATTAAAAGTCATGTAAGGCAGTGAGCATGAGGCCAAAAGTCTCTCGGAGCGGCTGTAGAGACAGGTAAAAAATTATTTTTTTAAAAATGTGTCACCATATGCAAATACTTTACATTCAACAGGATATTTCTGAATAATATTTAAGTGCATTTTTCAAACTAGCAACTGAAGCACGTTTCTCTTTATAAAGTTTATAAGCTCTCCTGTATGATTCTGCTGTTCGTTTAGTCTCTTAGTTCACCTACAGTGTTTGTAAGGCTTTAGTACACTAATGAATCTGTGTTGTCAAGTCACATTTTTGTAGCTCTTTACATAATAGATTGTTTCAGAGCACCTTCATATTAATAAAATAACACTGTTAATGTTGTATAATTCAATTATGAAACAAGTTCAGTTCAATATTGATTCAGTTCAGTTCAATAACTGCATTCGACTATTATGTTGTGATGTTTTATGTATTATGTTGCAATGTTATTTCAAAGGTTACGATAATGTTAGTACAACATTCTCTTAACCTTATTTTTTACTCACAATATAACATTGTATGAACGTTTATTTGTAATATTCCAAGAAATGAACATGAATATTCATCAAGTACAAACAAGATCATAAGGATTAGTGTTGTCAAAAGTATCGACTTCAGTACCAAGTCCGTGAAATTTTAAAAATGTGATGCTTTGAGCGCTAATGGTGTTAACTAACACATAACCGTAAAGATTAGGTGTTAGTTTATTCAATATTTCAATTAAATATTAATTACTGAATTTCTGTAGTATAAAATACATATATTTTTAAGTTCTATTAAAATAATCTTTGAGTTGTTTACTTAAATGTTTTGAGTATTCTGAACTTATTGGGTTTTACAACCACTGCATCAAAATACAAACATTATGTATGGTAAATAGTTTTAAGTATAGTGCACTTAAACATCAAAATAATACTAAAAAAAAAAAATCAGGTTTACTTTGTTATTTATAATTATTCTTTACTTAAAATCGGTGTCTACAATAATTTTGAGTACTCTGAACTTATCAGGTTTTACAGTGTACTTTTGACAACACTAATAAGGATGTTCCGAAAATGTTCACAAAACGTTTTCTCTCAACATTATGAGAATGTTCATCATGTACACTATAAAAAAAATTGTTGGTTTAACGTAAAAAAGTAAGTTACCTGGTTGCCTTAAAATTTTCATTAATTTATTTCATTGAGTTCATTGAAATAAAAAAATTAAGTTAATACAATGAAGGCGATTGGTTTAATCAACAGAAGCTCTAGATATTATGTTATCTGAATCACATTCATTATTGTTAATTAATTACATAAGCTGATTTGACAAAAGAATAAATGTTGTGATAACAAATCATGAAAATAATTGTTTACAGTGTAACAATAACATTATAAAGACATTCCAAGAACTTTGTTCTAAGAACGTTTGTCCACATCATAAGGACATTCTAAAAAAAAGTTATTTAAAGAATGTTTTATCTCCAAATCTTCATAACTTTTGCAAAACATGTTCCCTGTTAGCTGTGTAATAACATGAGTAGAGTTTTACATGCAAGAGAAGTTTGATCAAAGCATTAACACTAACTCTGAGAAATAATAATAGCGATGCATGACTTAAACACACATTTACCATCAAGTCATATTAGTTTGTTTCTTCGGCATCACACCTGGTTTGACATCATTAATTGGTTCATGTTCCTTTAATGGCAATGATATTATGTAGTACATAAATAGAACTATATCAAGGGTAGGCAAGTTCGGTCCTAGAGAGCCGCTGTCCTGCAGAGTTTAGCTCCAACCCTGAAAAAAAAACCTTCAGCTGCATAGCCTTAGTAATCCTGAAGAGCTTGATTAGCTTGTTCAGGTGTGTTTGATTAAGGTTGGAGCTAAACTCAGCAGGACAGCGGCTCTCTAGGAACGAACTTGCCTACCCCTGGCCTATATGTTGTGGTTTTGCTCCTGACAAGAGCACGGTTTTGACCACATTTGACTGTGAATTCCGGTTCAAAGCCTTGTTTGTGTCTCCTTCTCTTCAGGTGTGGAAAGTACCTGTAAAGCAGCTGAGCCGTACTGAATGATCCTCGCTGTGCATGATTGTAATTAGATTTCCATGGACAACTAAATTAAGTCATTGTGCTTCAGGGGACGACCGACGATTGTACTTTTCCCACTGACACACTTGAAGCATTGCGGTCTGTTAAGTAAAGGAGAGAAGACCCCATTTATAACACCACCATTTCCACCATCGGCTGCATGCAGAGGCTTAATCAGTCACGTATTTAATGCATTTCACTTTATTTGCTGAAGAACAGGTCTGAGTGCTGATGCTGCTGCAGTGTCATTAACCACAGGACCGTTACTGTAGTGATGAACACTTATTAAGTTTTAATGAAAAGAGCTCCATCTATAGAGCACTTGTTGAATTGCAAAAGTGATCAGAGCAGTCAAACAGTGCTAGATCAACACAACTCAGTTCATCATGCTAAAGTAACAAAAATGTCCTTAATATGACCATTTTTGTAAACAAACACCAAAAATATTAAAGAGGACCTTGTGCTTTATTACATGTTCATCTCTCTTTAGTGTGTAATGTTGCTGTTTGAGCATGAAGAAGCTCTGCAAAGTCCCTCCAGCGGGAGTTCTTCTCTATATCAGTGTCACACTGTCACTATATCAGAGTTTTCTTCCGGGAACAAACATGTCACAAGATTCCTCATTTAAATACTTCCCATCCAAGGCATACACTAAATAAAGGAGCGGGGCCTGGTTGAGTTAGTTAGTAGTGGCTGTGTTTGAAACTGCATACTTCTCTATGTCCGAATCCTTAGTATTCATGAAAGAGTAGGCGAGAATTACCTGGGTTTTGGACTATTTCTTGTGAGATTCGGATGCGTGTATACTAATGTTGTGTTCGAATATGCCTAGGGGAGAGTGGGGTAAGATGAGCCGTTTTTTTTTAACTTCTGTGGTCTTTTAATTGTTTGCATTTTGTTGAACACCAAAGTTGTAACCTTCCCAAAAACAGACTAAACAGAATTTGAGTAAAATTAAATAAAAACTGAATTAGAATCAATAAATGTTACTGAAACTAATAAATATTTTAGTCAAAATGTTCTTGGTCTGGTAGTTTTTCTGCAATGTTGACCATGTTAGACCATTAGGGACTACTGGTGGAAAGCTATATGATTAAACATCTTCTTCATATCAGAGAAGGATTTGGTGGACTTGTACACTGTTCCTATCAAATAAACTCAAAAAAAAAAAAAAAAAAAAAAGAATAGAAAAGAAAATAAAATAAAGAAAAGAAAAAAATAACCCAGCTGCATAATATTACATTTAAATTATAGCAGTTTATACTTACACTGTAAATTCAGTGCCTTATGGTGGGGTAAACACTGGCTCAATTTACCCCACAGCATTTGGCTCACTTTGCCCCATCGCTGCCATTTTGGGAAAAACAAGCTAGCTTACCAATTTAGGTTAATATTTAGCTAAATGATTTGCATGGTTTTATACGTTGCTGAATCACCAATATGATTCATAAATATCTTTAGACCTGGGCAAATTCACTTTGATGTAACAGCCATTAAATCTGTTATGCTAAAATGTTACTTTGACTAGCCAAAAACAGTTTTTAAAGTAAACTGGCGCCTTCCACTCCTCCCATGTGCTTCTCCTTTACACAGTCTGGCAGAAATAATGGGTGGTTCCAAAATATGGTCACATGGCAATAAAAGGGTATAGTTGCCAAGATACAGGGGGTGGGTCAACTTACCCACTGGCTCATCTTACCCCACTCTCCCCACTTCCCTACCATATAAGAGAAAACAGTATGTGAAAAGAGTAGTATGTCCGAAACCTCAGTATTCATAAAAGAGTAGGTGAGAAATCCCTGGAAATCTACTGCTTCCGCCCAGATCCTGAAGCACTCATCGTCAGATACTTTTCTATCCCAGCCTTCCCAGGAGGCCACGGGAGAGGATACGTCATAATCAAACACGGAGGAGAAAAGCGAGGTGGGTGTTTTCAAATGTGAGTAACCAATAGCACGGTTCCTTGTGTTAAAATCACATTTGTTGAACTACTGTAGAGTAAACTGTTGAAGGTGTAAAGACGCTAGACAGTATAGTATAGTTGTGATTTTGCTGTAAAGAACACGTTTTTATTATGTACAGCTAATAGGGGAGCTCTAGTAAGTACATGTACGTCTCCCAAAGTTGATTTACATGAACTCTAAACCTTATACATCTTGAAGATGCTTACTAAATGTTTATTTAACATCTGACAGGAACATTTTCGATAAGTATTGTTGTAGATGATGAGCACATCACAACATGAAATAGACATCTGAGTGAGTGATGTGTGTAGAATTCACTGTTGTCAACACTGATTACATTACATGGATGTTAATAATGTAAATAAACAAATCTACATGGAGTAACTAAACATAAGTTATCTATTTATCAACAGTACTAACGGACAAATAAAATTAAAGAACATTTGCGTTGGATAAAAAGTGAGTTAACTCATCATCAACTCCCTCAACATGTAAATGTAGATTTGAGCACATAAATCACAGAGTAACTTGAATCTTGTCTGGATGTCACAGGGACAGATGATCACACGTTTGAGCGGCTGATGAATGAATGCTGCCATCAAAGGCTTTGAGTGAGGATACTACAGAAATGAATACAAAGTCTGTTTCAATCTTAAGTTGTAGTTTATTTTAATTATTGTACTTTCAAACAGAGCACGTTTCTGATTCTTGATTTCTGTGCATTTGCTGCAGAGCTTTTGTAGTGGAGCAGAACCTGCAAGGCAATGTGACAGAGGCGTTTGTGTGAAAAAAAAGGGAAAACCTGAATAAAAAATATGAAGATCATTTTGTTACTTCTAATACAGAAATCAGATGACATTGTGCTGTTAAAATGACTGCTTTTGTATGATGTTTGTGCATTTTTGTAGGATGTAAAATGTGTGGTGTGAACACTGAGGATGGAGAGCCACAGTAGATCCTGGAAATGGTGTAGAGGACGAGACCCTCCATCACTCCTCCTGCCCTTACTGCCTCATCTGGACCAGATGTTGATGTGGTCTCTTCATCCTCAGTGAGCCCTGAGCCAGCAAGGGCATCTACAAACCCGATTCCAAAAAAGTTCTGACACTGTACAAATTGTGAATAAAAACAGAATGCAATGATGTGGAAGTTTCAAATTTCAATATTTTATTCAGAATACAACACAGATTACATATCAAATGTTTAAACTGAGAAAATGTATCATTTTAAGGGAAAAATAAGTTGCTTTTAAATTTCATGGCATCAACACATCTCAAAAAAGTTGGGACAAGGCCATGTTTACCACTGTGTGGCATCCCCTCTTCTTTTTATAACAGTCTGCAAACGTCTGGGGACTGAGGAGACAAGTTGCTCAAGTTTAGGAATAGGAATGTTGTCCCATTCTTGTCTAATACAGGCTTCTAGTTGTCATGTTGGAAAATGCAAGGTCTTCCCTGAAAGAGACGACGTCTGGATGGGAGCATATGTTGTTCTAGAACTTGTATATACCTTTCAGCATTGATGGTGCCTTTCCAGATGTGTAAGCTGCCAATGCCACACGCACTCATGCAACCCCATACCATCAGAGATGCAGGCTTCTAAACTGAGCGCTGATAACAACTTGGGTTGTCCTTGTCCTCTTTAGTCCAGATGACATGGCGTCCCAGTTTTCCAAAAAGAACTTCAAATTTTGATTCGTCCACAGAACAGTTTTCCACTTTGCCACAGTCCATTTTAAATGAGCTTTGGCCCAGAGAAAACGCCTGCGCTTCTGGATCATGTTTAGATATGGCTTCTTTTTTGACCTATAGAGTTTTAGCCGGCAACGGCGAATGGCACGGTGGATTTTGTTCACCGAAAATGTTTTCTGGAAGTATTCCTGAGCCCATGTTGTGATTTCCATTACAGTAGCATTCCTGTATGTGATGCAGTGCCGTCTAAGGGCCCGGAGATCACGGGCATCCAGTATGGTTTTCCGGCCTTGACCCTTACGCACAGAGATTGTTCCAGATTCTCTGAATCTTTGGATGATATTATGCACTGTAGATGATGATAACTTCAAACTCTTTGCAATTTTTCTCTGAGAAACTCCTTTCTGATATTGCTCCAATATTTTTGGCTGCAGCATTGGGGGAATTGGTGATCCTCTGCCCATCTTGACTTCTGAGAGACACTGCCACTCTGAGAGGCTCTTTTTATACCCAATCATGTTGCCAATTGACCTAATAAGTTGAAAATTGGTCCTCCAGCTGTTCCTTATATGTACATTTAACATTTCCGGCCTCTTATTGCTACCTGTCCCAACTTTTTTGGAATGTGTATCTCTTTGAAATCCAAAATGAGCCAATATTTGGCATGACATTTCAAAATGTCTCACTTTCAACATTTGATATGTTATCTATATTCTATTGTGAATAAAATATAAGTTTATGAGATTTGTAAATTATTGGATTCCTTTTTTATTAACAATTTGTACAGTGTCCCGACTTTTTTGGAATCGGGTTTGTAGAAAAAGGCCAAAAGACGTTGAGGATTTGATTTTGGTCAAGTTTGTTACGCTGGTTTCTGTTCATACAATGGAGCCCGACGTTCAGAAGCTTCAAAATCATCATCAAGGACACACTGGTGGTGACGGCTGCAGAGATCGAACCAGCAACCTTCTGCTTAACAGTTCAGAGGTTTAGAGTTACATTTGTGTTGATGCAGATAATGTCAGTATGGCCAGTTGAATCGGCCTGACCGTAACACCAGTCTAGCACTAGTAATCACAATATTCATCTTTGAGAATTAGACGTAACGTGAGCATTTGAAGGAGCTGCATGTCATATTCAGTGACAAAGGGAGATTCAGCACTCTTGATGATATGTGGCTGCATTACAGCGCTCAAGGCTGGCCGTGCAGTTAAAATGCTCCAGTAACATTTCCTTTTATTTATATCTGTAGACCTTGACTGAAATAAATGAGTTGAGACAATGGCAGCGAACCCACGTTACGAACAATATCCTTGTGACACTGGCAAATGAGTGCACGTGATGCATTCAGCTCGCTCATCGGTGGCCACCTGACAGCTGTCTACAGTCCACAGGACTTTTGCTCGCCAATTCATTGTCGGCCGAAAGTCTGTGTATATCATCATCTTAAATCTTAACTCAGCCACACGCTAGAGGAATGAGCGACAGCCGTATCCATCAGTGTATAGTGCGGTATTGCCTGTGCTGTTGTGTGGTACCACCTCCTTTTAATTCACATGCAAGTTGTTTCAAGTCATTTACATTATACATTATATTTATTTATTGTCTTTTTCACATTCACATTCTTACTCAACTAACAAAAATATAGACTATTCTAAGAACATTTTGTTAGCATTCCCATTAAATTATGAAAACTTCATTTCGGAATGTTCCCTAAACATTCAGAATGTCCAGTTTTTTTAAAAACATTTTTTCATGGTTATATGCCTCTTTCAGAACATTTAGAGAATATTCAAAAGTAACATTCCCACGATGTTTGCAAAATGATGAAATTAAATGTTCCCTTAACAATTAGTAACATTTAAAAACGTCTAACTAAAACATTTCAGGAAAAATGTTCCATGAACGATGTATAAATAATGTTTTTGTTCTAACATTTTGAGAACATTATTAAAGACCAGATAATTTTGAACTAACATTCTATTTATATTACTGGAAGAACATAATGGACATTTAAATTAAATTAAATTAAATTAAATTAAATTAAATTAAATTAAATTAAATTAAATTTAATTAAATTAAATTAAATTTAATTTAATTTAATTTAATTTAATTTAATTTAATTTAATTTAATTTAATTTAATTTAATTTAATTTAATTTAATTTAATTTAATTTAATGCAGCAAACAGGTTGTAGAATTATAATTCAAATCTGGCTATAAAGGGATAGTTCAACCTAAAATGAAAATTCTGTCATCATTTACTCACCCTCAAGTTGTTCCAAAGAGGGTGCTATAAAGTGCTATAAAGACCCCCCAAAAATATTGATGAAATAAAACAGATTTGTAGGGATGGATGATTCAAAATTGGTCAAAAGTCTTATAAGTGTCACGATTATGGACTTCTATGTTGTTATTCTGTTCTGTTAGTTTGTGATTTGCCTACTCTGTTTAGTTCCAGTTTCAGTCATTAATGATTATCTCATTGTTAGTGTCAGATTGATAATGTTTTACACCATCTGAAGGACATTATTAGACCCTTGCTAGACCCCTGCAGTTTGCTTTTCGGACAAACGAGTCTGTGGATGATGCAGTCAACATGAGAGCCAACATCTCGACAGACCTTATGTGAGGATCCTTTCAACACCATCATCCCAGATATCCTCCTGACTAAACTAACCCGGCTCTCCGTACTCATCTCCATCAGTCAGTGGATCATCAACCTTCTGACAGATAGGCAACAGCTAGTGAGACTGGGAAAATTCACATTCAAGCCCTGCACCATCATCACTGGCACCGCTAGGGGTATGTTCTCTCCCCACTGCTCTTCTCCCTCTACACCAATGACTGCACTGCAAAAGAGCTCTGTGTCAAGCTCGTAAGTCTGCGGACGACACTACACTCATTGGCCTCATCTAGGATGGTGATGAGTCTACTCACAAAAAGGAAGTTAAAGAGATGGCTGTCTGGTGCAGTCACAACAACCTGGAGCTGAACACTCTCAGTGGACCTCAGGAAAAACACAGCAGTGGAGTCATTCAGGTTCCTGGGCACCACCATCTCTCAGGACCTGAAGTGGGACACTCACATAAGCTTTGTTTCCATTGAAATTACCCGGAACAATTTGTCCCAGGAAATTTTATCCTCCAGACATGTTGCTGTCTGCGTTTCCATAGTGGTCTAAAGTACCTGTGACGTAGGACTGCGTGCAGCTTTCCAGTTCCTGCTGGATTTCGTCCTCTGCATATAAGCTTAATAAAGCCTGAACCTTGTCGTCGGTCCATTGGTCATATTTTGTTGACTCGAATAGCAATCAACTTTTAAAAACAAGACATTTAAAAATGTTGGATGAAATAAAATGCTGCGTGGAGTCAGCCAATCAAAACGCTGCATGAACTCAACCAATCAGCATGTTCAGCACCTAAGTCCCACCCCTGAAAGTTCCTGAACTTTGAAAAAAGTACTAGTTAGTGAGCAGGGACTTTCTGAGGGGTGAGTTTTTACCCTGAACTTCATTTACACCCTGGTTTCTGTGGTCGAAACACACAGAGTACCACCCCAAAGTTCCTAGTTCCTGGGGAAAGCTCCTGCATTGGAAATGGGGCTATAGGCTCTATTGTGAAAAAGGCCAAGCATAGGTTGTATTTCCTTCACTAGCTGAGGAAGTTCAACCTGCCACAGGAGCTGTTTCTGTGGTTCTGCAGTCATAAAGTCTGTCCTCTGCACTTTCTGCACTACCAAATCAGACCTCAGAAGACTACAGTGGATAGTCCGGACTGCTGAGAGAATCACCAATGCATGATGATTCTCACCCTTCTCACTCTCCAAGAACTGTACCCAAGAGTGAGTAAAAGGCCAGCAAAATCACTCTGGACCCCTCACACCCAGGCCACTTCCTTTTTGAACCGTTGCCATCTGAGCACCAGAACGACCAGGCACAAGATGAACAGTTAAATGCCCCCACTGGGCAATAAACATGAAATAAAAACACTATTTATACTCATTTTTATTTAGCACACCATAACTCTTATTCACATTCCCTTGCATTAGGGTGACCATATGTGCCATTTTCCCAGGACACGTCCTGTCCAGGATTTCTAAGTTGCATAAAATGTAGTTTTGGTTTTGTTTTCATATTTGCGGAAGGTAATGACTAAAAAATTATTTTACCAATAGCGTGCATTATACATAATCAACCAATCGTGGTTTGCGAGAAGGCTGGATCTACAGAGAACGGTCAAAGCATTGCAAATACGACAACATTTTAATGCGTTGCATGAAGACTGTCAATAAGAACAGTGGCTTGCACAGACCTCCGTTTAGAAATCGTGTTCCGGGGGCACATCGATATGACCACTTTCACGATTAAAGAGGCAAGGGCTCAAACCTGTCAGGGTTCTGTCACTTCGGTCTAGTTTACTTCTTGTTTTGTGACAGAGCTCTGACACTCCCGTTCTTGTCGTGTTTTTGTGTGAGCGTACAGTCTCGAGTGTTCTCGGGGCTGTGCGCTCTCTTGTCTGCGTGCCTTGTTTCATGTTGGGAGCGTGGCGTTCGGATCCCGGCACTCGTGTCTAGTTTGGTTTCGGGTTTGTGTCAGGATTCGGACACTCGCGCTCCCAGTCCTGTCTTTATTGTGAGCGCACGGTTTGTGTGTACTTTCACTTGCCATGCGCTCTTGTCTCATGTTTTGTGTAGCACGCGTTTTTTTTTCCACCTGCCGCGTGCTTTCATGTTGTGTTTTTGTCTTGTGTTGTGTAGCACGCAATCTGTGTTTCACGGGCTGCGTGCTCTCATGTTGTCTTGTTTTGTGTGAACACGTGGCTTATGAGTTTTCATAGTCACGTGTTCGTGTCTCGTCTTGTGTAAGCACATGGCTTGTGATTTGTCTTCATTGGCCATGTCCTTGTGTCTTTGTTTTGTTTGGTGTGAGCACATGGCTTGTCGTGTGTTTCTTTGTGCCATGTGCTCTCATGTCTATTGTCTTGACCCCGCCCACCTTGTTACCTGATTATTGGTTGATTTGCCCCACCTGTCCTCCCTCATTACCTGCCTTGTTTGCTCTCCTATTTATTCTCCTTGTGTTTGCAGTCCTGTGCTGGTTCGTTGTCGTGTAATGTCATATTTTCCCTGGTGTGTTTCGCAATTCGAGTCTAGTCTAGTCTAGTCTAGTCTAGTCTAGTCTAGTCTAGTCTAGTCTAGTCTAGTCTAGTCTAGTCTAGTCTAGTCTAGTCAAGTCAAGTCATGTCATGTCCTGTTTTTTGTCAAGTCTGTTTTCCCCCACGGGGTAGTTAGGGGCCAAGCCCCGAAGGGGCTGTAGCTCCTATTGTAATTGTACGTTTTCCCTTTTATTATTATTATTCTTCCTCCCGAATGGGAGTCTATGGCAGCCCTATCAACGGAACATGAGAAAATGATGAAATTTGGCACAGTTGTAGAGATGCTCATGAATAGTGATTGGACCAAATTTGGAGTCTCTAGAACCAACTCTATAGCGCCACCACCAGTTCAAAATTTCAACATTCTAACGGTTTTAACATTTGAACTCTTTGTCATAGAAAAATTAAATTTAGTTCATCTGATTCGTCTCTTCATGCTGATGCTATTCAACTTCTTACATTAAGTCTCCACC
The DNA here is from genome assembly GCF_024489055.1 of Chanodichthys erythropterus. Lineage (NCBI taxonomy): Eukaryota > Metazoa > Chordata > Actinopteri > Cypriniformes > Xenocyprididae > Chanodichthys > Chanodichthys erythropterus. Next base: position 2,244,815 of record NC_090238.1, read on the forward strand.
CATTACAGTAGTGGCCATTTTGAAAAGTACAGTATTGTTTTTTTCGCTTCTCCTCCTTCAAAATTTGTCCAATTTTGTCCAGACTTTGATCAGGTGATCTTTGGTCTGAGCCGCACAGAAATGACTGAACAGATTTTTTTTATTCATCTTTGTTCAAAAGTTATGATGTCACGAAGTTAACGAGGTTGACCCGAAATTGCTATAGAGGCTGTATCTCGGCCAAACTTTGAGCAATCGAAACAAAAATTGGTACCCTTGATCAAGACCATGATCTAAGGTTCCATGCCGAATTTGGGAACAGCGCCACCTACAGGTCATGAGATATGAAAAATGGCTATTTTGGCCAATTACTTTTGAACACTTTATTAGAAAATCAAGATCTTGGTGTCTATGGATTCCTTGGGCCATGCCGAATCCGGGGATATTGAATTTGTCAACATCGGATGAAAAGCATGTCCGCCATTTTGAATTTTGTCATAAATTGCAATAACTTTTAAACAATTTGACATATCATCACAAAATTTGGTACATATGACCATCAGAGTGTCCTGAAGGTACATGAGAAGTTTCAGCACAGCGCCACCTAGTGTTCCACAGATATAATGTTTTTTGCAAAATTGCTTATAACTTTTGAAAACATTATCCAAAATTTGTCTGCTTTATGTCATTTTATTCCCTGGCTTATGCCGATTCCGACAATGTGTCATTTGTCATTTTCCTTAAATGTACCTGTCTGCCATATTGAATTAAATCAAAAACAGTTTTTTCGCTACTCCTCCTACAAATTTTGGTCAATTTTGTCCAAAATCAGCTCAGATGATCTTTGGACCGAGCCGCACAGAAATGACTGAACGGATTTTTGATATTCGCTACCATTCCCAAGATATTCATCTCTGAATGTGACCTTGCTTGTGTTTGTTGTCTTATACTAGTTTTTGTTGTTTTTTTGTTTTATTTTTTATTATTAATAAAAAGCCCTTATCTTCCTGCATATTGAGTCCTCGCTCTTTCCACCACCCACCCAACCTGACAGAAACCATTTTAGGCAATTTAGAAATCCTGGACAGGATGCGTCCTGGGAAAATGGCACATATGGTCACCCTACCTTGCATTGTATATAGCATATTTAATATGCAACTTGGCAATAAAGCTCTTTCTAATTTCTGAAGATACTATAATCTCAAATAATCTCACAGAGCAACCAGCCAATGAGAACTAAATACCCCAATAAAACCCAATAAAAGTACAACATTTCAAAACTGCACCTCATTTGGCAGTTTGATCTTTAGTTTTCATAGCTCCTTTGCTTTTCACTGGCATATGGTGCATGTTGAACTCTGGGATATGTGGCGAACGCTCCATCACATCACGCTGCCTGAGAAGTAATAGTAGCTAGCATCTCCACACCACTTTGCCTACTTCATTTGTCTTGCTTTAACTTTGTCGATTTCTTCTTAACCCTCCAATTAAAGCCCACTAAAGCTCACCCTGGGAGATAGTGAGAAAAGCGGACAGCTGTCGAGAGTTACAAATGACAGAGCATTGCGCTTTATCTACCCCAGTCACAAGGAATCCATGACATCAGCATTCACACAGCAGAAGATGAGATGCCTCATTGTAGTCTGGGAGGAAAGCTCTGTAGCAAGCATAGGGTCTCAAAACTGCAAACATGCTTAATAATGACTTCAGAATGTTACAATATAACAAAGACTGGACAGGAAGAAAAAACCTAGAAACTACCCAGATCACAATAACAACCACCAGAACACCCTAGAAACCACCCAAATCTCCCTGGGACACTGGCAGCAGGTTTTACACCACTCAAGAGAAATGTGTAACTCGGGTTCAGTCTAAGCTTGTCTCATTAGTCATACAACAGCAGGCCAAATATCATTACCATTTTTCTTTTGCATCTGTGCTGATACCAAACAGAGTAAATGTTAGCTACTGTATATAGGGCAACGAAGAGAAAGCCACGGCTGGGATTCTTGAGGAGTTTTTCTCGGAGGCTGCCAGGGGAAAACTTGTTCCTGGCCTGACACTGGTAATCACTTCACCTTTGTGTGTGTTCCACTGTTTACTTTCAGGTATCTTTCCTGTGAGCAGAGAACGCTGAAGAAACAGAGGCATGAAACATACTGTACATTTTTGGGTTCTGAAATTTGTCAGACAACATAACAGCACAAATACCCGTTACGGCAATGAGCACTACAGCGGACATCAGCGGACAACTTTCTTTTAGCTCAACAGAGAATGTTGCCAAGTAATTTAGTTTAAGATCATGAAAGTTGACATGTTCATAGCAGCTGTCTGTATAATACCACATCTGGTTTCATGACAAACATAGCAGGGTTATTATAGTTAACTAAAACTAATATTAAAAACATTTCTGTTCACTGAAATTAAAAAAACAAAACAAATATATATATTGAAAAACTTTAATGACAATTAGTTGAAGCACTAAAATTATTAAAGTCCCACTGTGGTCAATAATTGTATCCATTAAAACTCATCTTTGATCACCAAAATTACATATTTATATGTTTTTATCCTATATTTTTCTCCATGTCTTAAAATAGCTTGAATGTAACTCTGCACCCTTGCCTCATTTAGTATATGTGGTGCTATGAATATGCAAATTAGCCCCGCCTCCAATCACTCACACCAGATCAGAGATCCACTCGTTGACAATCACATGTTGACTTTTTCACTAGGTTATTACACCACAATAATACTTCCACTGGAAACAATCAACAAAGATTTGTGCAGAGAAATAATATCAGAAAATATGTGTAGATTTGAAAGAAAGTCCATTCACAAGTAATATTATGATTATTCTGCTTGTCGATATCTTGCTTACTCACTAGTAAGTGCCTCAAACAAAACTCTGAATATTTTTCACAGAGTTAAGCAAGTACATTTTGAACAAACTTTGGTATTCCAAACCTTGATTTTTCCATTCCAGCTCAAATAGACAATTCACATTCAGCAAAACTGTCCAGCCTTTTGGTAAGTCAAACATATAAGGGACAATCAGTCACTGAACAAAACAATTTGTTCAGTGTTATTCATGGATTGGGTTGTGCATCATCATATGATCCTGCATGCTTGACCTTAATACATACAGCCGTACACACACACACACACACACACACAGTCCATGTACAACAACCTACTCACTCACCCGTTGGTCAATGAGTGTCGATACGGTGGACGCGTGACGGCGGGGATAGTTGAGTCGATGAGGGGTTGATCATTGAGAGGCTGCTTTGTTTCAGTAATGACAGCTTAAGCGAAAACCCATATCAACATTTAAAAAACCTGTAATCGGCTTGTTCAAACAGGCATATTGCTTTAGTGTGTTAGACCCGGACATCAGCAGCACATCCCTCACAATGTAATGCAATGATCATTTCATGATGATCTTTCTCTGTACTATAATCGGGTCCCCAGTGCATATACCAAGCCAGAAAATGTGAAAAATGACAACCCGGTAACTTTGTTTTGGTAAGCCTTTCTCTGCAAGCATGTGAGAAAACGAGCTGTTCAGATTTCACTCCCCTAGTGACGTAGGAAGGGGATCATATTATAATATTTCCGCCCCTTAATCTGCTGCTTCCTCAAGAAAGATTATCGTTTTCACGTTTTTAAAATCGTCAGTTTAAACATTCAAGTGATTTTAAGCCATTCAAGCAAAAGACACTGTGAAAGAGAACTGGCGCCAGTACCAAATTGAGTTATCTTACGCGTCTTCTTGAGCAAATACACACTAAATTATGTCAAAATGCCCGTTTTGAAGACCATCCACATCCAAAATACAACATCCAAAATATGTTGATGCAGGAACATGACCGTACAGGTATACATTTATTTATTATTTCTGATTAGGCAGCATTTCTGTGCTGAGAGATGATATGTGTTTATGAGACATAACAAGTTATATCACTATGTAGTGTATATGTATGAGACAAATGCAAAAGATCTGCATCTGAAACCCTGAATTCCTTTTTTACGTTCTAATGTGCTCCATAATGAAGTGAGAGAAATAGTTTAAAGTTTTGTTCCTGATTACAGGACATCCATTTTTAAGCGGCACTAAATTAAATTAGTAATTTGGTTGGAAATATATATAACTTAGTGCTGTAAAAGTTCACTCGGTTATTTGCAGTTGATTAATTGCTTAATTAATGATATTTTACAATGCAGCTTGATCTCTTTAACATTTTAATGTGCTGGTCCCGCACATAATACTCATTAGAAATTAATGAAGACAAGAAATTACTGTAGACAATGCAATCATTAAAACTGTTGTAATTATGAGATCCCTCACTGATTTTTTTTATGCCAGAAACATTAAAATCATACATGTATTTCATATACATCCACAATAACGGAGCCTCTACACGTAAAGGAGCGGTTCATTGGTGTTTTTATGGGTGTGACGTGACATTAACGGTCATGAGATGGAGGCTTTGTCTCAGATGACTGTAATAAGCGAGGATGACAATGACAGTCCAGTGGCTCTTCATCCTATTCAGTTATTAAGTGTAGAATGAGACTACATCTGGAATAATCGGTGTTGGCATAAAAATAATAAGCAAGAAACAACAAATGAGAATGTTAAGAACTGATCCAACATACAGAAAACATGCTGATTCTCACCATAAAGCAGTCTCTTCTTTTAAAGCAGCCTATGTTATTCCTTTGTCATTATGTCTGTTGAGCTTTTAAAGGACCAAAAAAAATCATAAAATCATAAAAAACATCCATAAAACTTTAGCTAATGTTCTAGCAAGATTCTCTCAATGTTAGAAATGTTCTTCCAGTGACATTAATAGAGCACTTGTTCAAAGTTATCTGGTCTTTAATATGTTTTCAAAACATTATTAACACATTGTTCATGGAACTTTTTTCTGTAACATTCTGTTTTTTTAAAAAAAAAAAAAAAAATGTTTTCAGAACATTCTAAAGTAACATTCCAATAATGTTTGAAGAATGATAACATGGAATGTTCCCTTAACATTCCTGTAACCAAGAAAAAACATTTTTAAAACACTTTAAATGTTTTCATAACTTAATCGGAACATTAGCTTAGATCATATTTTTATTAGCTGGGATGCATGTGTTTATACCATCCACACAGAAGCTGTCAGTTACTGATAATATTCCTCTTCTCCGAAGCACTCAAACTGCATTTGTATTCTCGTTCAGATTCAGCAAATGGCATGTTGATGCATCGCACCAGGTTTGATATCACTGATGCCAAATAACACTGATTCTCACGTGTCATACCAGTCTTAAATGCACAGAATGGAGAATGATATTTAAGAGCTGCAGTGGAGGGGAAGATTTTCACTTAAAGTTAGGTCTGTTTTTTTACCCAAAGAATCAATGCATTTCAAAAGACACATCATGTGGACTACTGTTATGATGCTTTTTAATCCTGTTTGGTGCTTTATTATTTATTCTTTTAGAGATTAAAGTCTGCATGAAAGGGAAGTTGTGCTTGTCTTCTTTTCCCTATTGTGCCGTAAATCGAGTGAAACAGCTTCTGGAACAAGAACAAATGTAGGGCGGGGCTTGATTTTGTCTGTGGGAAATTGATTGGATGGTTGTGGTTTGCTATTGTTGGATCTCATGTGAGTGACAGGTTGCCCCACCCTTGTCATCAGAGAAAATTGAAAAAAATAAAGAAATAAAGTTTAAAAAAATCGGGAAATGTATAAAAATGGAAATTTCTGCAGATGATCTACTGACATCACACAAATTAAAGGACACCGACAGCCATGTCAAGTGCAAAATGGGTTAATTAATGTTTTCTGCATAATTATGCGAATACCAGTAAATCGACTACAACAAACCTTAATAAATTACGTTGCTTTATTTTGCATCTGAAACGGACACTCCTATAAATACATATGCGATAAGGTCAGCCTTTTGTTACCAATTTTGTACTGCGTGCCTTTAGTAAATCTTGACAAAAAGGTTTTTTAATGGTTTTAGTTTTAGTTAGCTATAATAAACCTGGTTTATTAAAAGTGCGCTCAGCTGTGGCTAGAAAACAAAAAATAAACAGCATACAGGTTTTGAACTAGACAACATTCAGTCAATAATTAACAGAAATCTCACTTTTGGTGAATTATTCCTGCTTGTAATTCCTTGCAAACAAGTGCACATGCTAGTTCACCTCCTCTTCAATAATCAGGCTCTTTACAGCCGGACGCTCTGTGCTTTACCTTCACATTTAGCTTTCAATTAGCCCTGTGAATGTTTTCAACACTTTGGCACAATCGTTTTATAGGCCAGTGTCTTCACACATTAATGGCACTAGCAACATCAGCGAGTGATAAACCATCTGGCCTGCCTCCCAAAGAGATAGAGCACACTTAATGGAGTGAAAAAGTAAAAGCAATTAATGTCACATTAATATAATGATAATAATGCCTTCCCTTGGAGCTCAGGCGAGTGAAGCAGAGGCCAGGGACGAATGAGAGCAGCGTGTCACGTGAGAGACGGAGAGAGGAGAAAACAGCGCTCACTTCTACCGGACATACTGGAAGTGTAGTCTCAAGTAGTGAGTCTTTTTAACTACACATTGGAGGAATTTCTGTCTGCAAAACGAAGGTCTATTGTCAGTAGTGTGGCGATGTCACTGTAAAACCAAACAGAATTATCCACCGGAGTTTGAGTATTATAGTCCCTCTTCAAAACATCTCTAGGGGAGACTTGAACAGCCATGATGTGAAGGGGCTCTGGAGTGGCAGCCATGACTGCTGGATACTTTGGCGTGGTGGCCGTGACAACTGGAGACCCTTGTGTGGCGTCCATGACGTGACTTCGCTCTGACGTGGCGGTCCGTGATGGCTGGAGAATCTGGCGTGGCGGCCATGATGGCTGTTAGACTCTGGCGTTGGCGGCCATGATGTGAAGAGGCTCAGGCTTGGTAGCCATTACATACCGAGGCGTAGGCTTGGCGGCCACGGTGTGACGAGGCTCAGATTTGGTGGCCATGACATGACTTTGGCAAAGTATCTGTCAGATGAACTAAAATCGTCCTTATCAAATCGTGAAAGGTTGTGACTTAATTAAATAAGTCTGTTTGTGCTACAGGTTTCAAAGTGAAGTGTGCACTTTGCTCACAAGATCAGCATGTGATTCAGTGTTTTCTCCATTCAGAGTGAATGAATCAAAGTCCATTTAAGACTAGACATTTCACTCTGCAGCCATCTTTAAAAAGCCTCTCGGGTGTTTCATTCATGTAAGTGCAGCTCTTATCTCTTTGAAAGGGGAATTGTGTAATGAGCCACAACTGTAAACCTGAAATAAAAGGTCATGGGTTTATCTTGTAACAAGTGAAGAAATTAGGAAATTAGGACAGAAATATATTGTAATTTTCCTATTATAATGTAAACTTATCAAATATTTATTTTCATTAATTTTACAGTGCATTTGTTTTAAAATATATATTGCTAGAAAATGTTGCAACCATAAAGTTCTGGCAACCACAGCTGCTGTTTATGTACTGTATCATATATTTCAAAGAATTATTATTATTATTTAACAGTGTAAAATGGCCACAATTTTTTCTGTTTATGATCACATGATCCAATTTTCTGTATTGATTTTTCAGAGGTGTTTTCCCTGTATATTCCATCATGCATTGCATTGTGTTGTTTTGGGGTTGAAGGAAATGTCTGTATACGTACAGATTTTTGTACAGGTTTTTTTCTTACAGTGTGTGCAATATATTGGACAGAGTAGCCTACTGTTGAGTGTGTGTGCACGTTTCTGAGCTGTTGCTCTGTCTCTTTCTATCTCTTGACCCTTCTGTGTTAGTGCCACCCCTCTCTATCGGTGTTAATTTCACTACATCTCCAGGGTGGCTTATATTGGAATATCTTAACCAACTGGCTACATTAGCATAGCGTGATGGATGCGCTTGAATCTCAGGGCAGATAATGGCCACACTTTGCATTTTAAACTAAGCAGCACCATCCATTCTCATGCTAGACAATTAAACTCCATGATATGAAGAGATTTCCTGGCAAAAAAACAAAAACAAAAAAAACATGCAGGCATTCAAAGATTATTTTCTGATGATGTCACTAGACGTGGTGATGTCATAGACAAATAAACAGTGTGGAGACACTCTATCATCAGTATTATTAAGAACTAATGGCTGGTGTCATTGGTTTAAGATAAAGATGAGGTTCTTAATCTAATCAGTAATCAGTTAATCAGTAATTGGATTCAGTGAATCTTACAGTACAGTGTTGCCATAATGCAGCATCACTCTTAGAAAAGGTTCAGTGGATTCTATATAGAACTCTAGGGTTCTTGACTCAATTTTAAAGAACACTTTATGCCAAAAAGGTTCTATACTGATATGAGATATGCCTTAAATGATTGTATAATACTTTCATGTTTAACAGGTTATTTCAATCTAAAGTATGTTTACAAGTTGCTTAATTCATTCAATTAAATTAAAAATAAAATATAGCTGCAAGTAGCGATGACGGGCCCAAGCACCAGCGCTACTGCCAACCCGGTGGCTTAAGATGTTTGGCGGGCAACATACAATCTTAATTTAATTTCACTTAAACAATTATTTTACACATCTTCTGTGTCTTTATTACATGTTGACCGAGTTTGGTGGCGGTTGCATGAATCTCCTACGAGAATTTCACGAGTTCACATATACATATGATTAGATAGAGATAGTAATGCGTATTTGGCGTGCTGTCCAGGGGGAGGGCTCCGAGCTCGGAATTTTGGCCCGAACCCAGAGTACTCCCCCCGGATGTGGTTATGAGAGATGGAATTTAGAAGTGAGGAGATGGGGTGGTGGAGGGATGCTGATAAACTGTCAAACGAACGGAGGTAAGTGTGCCGTATATATACCTCCATTGGTTGATTAGCTGAATGCTTTCCACCTGTGATAATTAGTCTAATAATCTGCACCTGCTCCTCCCGAATTTTGTTAATAAAACATCATTTCACGAGTTCACATATACATATGATTAGATAGAGATAGTAATGCGTATTTGGCGTGCTGTCCAGGGGGAGGGCTCCGAGCTCGGAATTTTGGCCCGAACCCAGAGTACTCCCCCCAAAAGCAAGAGAGCAAAAGGACAGCCGCCAGACTAAAGACCCCAAAAGACGCCGAGAATTGGCGGACTGGCATTTCAAGAAGCCTGGTCGTTTGACCAGGAGGGCCCATGTTGCCACTGACGGGAGCGTATCACTGTACCGGGCGGACGGGCCCTACTAGCCTGACAAACGATGAGTAGCTGAAATTTGGAACGACCGATCGGGAGGGCTCTCGCAACATCTGATAGGAGACCAAGGCTCCAGAAGACCGATGCTTGTTGTATCAGATGTGTAAAGCCCTACCGGCCGGTAAATGAGGAGCAGTATGATTTAAACCGTCCAACTGGGGGGGTCCGTGTTGCCTCTGACGGGATCGTGCATCGCCAGGTGGACGGGCCCTACCGGCCGATTGACGGGGAGCGCGTGATTTGGAGCGCCCGATCGGGAGGGCTCTGGTTACGTCCGACGGGAGACCGAGGCTCACGGCGTTGAACGGGTGAGCCCTACCGACCGAAGTTTCGGACTGACCGACCAATCGAAAAATGTTGGTCGATAGTGTGGTGGACGGAAAGAATGCCCAGCCAGGAGAGCTCTCGCAGCGTCTGATGGGAGACCAAGGCTCCAGGAGACCAATGCTCATGGCATCAGACGGGTAAGCTTCGCTAGCAGACAGGCAGAAAATAAAGTGCAGAGGTTCGATCGGGAGGCTCTCGCGGCGTCCGACGGGAGACCAATGCTCCAGGAGACCAATGCTCGGGGCCTCGGACGGGTAAGCCTCGCCGGACGAGGAGAGAATGAGCACTGACCGGGAGGCTCTCGCGGCATCCGATGGGAGACCAAGGCTCCAGGAGACCAATGCTCATAACATCGGACGGGTAAGCCTCGCTAACAGACAGGCAGAAGTTAAGCAATGAAGATCGACCGGGAGGCTCTCGCTGCGTCCGAAGGGAGACCAAGGCTCCAGGAGACCAATGCTCGTGGCGACAGACGGGTAAGCCTCGCCGGACGAAGAAGGATATCGACAAGGAAGCTGATCGGGAGGGCTCTCGCTGCGTCGGACGGGAGATCAAGACTCACTGTGTCAGACGGGTAAGCCTTGCCCGTCAGAGAAAGGATAAAAGGATAAAAGCTGACTGGGAGGGCTCTTGCTGCGACCGATGGGAAATCAATACTCACAGCATCAGACGGGTAAGCCTCGCCAGACAGAGGAAGGGAAGAGTTGGAAACTTAGCAGGAGGGCTCTTGCAGCATCCGATGGGAGATCAAGACTCGCAGCATCGGCGTTTTTTTTTTTTTTTTTTTTAAATCAACCGATAAGGGTTTGGTGGGCTTTTCTGATATGGAAACGGTTGGTCCTGATGTAGCTATGGAAAGCATCTGAGGACCATCTTCCTAGAGCTTGGATTTGCTGCTGGGAGAGGCCTTTTTGGGCTGCTGATGTTGCTGCCCCAATGCGGAATGAATGACTGGAAAAGTTGTGTGCTGAGATGCCGGATTGCTGGAGAACTGATTTGAGGTGTTTTTGAAACCAGAAGCGTGTAGCAGGTTTGTTGGAAGCATCGATGAAAAGAGGTTCGAGAGGAGATTTAGCCTGGGCGTTTCTGATCTTCAGATATGCTAAGATGGTTTGGTATGGTTGGATTGGAGATGAGAGGTTGAAAATGTATATGTAATGGCCTTTTTTAGCTTGGTCCGTTTTGCTTTGCTTAATCAAGTAGGAGATTGTTTCGCTGTCGATTGCTGAAAGGTCTGAAATGGTGGGGTGGACTTTCGGATCGAACTTTGAGGTGATTGCAATTTCGGAGCATCTGAGAAAGCCAAAAAAGGCGAGAATGAACATGGCGTCGAGGGTGCGGGCGGTATTAAGGGGCTGATAACTTGTGCGAAGGGTATGGATACATTTGGTGAGGATGTCCAGCGTTATAGGTTGTCTGGAATCAGGGCGGGAGGGCTGGGATCGTTGGATCCCTTTGATTAAGAGAGAGGTTTGAGAGTTATTTATTTCTGCGGAGGGGGCGCCATAAATCAGTTTATGGAAAAATTGGACGCCGCTCAGATAGCCTTTGATGGACCCGACTTGGAGGCCCTTAACGCTTTTGAGATAGGAGATGAATGAGGTTATTGAAAGGAGAGAAAAATCAGGGAACTGCAAGTTATATGCGCAATGGAAAGCTTTGAAACATCTCCATGCTGTCACGTAGGATTGGATGGTTCTGGGGGAAACAGCCTGCAGGATAGCGTCGAGTGATGCATCGAGAAGGGGTTTTAATGGGTGGTTTACGGGAATATCAGATCTGAATAAGGAGGTACGGGAGTTGGGAATTGGTCTGCTTCTGGAGCCAGCGTCCTGAATTTCTGAAAAAGAAAACGAGACAGAGAGTCAGCGATCTGGTTTTGAGACCCAGGAACGTGTTTAGCACGTATGATAAATTGGTCACATGCTGAAATCCAGGTCAGACGTCTCAGCATGGGCATCAGAGCGGGTGAATGGGAACGGCCTTTATTAATGCACTGGACCGTTGACTCGTTGTCGCAGTGCACCAATATGCTACTAGCAGACCATTCTTTCCCCCACAGAAAAGCTGCGACTACGAGAGGGTAAAGCTCGAATAGAGCTGAAGACTGTGAAAAGTCTTGTAGCTGCGGTGGCCATGGTGATGCGAACCAGCGACCTTGATAAAATCCCCCGAAACCAGTTGATGGGGCTGCGTCTGTGAACAGTTGGATATCGACGGGGGAAGAAACGAGACTGTTATAGAAAAAGGTTAGGCCGTTCCACTGATTTAAGAATGATATCCATAACCGGAGTTCGTCGCGGCATGCCTGAGTCACGGAAATTAGGTCCTCTAGCGCGTGAACCGAAGACGCGAGTGAGAGGAGATGTGAAATGAAAGAGCGGCCCTGTGGAATGATGTGCATTGCGAAATTTAAGTGTCCGAGAAGGGATAGGAGTTCGCGTTTGGAGCAATTGGAGTTATGCAGGAGGGTTGACGAGACGAGGATTATTCTATCGATTTTTTCTTTTGGCAAGGAAGCCTGGAATTTCTCAGAATCTAAGTTAATGCCAAGGAACTCGATGGATGTGGCGGGACCCATGGTTTTTTCCTGGGCGATAGGGATTCCGAGCTCGGAAAAAACAGTTTGAACTGTATGGATATGCGCGGCTGGAATGGCGTTGGGTGGCGAAATGACTAGAAAATCATCTAGCAAGTGAAGGAGGTGAGGAATCGCGTAATTGTTGGACAAAATCCAGCAAACGGCTTCTGAAAGCATATCAAAAATCTTGGGGCTGCTTTTGCAACCGAATGTTAAACGAACGGCAAAGTAGAATTTCCCGTGCCAGCGTACCCCGAACAGGTGCCAAAAATCAGGGTGAATAGGCATCACTTTGAAAGCAGAGGTGATGTCGATTTTTGCAAGCCAAGAGCCTCGACCTGCGATTTTAATCATCTCGATTGCTTGATCTATGTCATGGTATTTTAGAGAGAATTCGTCGAGAGGGATCAAGCTATTGATGCTTGGTAACGAGGAATTGTGCGGGGCTGATAGATCGATTATAAGACGCTTTTTTCCGGAGAATTTCCTCGTAGCCACTCCAATGGGGCTGATTCGAAATATTTCGAAAGGGGGGTTGTCGAACGGGCCGATCATGAAACCTGACTCGACTTCTTTTTTGATCAGATCATTTACTACTTCTGGTTCTGCGAGTGCGGATTGAAGATTATTACAAATGATAGACTGAGTGAGCGGGCATTCCACGCCGGGTTTAAAGCCGTGTTCGAGACCAGACAGCAGATAATTAGTAAATTCGGCATCCGGGTGGTGAGCCAATTCGATAGAAAGACGAGAAATGTTCACAGGAGTCGATAAATAATTTTTCTGTTTTTTATTAAGTGATTTAGACACCGGACATACGTGACGGGCATGAGCACCGCCGCAAAAGTTGCAGATATGTAGATATCTGCAGCGCTGTCTGAAGCAGCCTGCAGTGTTGAAACTGTTACAGGGCTGCCTGTTGTCTGTGAGAGGTGGCGGGGCTCTTCTCACATTTTCAGTTGCGAAGGTTGCTGGTCTTGGCACATAGCTGGTGGATTTGACTTGGGTGTCCGGGCAGGGAGGGATGGAAGGGTTAATCTGTGGGCACGTCATGGTAGAATGTGCCACTGACCTGCATATGGCACACGAAATGTTTCTGCAGCCTAGAAACACCCTGCTGTGGAGATCGGCATCGAGTGCACCCCAGTAAGGGCACTGATTCCACTGGGCGACTCGCACGGCACATTTTGCAGAAAACAGTTTGTGGTAGGTGTAGAAGTGCCCGCCCCCATAGGACAGCGCCAGCTCAGCTATGATTGCCAGATAATCATTTAGTTCGCGCCGCCTATGGGGGAAAGCTGAACAGATTATTTCAGTGAAACGGGAAAAGGCAATAGAAAACTCAGAAAAAGAAAGCAGACGAGATGAATGTGGATTTGAGTTTTTTAGGGTGACTGAGAAATCGCCGCAGTCTATTTGACGGTTAGAATCTGGAGCCGGTATTAAAGAGAGAAGAGATGATAAATCTACGTCCGCACCTGCCAGGATCTGCGCTCGGATGTTTTGAGCCACTGGGGGGCTCCGAGGCGACCGCATTCGGTGGGACGGGCATCGCTGATGCTGTGAAGAGAGAGTAAGGTGATTTGTTTTGCAGGAGTGGATTGCAAGAAGCAGTGGCTGCAGCTGTGTTTGTCAGCAGCGGTGGCCTCATGCTTAGATCAGCCTCTTGAAAAGGAAGATTGAAAGGAGCCTGGAGGTGAGCTCTAAAATCTTGAGCTGAAGGCGTAGGCGCCCTCGCTTGCGCTGCCTGCCACTGAGAAGGGGCGGGGTTAGAGATGTTCGGAGGGAACTGGTGAAAGCCCTGAGCCTGAGTTGCCAGCATCCTCGCGCTAGTGTCTGCGAAGGGAGCTGGAGGCCACTGATAATAGGTAGGGTTGTGGACAGCGAGAAAAGGCTGAGAAGCTGAGGGAAGGCCTGTTGGCCCGGCCGCATGAGGTGTTGCGGCGAGAGGAGCCGAGTAGAAATGCTGGGCTTCAGCGAGAGGCGGACTAGGTCTTACGGCGGAGGCATCTGGGGCACGGCCCAGGCTCGCCGAATGCCTTTTGTTGCAGCCAGACAGTTGAGTCGAGCTAGATCTTGTGCGGGAGGAAGGAGGAGTTGAGCGAGGCGAACGTTGACCTTTGCGGGCTTTGCTCTGCCTGTTGGCCGTCTTGGGAGCTGGAGTGGACTTCGGAGTGAGGTAGGTTGGCTGTAAACTCACGTATAGATCGTACAGTTCCGCTTTGTTCATTTTCCGCGAGAACTGTACATCTGAATTTGCCAGCGCTTGCCTCAATCCTACTACTGTCCACTTGCCAATAGGTGGAATCGTTGGGACGGCTGAACGATAGGAAGACGCCGGGGAGGTATTTTGAGGTCTCGCCGGTGGAGGCGAGGGCTGAGCTCGGCGTCTAGGCGAGCTTGTAGCTGCACGGGCAGGTGGTCGGCCGCGCCTGGGAGCCTGGGGCTCAGGTGCAGTGTCGGGCAGAGGAGAAGTTGTCGAGGGGTCGGCAGGTGGAGACGCAGGATCCTCGGAAAAGTTAGCTTCGTCGTTAGACGGGGAGACGTTAACTTGAGACATAGTAGCAGAAGGGCGAACCGAAATGCTGATAAACTGTCAAACGAACGGAGGTAAGTGTGCCGTATATATACCTCCATTGGTTGATTAGCTGAATGCTTTCCACCTGTGATAATTAGTCTAATAATCTGCACCTGCTCCTCCCGAATTTTGTTAATAAAACATCATTACTTACAAACCTGATTCCAAAAAAGTTGGGACACTGTACAAATTGTGAATAAAAAAGAAATGCAATAATTTACACATCTCATAAACTTATATTTTATATAAGTAACATATAGATAACATGTCAAATGTTGAAAGTGAGACATTTTGAAATGCCAAATTTTGGACTTCATGAGAGCTGCACATTCCAGGAAGAGCCGGAAAAGTTAAATGTACATATAAGGAACAGCTGGAGGACCAATTTGCAACTTATTAGGTCAATTGGCAACATGATTGGGTATAAAAAGAGCCTCTCAGAGTGGCAGTGTCTGTCAGAAGTCAAGATGGGCAGAGGATCACCAATTCCCCCAATGCTGCAGCCAAAAATAGTGGAGCAATATCAGAAAGGAGTTTCTCAGAGAAGAACTGCAAAGAGTTTGAAGTTATCATCATCTACAGTGCATAATATCATCCAAAGATTCAGAGAATCTGGAACAATCTCTGTGCGTAAGGATCAAGGCCGGAAAACCATACTGGATGCCCGTGATCTTCGGGACCTTAGACGGCACTGCATCACATACAGGAATGCTACTGTAATGGAAATCACAACATGGGCTCAGGAATACTTCCAGAAAACATTGTCATGAACACAATCCACCGTGCCATTCGCCGTTGCCGGCTAAATCTCTATAGGTCAAAAAAGAAGCCATATCTAAACATGATCCAGAAGCACAGGCATTTTCTCTGGGCCAAGACTCATTTAAAATGAACTGTGGAAATATATATCCAAGTATATACAAGTTCTAGAACAACATATGCTCCCATCCAGACATCGTCTCTTTCAGGGAAGACCTTGCATTTTCCAACATGACAATGCCAGACCACATACTGCATCAATTACAACATCATGACTTCGTAGAAGGATCCGGGTACTGAAACGGCCAGCCTGCAGTCCAGATCTTTCAGCCATAGAAAACATTTCCTGCATCATAAAGAGGAAGATGCGACAAGATTGAGACAACATTCCTATTCCTAAACTTGAGCAACTTGTCTCCTCAGTCCCCAGACGTTTGCAGACTGTTATAAAAAGAAGAGGGGATGCCACACAGTGGTAAACATGGCCTTGTCCCAACTTCTTTGAGATGTGTTGATGCCATGAAATTTAAAATCAACTTATTTTCCCCTTAAAATTATACATTTTCTCATTTTAAACATTTGATATGTCATCTATGTTGTATTCTGAATAAAATATTGAAATTTGAAACTTCCACATCATTGCATTCTGTTTTTATTCACAATTCGTACAGTGTCCCAACTTTTTTGGAATCAGGTTTGTAAAAACTCAGAGCCTGATAATTCAAAATATCCATATTCAAACCAAAATATCTGACTTCCTGTTGGTTGGAGCTAATGACTGTAAATTAGAACGATGTCTGGCTTGATGAGAACAATATATGTATCAAGTTTGATGGCTGTAGGTAAGACTATAGAGCCCCTCCTCTCCACCCGTTTCTAAGGCTTTGCCCATACTGGCCGACATTTTTGACATGTGTGTCGAATTTCATTCAATTTGAAGCATGATAAGAGCCTCAAAAACACCCAAGAATATTATAAAAGTTTGATATGTTGCCATGGCAACAGCATTTACAATATCAAGAATCATGTCCCAGGTCTACATCTGCTGTGTATTGACATTATTCTGACGAAATTTGAAGCGAATTGGGTAAAAATAAGAGGCCGATTTCAAAACATTTTGAAATTGACACACTTCCTGCTGCCAGTTGGTGGTGCTATGACTGACTCACAATAGTCATGTCCATGTGCTCGACCTCCAACAATGAACACACAGATGAAGTTTCATCCAAATCAGTCAATGTTTGCAGAAAAATATAACACACTTCCTGTTTCCCTTTTTTCGCCAAGTATGTTGCCTCGCCACGGCCAAACCTTTTGAGATATCCAATATCCATCAGCAATTTAGCATCCTTAATGTCTTGACATCATGTTGAAAAAAATTGAAGTGAGTTGTATGATGCCTTTGGAGCAGAAGTTAAAAATTGACAGCTTGGTTAAAAAAATCCACATTCAAACAATATATGTACCGAGTTTGGTGACTGAAGGTAAAACTAACCCCCAACTTTAGACAAAAGGTGGCGCTATAGAGCCCCTCCTCCACGCCAATTTCTAAGGGTTTGCCCATGTCTTCTGGCTGGCAACTTTGATATGTGTGTGTGTAAAGTTTCATGCAATTTGAAGCAATGCTAAGAGCCTCAGAAACTCCCATTAAGAATATTTAAGTTTAATGCATTGCCATGACAACAGTATTCAAGATATCAGGAATCCTTTCACAGGTGTGCATCTGCGGTGTCTTGGCATTATTCTGACAAAGACTGAAGCAAATCAGTTAAAAATAAGATGGCGACTTCAAAGCATTTTGAATCCACGGCCTCTTACAATGAACACACAGCTGAATTTCATCAAAATCAGTCAATGTTAGCAGAAGTTATACAGTAACACACCCAAGAATATAATAAAAGTTTGATGTGTTGCCATGGCATAAGTATTTAAGATATCAAGAATCCTTTCACAGGCCTACATCTGTCCTTTCTTGACATTATTCTATCGAAGATCGAAGCAAATTGGGTAAAAATGAGAGGGTGATTTCAAAGCATTTTGAATGTGACACACTTCCTGCTGCCAATTGCTGGTGCTATGACTTTGACTCACAATAGTCACATCCATGTGATCAGCCTTCTACACACAGCTGAAGTTCATCAAAATCAGTTAATGTATGCAGAAGTTCTAACACACTTACTACATTGATACTGAGACATGTCATGTAGTTTTGCATGTATGAAACTATTTAATTGATAAAGTTGCAGGGCAGTGCTGACATGTTTCTGTGCAAGTGGATGTTTCCGTCTGTATGTATGTGTGCATTTGTATGGGAGAGAGAGCAGGAGAAAGACAGCGTGCTTTCCATAGATAATGAAAAGCAACCTGTTTTAATGCATTTTTAATTGTTTAAAGTTAATTGTTAAGTTACATTTACAGTTAAGAAACTATAAAAAAAAAAAAAATATTCCACCATTAGAACATGTGAACCATAGAGGGTTACAGAAACAGTTACACACTTATGTTGTTCAAAACCTGTATTGATTTAAAACACAATATTAATCTAAGAATCTGCTCTTGCTCATATATAAAAACATAGTGTGACTAGTGGATGTCAAACTTAAGCAAAGATAAAAGAAGTATAAGTAAGGCATAATGCACAGTCAGTCTCATACTCACCCAGTCAATATTGCAAAATTCTACAGAGGAAGAAAGTTGTATTGGATTGGAATGACATGAGTGTCAGTAAATGATGACAGAATTTTCATTTGCGCCACTGACACCATCAAACAGGGAACATTCTCAAAACTTTCTGGCAAGGTTCTCTCAAAGTTATGAACAAACCTTATACCAGTAACATTATTAGAATGTATTTTTAATCTTATGTTCTCAAAACCTGAGCACAAAAGTATTATTTATACATTGTTCATGGAATTTTTTTTTAGTTTCGTCTAACGTTTTTTTAAATGTTACTACTTGTTTCAGAACATTCCCATAATATTTGCAATGTTTTTTTGTTTTTTTGTTTTTAAAAGCTGGATGTTTAAATATCATTTTCATAATTTAAGGGGAACACTGGCAAAATGTTCTTTCAACAATTTTTTGTTAGCTGATGGGTATTCCTATAAAAGACACTTTTTCCCCCCAGCCATTTTTAATGTCGCCTAACAATAATGTTTTTAAATTCTTTATTTTCTTTGTTATATTAAACTATTCATTGTTCACTGTCACTGGAGTGTGTAAGATGTGCTGATGCGCCAACAAAGCTGTCAGAGGCTTCAGGCACCTGATCACTGACAGTAAATCAAACTGAATCTTTATGTGACAGGAGAGAGTTGTACATTTATATGCTGCTGTAAGAAATAACATCTTGAGCTCATGTCACGCACCTGCTTGAACTACAAACCCTGTCTGATGCAATGCCTGAAACATCTGATGGGAGATTTGTAGAGATCTCTGAGTATTAGACACCTGACCATTTTTATGTATTCTGTAGTGTTTGTCTTGAATAAATGAATAAAGAATCATTAACTGAACTGGGAATCATTTAGTTTAACTTAACTCTGTGCCATGTGTATTGGCATGAGTCAAGTACTTATAGACTGTATAAAGCGCTATAGTAGTATATAGTAGTACTATTGAGTAGAATTTCATTTGAGTTTTTTTGGGGTTGTTCATTGATTTTCTATTGATCATCAAAGAATGTGTTCAAGGTTTTCACTTTAATAATTTTTTTTTGCACCTAACCACCAGCAATGATTGCAACAAAAATAAATTTTGATTTCTATTTCTGCATCATCAGGCTGGGTAACTGTGCCTGCAGTTAAATCCAAGTGTGCGTTTCCCGAACAACAATGTAAGTCGCTGCTGAACTACCATAGTACGATGCATTGTTGAAGAAATCATCTAGCTAGTCACCCGAAACCGTATTGTCGCAAACCTGTCGTTCAACCACGTTGGTGAATGACGTCACGCAGGTGGTGGCGTAATCACTTCTTTAAATTAATCCGTTTGAGATGGAATTAATGTTAGAATTTCTGCTATAAATTACAGACATAGCATAAGAGGACTAATTCTCATTTTTCTCAGTTATTTTGCTTTATTTCCAGATGAAATCAAATGCTTGTTCTGACGTACTAGAGCATGTACGCACATGCGCACTCTCCAAAAACGGTGCTTTAAATCTCTTGACAAACTAAAATATATAAATTACATTTGTATATATTTGAAATAAGAGACATACATTGTCAGCTTGCTTATTTTGCTCAAGATAAGGATTTATTAAGTCCACATATCATAAAAACAAGAAACTATGCTTTCAAGAGCTGTCGTTCCAACCACACAAGTATGCGATGCAGTTTGCAAATGTCCGTTTGAACGATGGTTTCGAGAAACACCAAATCGTTGAACTATGTAAGTAACGACCGAACTTGCGATGCTAGTTGGCTAATGATGCTTTTGGGAAACGCACCCCAGAACAGTGAGGCCAAACTATTTTGATCACCCCCTGGTGGCTGGCTGCAGTATAGGTCATAAACCCCGCCCTCTCCATGTAATCAAATAGGATGCAAGCCAAACTAAAATATCCAATTACACTTCAATTCATTTTTTTCCCCCAAAGATTTTTGGTTTCTGTCATTTTAGGTAGTTCTCATTATGCAGACGGTATGTTCAAGTGTTTGTTTTCCCAATAAGTTTGGTTATTTATTTGATGGTATAAAAACAGGGTGTAACATCATGATTTAATATTCACCACTTAATATTCAACAATATTATTTATTTGACTGCACTGACACTATTGGATGAGAAGTGAACTGAGCTGGATGATGACATCAGTGTTTTTCTGCAGAACTGCCTTATAGATGAAATGAACTAATTTGAAGCTGCAGTCCGTAAATGTTTTGGTTAAAAATGATCAAAAATCATTTTTTGAGCAAGTACATAACCAGCTAGTGTTCAAAACTATCTCCTTACCTTAGCTTGTAATAATGGTTTATAATAAAATTATACTGGTGGATTTCCACGGGAAATTCGAGCATGCAGCAGTTTGCCTTTGCGTCATTACATCACATCTGTAAACAGAAAGAAGGTGTCCCTGCTAGACTATGCATATAGGATGCTGCTCGTAGCGGATCATTTATAGCCTTTTCTCACAGCAGCTGAAATAATTAAACTTATCATTTTGATGGCGGATTGTAATTCAGAAAATGACAACGACAGTCATCAGTGACAACTGGAGATTCACCAGTAGTCAAAAGCAAAAGAAGTTGGACAGCGGAGTGGCTAGAGAAACTGAAATCTACAGATAACATAGTCACACAATGCTGATGTTGTTAACGGTGTTCAGCCTTACATTGTTCAAACCGGAGTCGACACTGATGGAGAGACTCAGGAAGAAGTTACAACTTTTAGACGTTTCTGAATGGTTAGTGGATAAATTGATGTAGTTGCTGTGGAGTTGATTCAACTCATCCACTAGCATGTGCCGTCATGTTCATCTTTTGTGTTGAATTGACCCTCGTTTGTGAAGCAGTCCGGCGTAAAATGACGGCATGACAACAACACTCGACTACAACAACTCTTCCTCTTCTCTAAAGCAGCCCAACATGGCTTATGTAAATTTTAGGGTTTGTGATGTCACCAACCCAGGAAGAAGCTTGTTGTAGTCCCTACTAGCTGTTTGTTGTAGTTCTTAAAAAGTGATTTCTGTAAAAGAAAATATCTCCTTTGCATTGAACTTTGAGCGTCATAACTTTGCAGATGTTGTTTATGCTCAAACAGCAACATTACACGCTAACTAAAGTAAAAATAAAGTGAAATCATAGTTTTTCTCAAATTACATTTATGATTAGGTTCAAACCTTAAATTTTAATTTAACTAATCAAAAGTATTTCTTTTCACAAAGTCAAAACATGTTATTTGCTTTTAGACAAACTGAACAAAACAGGTTTAAACCATGATTTACAGCAGGGGTCGGCAATTAAGTTTGGCATCAAAAAGCCACATTTGTGTGGCAGCGTCCGGGCTTTACACTGGATAAATTAATAAAGTGGAGTAGTGACCTGGCAAGTATCTTCATTCACCAACTTGCAAAACAGGCCGTACATTGTTACACAATGAACATAACTTATTGTAATAATTAGTTGATGTAGCCAACTTTTGCACTCAGAATTATTCCTTGGCATCCTCACATACTAAACTGCATTTATTTTATTGTTTGTGTGCTGGAGGTCTGCTATTACGTCATGTGCAGACTGATGTTAACATTTAAGCTAGCTGGTGAGAGAAAATGGCACTATCAAAGAGTCTAAAGAGGAAAGTTGACAGTGAAAATAGGGCATGCAAAGAAGAATGGAAAGACAACTATGCGTTTACCTAGTTTTGTGAATGCAAAGCCGGTGTGTTTTATCTGCAACGAAGTTGTCGCTGTTTTCAAAGAATATAACACTGTGTCTACACTGGACGCGAGCTGCGTGATGCGACGCGTCAAAAGATGATAGAACCCATTAAAGGTGCTAAAGAGGATCTTTTCGTCGACTGAGAAACCAAAGACTGTTACTGAGTTTTTGAAATGAGCGCATGCGTAAGAACAACCCCCCCTCCTTTCGAGGGAACGCTTCCCAAAACTTGTGCACTCCTATTGGAACACGAGTGTTTACCACCGGCATTCGCTGTGTCGTGTTAGTGGATCCATTATGTCGGACTCACCGCAGGTAACTCATAATCTGCAGATGTTACTCCTGTCTCCTGACAAAAACATTGCATGCGGCGCTTGTGGAGTGTGGAAAGTTACTGGAGCGCGCAGCCACGCTCGTCTCTCACAAGAAACATCACGGCAGTGATTGACAAGCCAGAGGGCCAATCGTTGACGCGATCATCGCGTTTTTCATCATTTCGCGATTGGCTGATGTTTTTAAGGCCCTACCTCGTGCACAGATGATGTATATTAATATTATTACTTTCAGTGCACCTAATAAATAGTCTTTTATCAGTTAGTAAAGACAGTTTCAAGTAATATTGCAAAAATGTATTAAAAAAAACATCCTCTTTAGCACCTTTAAATCAGTCACTGGATGCGGCGTGATGCAAGTCACCATTCCCCATTCTGTTTTTGACATATAGTGCAAGTGCTTTGCAACGGTCGGTTTGTCGCGTTTAGTGTAGACAGCTTTTAGCTGTCGCGTCTGGTGTAGACACGGTGATAATATTAGGCGGCACCACGTGACGAACATCTATTTCAGAACCAGCCGCTATCAAAATATTTGTTTATATTTTAAAATTTGTTTATATTTATTAAAATCATAAATCGTTGCATAAATGGATTTTTGGGACATTACTTGTCCCTGTCCCTAATGCCTTCCCCTTCACCAACTCCTAACTACTGACAAACACTAATAAATACCCATTTTATTTACATTTTTCAAATGTTTTCTTAATTTTTATTTGAAATAAATGCCTCTCCGAGCTGATATGTGAAGGCAAAGGGGAGAAGAATGAGTTCAGAGAAGGCAAATTTGGGTTAGTCGTGTCAAAAGCTAAAGCCACTTGCCTTAAGGAACTTCACACTACACTTTTCGTTTTTTGAGTTTCGGATTTCGCGACATTCCAAAGTTCAAGTTTGGTGAACTCTGACCTGTGAAATCGTATCACTCAAAGACATGTAGAAGATAGACTCCTCTTAGCTGAATTAAAAGAATGCAAAGTGGAGTAGATTGTATGTTTTTTTTACATTTTTGATTTATTATTATTTGTTATATGTTGAATTTATGTCATCATATCACGACAATTGCTGCATCCATAGAAATTTTGTGTGCTCAAATTCTAGTGTGACCAGAGCTTTACTCTCCATGGCACTGCTCTTGTTATCAGACAGGTTTCTTTTGGTAATTTCGTCTGGTTCAATCAAACATTGGCGGGGGGAGTTAGTGTAAATATCATCTGCCAACATCTGCGGGCTGTTAAACACCTTAAATAAATGATATGGTCACTTTACTTTTTTATGGCTGTTTATTTTAATATTCAATTCAATTTATCGAGTCATGCAGCATTTTCACTTATGACATATAAAAAAATCGAAGTTAATATTTCACTCCTGACCTGCATTAGTTGCATTCATTACAGTTTGATTGTCACATGTTCTCAGTATTACACGCAAACATTCATAGACATAGTGTGACGGACACATGCAGAAAGAGACCTGATCTGAAAACGCCTCTCATTACAAGCAGCAGCTCGCTGAAAAGTCTCTCATGCATTCTGCCGTTCCTCCACCCAGATGGCTCATAAAATCAGATGCATAGGGATGGATTTTGGAATATGAGACAAACAAGGAGATTAATTTAATGGTGCACGTGCAGGTGAAGCAGCAGTAATGACAAGACCTCTCAACAGTGTGGAGATGAAGGTGTGTGTGCGTGTGTGTGTGTGTTGCAGAAAAAAACGTCCCAGCACTCCACGAATGATGGATGGCAACAGTAGGAAGAACAAAACCAAGCATTGCTCATGCTGTCACCACAATGAAACAGCTACATAACAGCATTTGGTCACAATGCGAGCAGCAGCAATGCCAGGCCATCATGCCACTTCTACTGGAAGTCAAAGACTTCATCCATCATGCGTCCGGTCCCTTTAGCATTTGACTGTGAGCCTGTTGTCTTGCGAGGGACTTCCAGAGTCGCTGAAGAGCTTTGATCCATTTATTTTGGCTGCCATTGTTTCAGTAGCGCTGCTGTTCCACAGGGGTTGAGAAGAAGCCCGTCAGATGTGTGCTGTAGACAAAGAACATCTGGAGAGATTTACCTGCCATGCATACTTGCAACTTGTTCCAGAAACAGTCTGGTCATTTTAAGGCATTTTATATATATATATATATATATATATATATATATATATATATATATATATATAAATAAAACTAACTGCCATGTTTAGGGAATAATGCAATATTGTAAAGAATTACTATTAAAAGAAACTTTTCTCAAACACTGCTTACCAGCCCCTTAAAATGCTGAATAAAGTGTAAGATGTTGGTTAATGATCACGTGGAATACAGGTCAACATATATATATATATATATATAGGGCTGCACAACTTGGCCAAAAATTATATTGCAGTTATTCTCATATATAACAGCACTGTAACATTACATCTCGTATGAAAAAGTATCATATTGCTACTGCTGAAACCAACTAAGACTTATTTCAGGGTCTTTATTATTAATGGTCACATGACAAGAAATTAAACATAAAAAAATATGTTTTAAAATGATATATTTATTAGTGTTGTCAATCGAAAAAAAAAAACAACTAATTAATCACACATTTTTTTTCAGTAATTAATCACTATTAAAAAGTTTGAGTTTACTCTCCAAATTAATATAGAAACAACTTAAAGACACTATATTTTAAATATTTGTTTAATGGCATCTTTTTATGAATGAAGGTACTAGTGATACTAATATTGTACTGGTGTCTCTATGACAGATTTTCTTTTTTTTTTTTTTTTTACTTAAATTATAGACATTAAACAATACAGTATAACTGAAAGCTATCAATTTCAACAATTATTAGACTGATAAAATTAATAACTTTTAATTTAAGTGAACTTTAAACAATCTTCACATAAACTTATTATAATAAATGTCATATTTACCTGTCTAACAAGTAGGGAATATACAGAAATTGAATAAAGTTATCAAACACAGTCTTCACTGCATAAATTATGAATTAAATACAGATTAATCCTTATTAAAGCTACAATTTTCTCTGTTATCTTTGTTCTTTGATGAACATTAATGACAGACATCACAGCAACAGTTTATTAGGCTGCTGTCACTTTAAGAGCTGCCGCTGCCCGACGCGCATCTCATTTTCTCACAACTCTTTAAAGGGGCTCTATGTAGGAATGACAAAGGAATGGTCAAAATAGGTACTGCAGTCCAAATTCAAAATATTGTTTTCCCCGCCCCCTCGTTCAAAGACGGGTTGCCAGCTTGAGTACACGCAACAAGAGGGAGCGCAATTGACAATGAAAGCTGAGGAGACTTACAGTACACACTGTAAGCTGATGATTTGATTTATCTGTGTTTTAATATGCTGTCGTTCACAGAGATTTTTAGATGGATTCAGAGGCTTTTTAGGTCAGGTAGAATCTGCAGTTCTCCAGTTTGTTTGCTGGTTTCCATGGCTGCAAAACGAGGTGTTTTCTGCCAACTGGCAACCTGTGATGTCGAAATGCTGTTGGATAAACTGGCAGCACACGGTTTTGCACAGACCAAAACAAAGACAGACTGTTGTGAATGGGAGGCTCAGGCAGGAGATCCAAGTGCAGCGTCTTTATTGAAGTTAGAATGGTCGTACAGGCAGGGTCAATCAGGAACAAACAGGAGCAGCAAAGGACAGGCAGGGTCGTAGTCGGGGTACAGGCGGTAGGTCAAAAGGCAGGCAGATATCACTCACAGAACAGTATACAAGGCAAGGATCAGGACAGGCAGCAACGGATCAAAAACCGGAACAAACAAGGTCGAGAACAGACAGGCAAACAGGGAATAAACGCTCAGAAATTGCAACAACAGTTAACAATACTTCGCGGTGGGGTGGTGTGTTTGGAAGTCCTTTATAGTCCTGTTAATGAGCTGCAGCTGGGTGTGGTAATCAGTGTGGTGTGCTAGGGTGGATGTGGCAACAGGTGATGGGTGTGAAGTGAACATGTGACTGACAGGGAGATTTGTGGGAAGTGTAGTCCGGGGAGTGACAGGAACAGACGGTGATCGTTACATAACGCCCCCCTCCCGGAAGGCGCGTCCTCGCGACGTAAATGGAACAGCTAGGGAGGGGGGGTGGGTGCATTGGGGACTGGTATGGGACATGAACAGGGTCCCCAATGCAGGTTCCAGGAACTCGACCACCCTGGCGGGTCAGGTGCTTCAGGCGGCCACGGCAGGTCAGGTGGATCAGGCGGCCACGGCAGGTCAGGTGGATCAGGCGGCCACGGCAGGTCAGGTGGCTCAAGCGGCCACGGCAGGTCAGGTGGCTCAAGCGGCCACGGCAGGTCAGGTGGCAAGGGCGGCCACGGCAGGTCAGGTGGCAAGGGCGGCCACGGCAGGTCAGGTTGTAAGGGTGGCCACCGGGCTTGAGAGCGAAGCGGCCGGCTGGCTGGGGTGCGAAGCGTCCGGCTGGCTTGGGTGCGAAGCGTCCGGCAGAGGCTTGAGAATGCCAGCCGCTCGTGCTTAGGTCAGTGGAGGATCAGCCACACTGGAACGTAATCCTCTCCGCTTTCTGACTGATTTAGAGATGTGACGTGGCTCTGGGTGATCAGCGGCGATGTGACATTGCTCTGGGCGATCAACGAAGGCGTAACGTTGCTCTGGGCGATCAGCGGCGCCGTGACGTTGCTCTGGGCGATCAGCGAAGGCGTGACGTTGCTCTGGGCGATCAGCGAAGGCGTGACGTTGCTCTGGGCGATCAGCGAAGGCGTGACGTTGCTCTGGGCGATCAGCGAAGGCGTGACGTTGCTCTGGGCGATCAGCGAAGGCGTGACGTTGCTCTGGGCGATCAGCGAAGGCGTGACGTTGCTCTGGGCGATCAGCGAAGGCGTGACGTTGCTCTGGGCGATCAGCGAAGGCGTGACGTTGCTCTGGGCGATCAGCGAAGGCGTGACGTTGCTCTGGGCGATCAGCGAAGGCGTGACGGTGCTCTGGGCGATCAGCGAAGGCGTGACGGTGCTCTGGGCGATCAGCGAAGGCGTGACGGTGCTCTGGGCGATCAGCGAAGGCGTGACGGTGCTCTGGGCGATCAGCGAAGGCGTGACGTTGCTCTGGGCGATCAGCGAAGGCGTGACGTTTCTCTGGCCGATCAGCGAAGGCGTGACGTTTCTCTGGGCGATCAGCGAAGGCGTGACGTTTCTCTGGGCGATCAGCGAAGGCGTGACGTTTCTCTGGGCGATCAGCGAAGGCGTGACGTTTCTCTGGGCGATCAGCGAAGGCGTGACGTTGCTCTGGGCGATCAGCGGAAACGTGACGTTGCTCTGGGTGATCAGCGGAAACGTGACGTTGCTCATGGAGATCAGCTGGGACATAGACTGGTGTTGTTGTGATGATAGCCGCCATTTTGTGAGTGTCCATTGGCGCGGCGGCCATTACGTGATTCAGTGAAGTGTCGCATTTCTCCGCGACACCCACAGTAAACTGAGAGCTAACAGTCAATAACGCATAATCCAGAAAGCAGGTAAGTGATGAACGCGGTCCCTCTTGTCTAAGTTTATTCTGAAGGGGTTGATTAATGCCATCACAAAAGAAGTCAATAAGAGCACAGTCAGGCCAGTCTGCATAATGGGCAATATCCAGAAACTTCTGAATGTGGTTCTCCAGGGTACTATTACCTTGACGAAGGTGGATGAGACATATAGCTGGGTCCATGCTGATGCTGAATGTGACGGAAACACTCACGGTAGCTGCTGGATCTTGGTGTGGCGAAGTATTCTGTTGTGAATGGGAGGCTCAGGCAGGAGATCCAAGTGCAGCGTCTTTATTGAAGTTAGAATGGTCGTACAGGCAGGGTCAATCAGGAACAAGCAGGAGCAGCAAAGGACAGGCAGGGTCGTAGTCGGGGTACAGGCGGTAGGTCAAAAGGCAGGCAGATATCACTCACAGAACAGTATACAAGGCAAGGATCAGGACAGGCAGCAACGGATCAAAAACCGGAACAAACAAGGTCGAGAACAGACAGGCAAACAGGGAATAAACGCTCAGAAATTGCAACAACAGTTAACAATACTTCGCGGTGGGGTGGTGTGTTTGGAAGTCCTTTATAGTCCTGTTAATGAGCTGCAGCTGGGTGTGGTAATCAGTGTGGTGTGCTAGGGTGGATGTGGCAACAGGTGATGGGTGTGAAGTGAACATGTGACTGACAGGGAGATTTGTGGGAAGTGTAGTCCGGGGAGTGACAGGAACAGACGGTGATCGTTACACAGACATTCCGACGCACATTTCAAAGAATATCTTTGAATATCTGGCTGTAGCATTGATTTTCTGAGAAACAAGTAGGTGAACTGAACATGTTTCCTAAATATCTGCAAACATATTGGGGTATTTTATGCTTTATTTAAGTAAAAATCTTACATATAGCCCCTTGAAGTTCATTAAAGTCGTTATGAGGATACTCGACAAAATGGCCATTTTATGGCCATAATTCTGTGTGTTATTGTTTGTTCAAGCTGGAAAGAGAATTCGATACTGGCGCACACCTTTCTTTTTTTGCACACGAGTCGTGTGTGTCACATGACACAGCGTGTTCTCAATTATCTTGTAGCGCTTGAATGGTTTAAAAGCATTTGCATGAATAAGAGCGTAATCATATAATGTAATGCTAGCCAAATTATGGCAGAAAAAAATTGCATTAAATATTTTTAACGCGTTAAACTGAAATGATTAGTCGCATGTGTTAACACACTGCACAACAGGTCTGCACAACTTTGCCAAAAAATATATTGCAATTATTTTGTCTCATATTGCAGACTCTTCTTCTTTCTCACTGGTTTGTGAGCCATGTGTTCGGCCAATCACAACCTGCTATAGAAAGTACCGGAGTATAAGAGCTAAAAAAGTTCCTCAAAACATAGTAATTCCTCAAAATATTTCTGATCTAGGTTCCTGCACCTTTGTAAAACATTGACAGCCTTCTGAAAGGTCATCAAGTAGTTTGACATTTTGTTGTATTTCTATGCTGTTTAACATTTGACAATGCGATGCTGATATCTGCTGAAGTGGTGACTTTCACAGATATTAATGCTGCATTCAAACCGATGGATTGAAGCAAGATTTGCGAGGAGAGGATTTGACTTAATATTGAGCCATTGTTCTTTACCAAAGCAAAGGCTTAGAAGTCCTCCGAGGTGGCGTTTTAATCAACTCTCTTTCTGTTGGCTAAAGCAGCTACGGGACCTCAGTGTTACGCCAGCAGCCAATGACCCCGCAGTCGCCAATGACAAACCGCGTGTGGCGAGCGTCCCTCGAAGCACAAAGCCACCCAGGAATACCCGAGCCCAAAGAGCCACTCAACACAGAAAATAACGGATGGTTGACGCAATGGCTTCGTACCCGTGTGCGCGGGGCAAATGAACAGTGTGGGGACGGCTATGGGGCATTCAGGGCATTCTTAAAATTAAAAGTTATAGTCTATTAGCCTGCGTTTGGTAGCTGAGCACGCACCCATGCCTAGCGTGGCCGCTAATGGGAAAAGATGTGTGGAAGTGTATGATTTATGGGTGCATGCGAGCAGGGGTGGAATAATTTGGTGCAGAACGGGTACTTACTGAACGGCAACAACTCGGCTACTTATCCGTACTTTCTGGTGATAAATTAGCTCTTGCTTAAAGTGGTCCAGGACCCATTTTTCATTTTGATTACTACACTTGATATCTCTTTCTTTTGCACTCTTTCTATGTCAGCAATGGTCCTTAGCATTTTTTGTGTATCAAGTCAGTGTGTTTAAGTAAACCCTCTCTGCTTCACTCAACCTCTTTTTTTTTTATCAACGTCCCTATGTAGGGCTCTTCTTTAATCTCTCCCTATCCAGGTGCTGCTGCTCACCGTCCGCATTTACAGCAATCGTTCACCTGAAAATAACAATTCTGTCACTATGACCTCATGTCGGTCCAAACCCATATGCTGGCATTTTTCTGTGGTAATTTGTATAATATAATCTGAATAAATCTAGTAATTTGCTTTTCTTCATTTAAGAGGTACTGTATGTTTACATGCACTAATTTTTGTCAAATGAATCCAAGTTATTTAAGTTGCATAAGTATGAACCCTAAACTTTGAGATCTGCTTCTCATATTTGTTTACATGTGCTTTACGTGTATTTTGAACAAAATGTCAGCATGTGCAAAGTGCATAATGTCACCAGAGCTTTTTGGCTTGATGACATCTAAAAAAAAAGCTGACATTTATGTCAGTAACTGGATTACTTTTATGATGCAGCGAGCAAAGTAATGCATTACTTTATAAATGTATACATAAATAGTAATGCATGTTACTTTTCAGTGTAATTATTTGCTTTAACAGTTAAAATTATCTTTCTCCTCCATTACGCAGTCATGGGAACATACAAAAAGAACAAAAGTAGCAAAACACATTACTTTAAACTTTCAATGAAAAGAGTAGTACAGTATGTAATGTAATGTTGAGAGATCTTTTGTATGGTATACGTCACTCTAGGGGTCGGGAAATAAAGTGCTCAGAATATAATAATATTCTGTGTTTTAAAAGAAAATGAAGGTGTATATAGGCCATGTTGTATATAGTTATATAGGCCATGTTGTTGAATGTATTACTGCGGTAAATGCTCGCAAAAAACACCTGCAAGGTCTAAAAGAGAATGTGCCTTCGCCAGCTGAGAAAAAGTAACATAACGGGTTACTTTTCATAAAAAGTAACAGTAAAACAATTAGTTACATTTTTAGGAAGTAACACAATATTGTAACACATTTCTTTTAAAAGTAACTTTCCCCGACATTGGTCAGAAGAGCTTTTTAAGCAAACATACACTCTAAAAATGTTGGATTAAAAACAACCAAGTTGGGAAAATGGACAAACCCAATGATTGGGTTGTTTTAACTCAGCGGTTGGGTTAAATGTCTGCCCAACCTGCTAGGTAGTTTTATTTAACTCAACTATTGATGAAAAAATACTTTAATGCTCACTTAAAATGAACCCAAAATAGATTGGAAATTAACATGTATTAATATGTTTAATAAATAATTAATCAATAAACATTTATTAAATTGCTTTTAAATTTTCAGCGATTATATGTCTGATTTTTAATTTCCAACATATTTTAATCCAGCCATATAGTTGAGTTAAGTAAAGTTACCCAGCAGGTTGAGCAAACATTTAACCCAACCACTGGGTTTGTCCATTTTCAACCCAACTTGGGTTGTTTTTAACCCAACATTTTTTTGAGTGTATTGATTGGATTATTATAGGTCTACACGACCCCTTCCAATCTGATCGAGCCCAATCAGATCGATTGAGGTGTTTACATGAAAGCTTTTCAATTTGAATGAGCCATTTTGTAGATTATTTGGGTGTACTTAATGATAGTTTAAGGAAACCACATCTGTCAAGCTCCAAAACTAAAAAAAAAAAAAAATAAAATTCATGCAGTGCATTTGCACTACATTGCACGACAGCTTTATGTGAGAAACAGACACCCATTTAAGTTATTCATTAAAAATCACCCCTCCACCAAAGCTTGTGTCATGTCCGTGTTTGCGTCCAAAACTCTACAATACATTCACATTCAATTACTACATTTGACAGCCAAAGCTGTTCTGGCACGCACCATTTTTTAATCTGGATGAGAATGTTGAACGATTGGAAAGATTTTAAGTGAACAATGACTGAAACAATGGAAACAGACCCAAATTCATCACATGACTTTAGCAAAATTGGAACATACTCGTATATAACCTTGTTTTTAACTTTTTAAACTCTTGTGACAAAGCTGTACAGTTTAGCATACTTTATTTATTACAGAATTTGTTTTATTTATTACAAATATTGTATATTTTGAAATAATATCCTTAAGTACAAACTGAATGTAATGTTTTTTGTTATTTACAATTAGATGAAAATGTATTATAGTTTATATAGTTTATATTATATGCAATTAATTGACAATAAGAGTGCTTTTTGACCCACGTAGGACTTGAGTATATGTAATTTTACTTCTATTGTCTTTAATGTACTGTCAAATGTATGGTAAACTACTTTAAAATAATTTTCATAGTCATGAAAATGTGCTCTCTTTGAGTGCACTTAAGAGGATCTGCAAATACAGTTATTTATAATATATATAAGTATAATATATATAAGTATATATATATAATATATAATATATAATATATAATATATATATATATATATATATATATATATATATATATATATATATATATATATATATATATATATATATATTTTTTACTACAAGTGCACATTCAATACAATTAAGCACACTTTTTCACAAGGGAAGCTAACTATCAATGTATGAAAAGAGCTGCATAAATATCTTTAAAAATGTGTTCATTCATGTTTCATTGGGGGGAAAAAAAACAGTATTTGGTTTGCCACAACAAGAGGTTGTGTAAATAGTGGGAAATGTTCCATTGTCCAGGTGGACTATTAGTTTAATTCAGTTCTGTTGTAGTGCAGGAGAAGTCCTGCATATCAAAAGCTCTGTGGTTTGGCTCATTCACTGCTAGCTGCTTGTCCAGCTGCCAGAAGACTGGAGCCCTGTCATTCAGCCCGCGACCCCGGCCGGGACCTTCCCCTACTGGGACAATGTTCCCATTGATCCTGGCTTGGCTGGAGTGACAGGACGCCGCCTCTGTCAGGGAAATAAGCAGGTAAAATATTAAGTTATGGAGGCAGGTTTCAATCAATAAGCAGCCCTGTGACTGAGGTGGGCTCTGAGGTTATATGCCCCGCCAGAGGACCATCATAATGCAATTGAGGGATTTGAAGCACAAGTGGATCAGTTCCAGAGCACCATAGACATCAGCCATCCCTTCCAGACCTCACAGATTTCACCAAGCGGCCAATGTTGTTATTGAGCAAGTTGGCATCTGCTTGTCACTTCTATTTCTAGGACTCCCATCAGATCCAATGCCTTGTGTTCAACACAGAGTAAACTAATAAAACATATGAATGCCATAATGGGAAAATTCTTTCAGAGGGCGCTGGTCCATGAACCAGCACTGGAGTTGTTATTCTTGAAGGATTAGTTCACTTCAGAATTAATATTTCCTGAAAATTTACTCACCCCCATGTCATCCAAGATGTTTATGTCTTTCTTTCTTCAGTGGAAAAGAAATGAAGGTTTTTGAGGAAAACATTCCAGGATTTTTCTCCATATAGTGGACTTCACTGGGGTTCAACGGGTTGAAGGTCCAAATGTCAGTTTCATTGCAGCTTCAAAGAGCTCTACATGATCCCAGACGAGGAATAAGAGTCTTACCTAGAGAAACCATTGGATATTTCTAAAAAAAAATATATATATATACTTTTTAACCACAAATGCTCGTCTTGCACTGCTCTGAGTCATGCATTACATAATCATGTTGGAAAGGTCATGCAACTCCATCTCATTTTCTCTTCCAACTTCAAAATCATCCGACATCGTTGTTTTACCTTTTTTTGTAAAGGCCGTTTGACTTAGTCTTTACACGTTCGCTTGTAAAATCTGTGTCAGTACTTCCTCCTACGTCATGCGTGACCTTTCCAAGGGATCATGTAGAGCTCTTTGAAGCTGCACTGAAACTGACATTTGGACCTTCAACCCGTTGAACCCCAGTGAAGTCCACTATATGGAGAAAAATCCTGGAATGTTTAATTTCTTTTTGACTGATGAAAGAAAGACAAAAACATCTTGGATGACAGGGGGGTGAGTACATTATCAGGAAATTTTAATTCTTAAGTGAACTAATCCTTTAACTAAAACCATTAAAAATCATTCTCCTTATGTGAAATAAAGCTGAAATAAAACAAAATAAAATATAAATATTAGATGAAAAACTT
Source organism: Chanodichthys erythropterus (assembly GCF_024489055.1). Classification (NCBI taxonomy): domain Eukaryota; kingdom Metazoa; phylum Chordata; class Actinopteri; order Cypriniformes; family Xenocyprididae; genus Chanodichthys; species Chanodichthys erythropterus. Next base: position 2,278,897 of record NC_090238.1, read on the forward strand.
GGCCTTAAAATCCTGATATATAAATGAAAATTGTTGAGGGATAGTTCACCCTAAAATGAAAATTAAAGGGTTTGTTCACCCAAAAATGAAAATTCTGTCATATATTACTCACCCTCATGCCGTTCTACACCCGTAAGGGAGCACAAGATTTAAAGGGGCCGCAGCCTGAATCTGTGCATAGTTAATGATGCCCCAAAATAGGCAGTTAAAAAAATTAATAAAAAAAAATCTATGGGGTATTTTGAGCTGAAACTTTCAGGGGACACCTTAGACTTTTATTACATCTTGTGAAAAATGGTTCTAGGGCACCTTTAATATTATAAAGAGACGAGAATATTTTTGGGGCGCCAAAAAAAAAAAAAAAAAATAACGACTTATATATTGATGGCCGATTTCAAAACACTACTTCAGGAAGCTTCAGAGCGTTATGAATCATTGTATCGAATCAGCGGTTCGGAGAGCCAAAGTCGCGTGATTTCAGCAGTTTGACACGATCCGAATCATGATTCGATACGCTGATTAATAATGCTCTGAATCTTCCTGAAGCAGTGTTTTGAAATCGGCCATCACTATATAAGTCGTTATTTTGTTTTGTTTTTTGCCGCACCAAAAATATTCTCGTGGCTTTATAATATTAATATTGAACCACTGTACTCACATGAACCGATTTAAATATGTTTTTAGTACATTAATGGATCTTGAGAGAGGAAATGTCATTTCTCCCTATGCAGGCCTCACTGAGCCATCGGATTTCAACAAAAATATCTTAATTTGTGTTATGAAGATGAATGAAGGTCTTACGGGTGTGGAACGACATGAGGATGAGTAATTAATGACAGAATTTTAATTTTTGGGTGAACCAACCTTTTAAGTCATCATTGGACCACAAAAGGAGAATTTTTAAAAATGTCCCACTTCAGTCTTTCTACTTCTATTTCAATGGTCCACTTTAGATATTCTACTAACTATAAGCAATTACATGTCAACTTATTCTACTAACCCAAACCCTAACCTAACTGTCTACTAATACTCTAATGAGAGTTAGTTGACAAGTAGTTGCAAATTAATGAGAGTTAGAATGTCTAAAGTAGACCATTGATATAAAGTGTTACCACGGACGATTCGCTGAAAGGTTTCTTGGGGAACCAAAAATGGTTCTTCTATGGCTTTGCTGGGAAAACCTTTATTTTTAAGAGTGTATTTCGGTGCAAATACTCTCTCAGCCTCCAGGGCGTAAACGATCATTTTATGAAATGCATCAATAACATCTGATTGCGTTCTTTTGAAGGGAAGTAAAGAGCTCTCAATTGCGCAGCAGAACAATACAGACCTGGAAGTCATTAGTCATGTGGTTGGCCTGTGGGACAGGAGTCAAGACAACCCTGGCCTTTCCAGACCCCTGCATGTCAGGTGAGGCCAGTGCTTCCTGTTAGTCCCAGCAGGACGAGAGAGACGGGCCTGGGACGAGCTCCGGAGGCGCTGACGAAGGCCTATCTTCCGTAGAGCCCACCCTGCGCCGCAGATAAAATGTTAATGTAATTAACAGATAATGACTGTTGTTTTTAGCTGTCGATAAAGGATCAGACTCCCGCAAAGTCACATTCAGATATCTGCCAGCCATTGTTGAATTCAATTATTTCCTAAACACTCCCCCTCACCTGTCTTCATCGGCCGGTCCCCTCCTACCTGTCTGTCTTTGTCTGTCCTCCTCTAGTGCTGACAGATTTACATGCATCACTTCACTTCAAATCTGACGAGATTTGGAACATCCTCCAATGTCATCAATAGTGAAACTGATTATCGGTATCTGGATTACGACACTTTTTAAAAAAAAGGTTCTATGGGCTCTCGACTCAGTTTTAAAGAACAATTAGGTTCTGTGTCTTAAATGATTGCATAATACTTCCACGTTTTGTTTTTCTTCTACACAGTAAAACAGAATTGTTGGTTTAACTTAAAAAAGTAAGTAACGTGGTTCCCTTAATTTTGAGTTTATTAAAATTTGAGTCAATACAATGAAGGCTATTGGTTTAATCAACAAAAGTATGTTATCTAGATTGTCCTATTCAAATCAATATAATAAACGCAAGAGGTCAAAAATACTCTAAAAGTAACCCAAAAGTAGCCTGATTATTGTTATCAAAAATGTGTAATGTAATAGTTACTAACAACCATTTGTGCGGACTACAATTTGTATGTAGGCTAATCGACATGTGCGCAATGACTGCTGGGTATTTTCCTGTATATAGAGATATATGGAAGTACACTTGTTCCCTACGTAGTGCATTTCAGACCAAATATATCCTCTCTCCAGAACTCACAATTAATATGGTCGAAAGGGCTTTGAATTCCACTTGGCAGGACACTAACGAGGGATTGGAACGCACCCTATTTAGTTAACTCCTGCAATCCCAGCAGTGTTTTGGAGGGAACCGAGAGCTGCGCTCATAAATCATGCGATCGAAGCAGGCAGCCGCAGACACCCCTCTCACCTCGGACACGGACAGGGACGCCAGGCGCAAACAAGACAAATGTATTTATTTTGAACGGGAAACCACGCGGGGTCTATCAGGACGAGGGAAGTGCGGCCAGTGGCGCGGCTTTATTTGTACCGCTGTATTTTAATAAGCATCAAACCCAAACAAGATTAGGTGCTTCCAGTTTACAAAATGTCAGGGAAGGCAGCGCTATCAGTCATAATAAATGGGCTCATGCAAACAGTGGGGTCTTTACCATGCATAACAGTGTGTTTGGAGAGCATTGCTCAGATGCTGGGCGCTGATATGCAATTATTCTAAAGAGTATCAGAATCCGAGCGCGAGCCGGACGTTGCGCCACCGCGGCCCTGAGCGCTGCATTTGTCTTCACTGTTCAGGCACTAAGAAAAGAACGATCCAGGAATAATAATCATCGCCGCATGTTACATGTAGCAGATGGGTTTTTGCATTGTACTGAAGACAGTAACTCAAAATGTAAAATGTGAATCGTGTTGTACAGTAGCATTTATGTGAATACTTTCAGGAACATGTATCAGCTGATATTTGGCATTTTGAGATTATTGGCATTGACTAATAACTGCAACTTTCCATAACAGACTATTCTTGAATTTTGGGTTTTTAAAATAGTTTTCATTTTATTCCAGCAGTTTGAGTGAAAATTGTTTCTACACCAATTTGTTTATATTTATTTAGCACCGAAGGTTGCCATTCCTATTATTCAGTTTCTGCTCAAGCAGCAGCCCAGAGAACCCTATGTTAAAAAGTTGTGAAATTTGGTACACTGATAGAGGGCAGTCTGATCTGTCGCCATAGAAAAGTTGGAGTCTCTAACTCAAACCCTCTAGCGCCACCACCTGTCCAAATTTCATTCACGTTTATGCTAGTAACTTTTGAACATAAGGGATAGAAACATTTCTTGGCTCAAGACAATTCCATTGCATCCTATGACGTCTTTTTCCGTCATGAAAATTTCCCCGCCATGTTAAATTTTCAGAAAAAACTACTTTTTCGAATTCCTACTAGGCCGTTAATCAGATTTTCACAAAAAAATAACCACATCATCTTCAGACCATGCTGTCAAAAAGTCGATTTGTCAAACTGTTCTCGAATAACATGCACACAAATTTTACGTAATGCTTGCAAAAATAGACATAAGGCTGTGTCTCCACAACGCTTTCAGACCAAACTTGGTCCATATCATTACAAGCATGACCTGAGGTTACATGCTGCGTTTCGGCGCAGTGCCAACCGCTGGTCCAAAGATACAGAAAAATTAAAAAATGGGTGTTGGCCATTTTTAATTTTGTCATAAAATGCTGTATTTTATGAACGCATAGCGTATCGTTAACAAAATTGATATTTCTTCTGCACTATGCCCTGACATTACTCAAAAAGTTTTAGGGCAGCGCCACCTTATGGGTAAAAGTTATATTGAAATTTACAATAATGCTAATAACTTTTGAATAAATTAGCCTATTGTAATGAAACGGGTCTTAATGTTCCTTGGTTCATGGCGAGAACAGAAATACCAATTTCCCACATTTGATTTTCTTTCAAAACATACTTTTCCATTTTTGTATACCATTTTCAATGGTATATACCGTGTTGAAATGTGGCATTGAAAAAGAATATTTCAAAGAAGAAATTGCTATTAAAAGGGTAATATATTATTCCATCTTCAATTCAACTCAAGCTGTATAACTGCTGTTGATTACCACAGAAAATAAAAGAAGCATGTTTTCATTAATGCACTTGTGACAGTATATTAACATATTCATATTCATGGTGATGACCGAGTTCTGTGGCACTAAGGCTGTCTAATTTTCATCTCTGGCTGTCTTAAAGAATGCAACAATATTTGCCCTTTTTCCAGTGAGTTCCACACATTTCAAGGAAAAGGGATTATGCAATTACAGCTAATTGAAGTATTAATTAAATCAAGAATGATGAACAAATAAGGGGGGGTTGGGCTGGAATGTGTGTTATGATGGTATTATATGTATATAGGACAAGATTTGATCAACGACACTAATAACAACCTAAAAAGACCCCTGAAGATGTCCATCACCCCAAAATCACTCACCTGTCCCATGTGATACACCTGAGAGAGATAGATACTGGTACCAATCAGAGGTGAGTGGCACTTTCGTCCTCTAGTAAAATCAAGCGTATCCGTCCCTCGGGTCGAGCTTAATTGCCATGCAGAGGAGAGGAGAGAGCCTGTCACACTTGACCTTGCCTGACATTACAGTATTGTATATCTGCAATGCTAAATAATGAGGATATCACAGTATCAGCGGCGTAGGTGCTCATCTACAAACAGGGTTTACTACAATAAAGAAAGAACGGCATGCACATGAAAGTAATGAGCACAAAGATCATTCGTCAATTAGACTGTATGTCCGCCCAACCAGGTTTAATGCGCTGCAAGCTACAGTCTCCATCCCCTACCACTGAACAGCACTAGCCTCCATATTTATATAAATCTTCACAAAGTGCCATGTATAGGATAATGGGGGTCATTGGCAATGGCTTTCAGTAGGTTTTTACCTTTCAAGGGCTCAAGCGAGACCTATCATCCTCTCTCACAGAAGGCTTTTCTTGTTGTACGTGCACTGTTCACTAAGGAAGACGTATTGACCGGTCCGGGGCAAAAGGTGACAGACTAAAAACTAAAAGGACTAAAATTTACTGTTGTAGATCAGGACATGAAACGGCATTCTCTACTAATGTGGCGTATTTCTAATGTTTTTGATAGAAGTCTCTTCTGCTCACCAAGGCTGCATTTATTTGATCAGAAATACAGTAAAATTATGAAATATTATTACAAACTAAAATAGCTGTGAATATATTGTAAAATGTAACATATTCCTGTGATGCAAAGCTGAATTTTCAGCATCATTACTCCAGTGTCACATGATCCTTCAGAAATCATTCATATATGCTGATTTGCTCAATTGTTATCAAATATTGTTGACAAATCATTAAAAAACTATTGTACACATTAAAAATGACCACACATTTTCAAAAAACGGCCTTGTTTTCATGCTGACAATGGGAATAAAAGCAGTACACATAAGAAGACAACAGACAGAGAATACTGAAAATTCACAGCTCATGTTCAAATTGATTTCCTGTGTCCTACCAAGTCAATGTCTTCTTGCCTTGTTTCAATACTTCGCCTGCTTGACCTTTCCTTCTTATCTTCTTTTGGCTGAATTTACTCCTTAGTGTTTGTCTTTGGCCTTTTCAACTTTGTGTCTAAACCAGTTCACATTACACGTCTCACAACTGCTCAAATGATGACAAACCAATCGCATAAAAAACACTCAGACATTGTGTGAATGTAGAGGACTTTTGCTGGTACCAAAACAACTTTGGTATGAGCAAAGCTCAAATCAGTCACTTATGAGGTTCACTTTCTGCCTTATAAAGCAGCTGCTAAACAACAGTGATGCAGTTCACTGGCCAGTGTGTTGTTTAGAGGCTTTTTATTGAATCATTGGCAAACTTTTTATGCAAAGATCGCAAATTTATTCACAGCATTAATGTTTCTGCAGTCCACTTTCATTTCTGGTGTTTATTTCCCTGGCATCTGTTGGGCTCTCAGTGCTGCTGTCACAACAGTCTGTCAGACGCAGCCTCATGCTGAGCTAATTGTTCATGGGAAGCTGTGTTTTTATCTCGCATTAACCACGCCTCTAATGACAGACAGCGAGACAGCTACACGTGTCTGACCCCTCGCACCAGAGCGGCTGTCTGTCACCGCACGCGTCGCTCAGTGCAACATGTGGAGGGAGGGAGGAGTTCGCCAAGTTAAACATCACTATTACTCAGTCATTCTCCCCTGACTAAGGTCTACTGAGACAACTGATCCATAACTGTACATTATTATACTGTTGTTTGTCCCTGTTTGGGTCGAAAAAGAGACAAGTATACAATACAGATTGTTTCAAAGCATATTGAAAAAGGTGAAATGACCGTGTCATTTACTAAAAGTACATTTTATATTGGTCTAATTATATACTGGTTTAAACCTGTTCTGTTCACTTAAAAGCAAATAACATGGATTACTTCTGACTGTACCTATAACAAAATTGCAATGCTTTTCAATTTCCATCAGTTCTTGCATTCCCTGGGAATCAAACCCATGACGTCGCCATACAAGCTCCATGCTCTACTCTTTGAGCTACAGCAGTGTATTTAATTATGTTTTATTCTTTTATCATTGTCGCCTGTTAAAGCAGTTCAATCTAAAGATGTGGCGTGCTAGGCGTCAGCACAGCCTTGTCAAACACAAGCGTGCTGATATCTCCTCAATGAGCCGCCGCACACGTCCCCCATCTGCCAGGACTTCATAGAGGGACGCAGATGGAGCTTGAGAGCTTTCATCGAAGTGGATCCAGAGCAAATGGAGCCAAACACACAAGCAAAGGTGAGACAAAATCAGTCATGAGAACATGTAGAACGCAGTTATTGCAGGGGTTCAGCCAACAAAGTGTAAAATGCAGTCATTTCTTTATAAACGGCAAAATATACAAACAATGTGTAGATTGAATTCGCATGCATTGTAGAAAACAACAGGGAATCTGAACAACAATCAAGTTTTAAGTCTATGATCCATTGAGAAAAAATACAGCAAAAGTAAAATCTTAAGTGCTCTTCAATATACACCGATCAGCATAACATTATGAGCACTGACAGGTGAAGTGAATAACACTGATCATCTCTTCATCACGGCACCTGTTAGTGGGTGGATATATTAGGCAGCAAGTGAACATTTTGTCCTCAAAGTTGATGTGTTAGAAGCAGGAAAAATGGGCAAGCGTAAGGATTTGAGCGAGTTTGAAAAGGGCCAAATTGTGATGCTAGATGACTGGATCAGAGCATCTCCAAAAATGCAGCTCTTGTGGGGTGTTCCTGGTCTGCAGTGGTCAGTATCTCTCAAAAGTGCTCCAAGGAAGGAACAGTGGAGAACCGGAGACAGGGTCATGGGTGGTGAAGGCTCATTGAAGGCTGGCCCGTGTGGTCCGATCCAACAGACGAGCTGCTGTAGCTCCAGAAGTTAATGCTGGTTCTGATAGAAAGGTGTCAGAATACACAGTGCATCAGTTTGTTGTGTATGGAGCTGCAGACCAGTCAGGGTGACCATGCTGACCTGTGTCCACCGCCGAAAGAGCCAACAGTGACACGTGAGCATCAGAACTGGACCACGGAGCAATGGAAGAAGGTGGCCTGGTCTGATGAATCAGGTTTTCTTTTACATCACATGGATGGCCAGGTGTGTGTGCGTCTCTTACCTGGGGAACACATGGCACCAGGATGCACTATGGGAAGAAGGCAAGCCGAGGCAGTGTGATGCTTTGGGCAATGTTCTGCTGGGAAACCTTGGGTCCTGCCATCCATGTGGTTGTTACTTTGACACGTACCACCTACCTAAACATTGTTGAGACCATGTACAGCCTTTCATGGAAACAGTATTCCCTGGTGGCTGTGGCTCTTTCAGCAGGATAATGTTCCTGACACGAAGCAGAAATGGTTCAGGAATGGTTTGAGGAGCACAACAACAAGTTTGATCTCAATCCAATCGAGCATCTGTGGGATGTGCTGAACAAACAAGTCCGATCCATGGAGGACTTAAAGGATCTGCTGCTAACATCTTGGTGCAGGGGTCTAGAGGAGTCCATGCCTCGACGGGTCAGGGCTGTTTTGGCAGCAAAAGCGCGACCAACACAATATTAGGTGGTCATAATGTTGTGCCTGATCGGTGTACGTCAACTATGCACATATACACACAGTTTTTTTTATTTTTCAGTCACTGGTGACATGAAGGGCAAAACATCCATAAAACTGTTGATTTTCCATCTATTTCAAGCCATTAATATTTAGATCAAAAGCATAAAGACAAAATTATGTGAACAAAATCCAAGTTTTGGGCACGTGATCCATATACAGCACCTGCTGCAGTATTTCAATCACTAAAAACAGTGAGAAACACTAGGTCCTGGTTTCACAGGCAGGGCTTAGATTAAGCCAGGATTAGGCGTTAGTTCAATTAGGATATTTAAGTAGCTTTTATAAACATACCCTAGAAAAAAACATTACTGGTTTGCATCTTGAGACAAAACAATGTCACTAACATATTTTAAGATCTGTCAGTACAAACTTTCAGGTAAACAGGTCAAACATGCATTTTAGTCTAGGACTAGCTTAAGCCTTGTCTGTGAACCTGAGGGTAAAACGCTTAAAGGTACAATATGTAAAATTTTTGCAGTAAAATATCCAAAAACCACTAAGCTAGTGTTATATAGTTTGTCCAGCTGATTACTAAAAATATCTCTAATGTTTTCAACGACTTGTAAATCATGAGAAAGTTCCCATTCTAAACAGTGACACGGGGCAGTGCAGTCGCCTGTCAATGATGCAGTTATTTTTTGTATAACCTTTGTTACCGCCTTTACTGACGTAGACAACAGTGCCGTGGACAAATGCGGAAGTAGTGTCTAGCGTCCAGCAAACCACTAGCTTGCTTCAAGCAGTTCCTTATTTACTTCTTGCACGTTTTATGGTGGATTGTGTTACTTATTTATGGAACATAATTACTGTTTACCATCTGCCGCTGGTTCTGTCGACAAGGACAGCTCCCGTGAACTCATGACCGGAAAAGCGGAAGCGGCGCCGGCGACTGTGTCATAATAAAAGTCCCGCTGCTCGTGAGGCGTGTGTTGATCAATCGCTCCAGCTCCTCGTTCAGCTCCACAACACTCGCTCCTGTTCTGCTTAATACTACAGTAACGTTAATAATCGCATCCACAAACATGAGTTCTTCCAGACTCCAATCCCTATTCTTTTGCACCGTCCGTTGAGATGGAGATCACATGTCCCAAGTTTCCGCTCTAAAACTTGGCGTCATCAAACTACGCCTTTGTTTTGAATAGGCTTCTAGCGACCTCTAGCGGAAAAAAATATCACAGATTGTACCTTTAATGTTAAAACACTTCAAGTGCCTTAAGCGCCTAAAACAGTGGTATTAAAAGCTCAAATTTAGTATGCATACTATATACAAGTGAGCAGAAGAGCCCAGAATATGAACATAACATGCTAAATGGTTTTCTATAGAAAAACTCTCAACAAGAATTTGCATGTATTGAGGTGTATTGAATTTGGTCTTTTAATATCACTGTCTTGACACATTAGTACAAACCTAGTAAAAAACGTGTGACTGACGTGAAAACTATAAATTGGAGACACCAAATAATGATTTAAAAAAAAGTAGGATACAGATTGATTAATTACCCATAATATGTAAATCCCATGCACTTGGGTGGAGTGGTCCATTGCACGTGCAACAGCAACAACAGGAGGATGGGAAAGATATCTATAAAAAACAAGAAAGATTTAGAGTCTCATTGAGTCCAAAAGGTTGTTCAGTTTTAACATTAATCGATATTCACACTGCACTAGTGTTTGTTAGATATTAGAATATCTGCAGGAGAAATGAACTCAATGCAATACTCAAACTGACTGTTAAAAATGTCTGGCAACCAGAGTTTTAGGGTCAAAACAATCTTTTGCCTTATAAATCACCGCCAGGGTTGATCTCATCTGGCCACTATTTTCTGCAGGGCACGGATGCACAAAAACGAAAAGGAAAAACCTCAGGAAAGGAAGCCAAAGGATGCCACAGCGAGGTGAGAAAAACAGCGGCTGCCTCAGACAGAAAAAAGATGTATAACTTTAATAGTATCCTTTAACATCTCCTTAACCTGGTGCGCGGGACTCCCCTCGGCCCCCTCCAACCCGCGGCCCCGGGCGCCGCTCCCTCGAGAGCTGTTTGATTCTCCTGTCAGGGGGGCCGCAGGCGGCGGGCCGCTGATGAGCTGCTCAGGCCACCGTGAAATGCACCATAACCTGCCAGCACGAGCGGCCCGAGCGAGATTGCCGTATTTACTTTTTAATCTGGCCGCCTTAATACACACGATAAAAACTTTGTCACATTAGATGGTGACAGATGGGCCCAGAGATGTTATTGCTGGTCCGGGGCCCCTCAGCTGGGCGGCTTGCGAGGGGAAACGCAGCATCGCGGGAGCGTTTCGGGGGGAAGGGTGAGAAAACGGCAGGAGGGAGGCGGGTGATCCTGCTCGGCCCAATCATGATAATTTTTCATCACTCCAATTACATTGTTGAGTGCGCTGCCGCACACACACACACACACACAAACACACACACACACACAGCGACGGTACTTCCAGTTCAGTGACATCAATAACATAAAATGAGGTCTCTTCCACACAGTCCATTTTCTCTTAAACAAGGCCTGTGTTTGCTTTGGAATACAGACACACTTCATACTGTGCAGTTTATACTGCATACTCTCTACTGTTGTTCAAAACAGTCTGCATTATGCAACAAAAAACATTTCAAACACACTATGCTGCACTGTTCAGTGGAATTTTTCCCATGATTTTTCCTATTAGTTCCTATTTTAGTTAACTATAATAACCCTGGCTGTACTATAAACAATCTGCCATGTAACAGAGCACAAAGTCCACACCAAAGGGAACGAATCCAACATAAAACACTTGCCTTAAACACCTCATTTGTAGTCCTGCTATTATTTCCATGACATTGCTACGTCACCATGTAACACATTTGCATAATGCCTGCCTAGTTTTGGTTAAATGATTTCACTGCATTGAATATGTTAAAGGGTGTTACATTTACGACATGTGCTCCAAGCGGATCAGAGCCAACTAGGCTTTCTGGAAAGGCAGGATTTGAAGAGACGAGAACTAAAACGGAGCATTCAGACAGAGGATGAAAAGAGCTGCTGCAGCAAAATAATGTTTTTTTTTTTTGTTTGTTTTTTTACTTTAAATCATATAAATGTATTCTAACAGGCCACAAAAATAAAACATTAATGCAAGCAAAAATTACATAAAAAGTAAGACCACAAACTGACATAAAAAGCAAAGAGTCAAACTGGCCAACTAAATGAAACACCGATCACAATAACGGCAACCAAATATTTTAACATTAACATTATTTCAACGGTTGCTTGCAATCTATTCCAGACTTTTGACCAGCAGTGTATTTATTTTAGGAGCATTTTTTGGAGTGCACTGAAAAGTGTGAAACAGTCTTCTGCATATGTCAGGATAGTCACTAGTGAAGGGTTTGAGACTCTGCTTGATCTTGTTTACAACAGCCGATCAGTGTCATTGTGACTGGGATGACATGAGCAAAAATGTCAGATTTCATCTCATGCACTAAGCGAAAGAGGGTCCCTGTGCCAGCCAAGCAACTGCCATTGAGATGAATGGGAATAGAGAACTGCAGATATTACAGACCTCATCACTGAGTCTATTTCTGTCACAGCGACATTTTATGGTTGCTATTCCCAAAATAATAATAATAATAATTCACTTGCAGCTACTTTAATCACTATACCTCAGCATTTTTTGTAAATGATGATTGTGGTCTCACCAAAAATCTTGGGGTTGAATAAATACAGTCAAATTCGAATGGTGCTGTATTATCACAACAGGAGCATATAACGTTTATGCCCCATATGCATTCACAGCTGGCAATATAATCACTGAACATTTGTTTTTATTAATTCTTTCTTCATCTCAGTTCATTGCATTTCCCTCTGTCTGTCTCTCTCTGCCTCGAGCGGCCCGAGTTTACAAACTCTGATTCCCATTTCCCTGTCTTTAATTTCTGGCTAAATGTAATAAGCGGTTTGTTTGTGAAATGAATGTGGTCGGTAATCAGGAAAGCGGTGAACAGCTGCTGAGGCCGCGGCACATTGAACCATCACCCCGTCTCTCCGTCTCTGTTTCGGTCTCTCCCAAGTGCCATGCTGGCGTGAGCTGCTAATGAAAAGAATGTAGTCACAGATCTCATTTTTCAGGCAATTCTTGTGTAAACGGGAGATTTTCCAGACTATGCGCTCTGCTGTGAAGGGGCTCCCATAAATCAAGCGGGCCTCGACTCCTCCTCGACTGTGACGCCACGCGCTGCTTGACACAGATGTGCGTCTCTCACACACAATCCCAGTGATATACAAAGCATGCTGGGAAAATACACTGCCCATTCAATTAATGCTACAAAAATTATTCAGGTAGTCCCAAATCGTATTTAAGTAGATTGGAAACAAGTAGAAACAAAATGTTCAGCAATCATGTTGCTTTAACTCATTTTAATTAAAGTGTAACTTTGCTGATTTTCAACCCGTTTTGCATTGTTACAGTGTCAGTAATATATGTAAATGAACAATAATGTTTTCACGTTTATATGTCAGCAAAAAAAAACAAACAAACAAAAAAAAACTTTTGACAGCTCCAGGGCTTTTGTGAAATGCCAGTTTTCCCATCCAGTTTCAAATGTTGACAACAAACACAGACGTTTTTCAGATTGTCCATCCCTGCATTTCCTGTTTTTACGTTTCTTTGCTGCCTTTAATACAATTCAATTTGCATTTATTTGTATAGCGCTTTTCACGATACATATCATTTCAAAGCAGCTTTACAGAGAATGCATGTCAACATTACAGTTTAAAGAATGCAGTTAGCAAATAATGTAATAATTTAGGCAATTAATTTACAAACACTGTTAGCAGTTTAACTGAAGGTAGAAGCAATGAGATCCTGGAAAAATGAATTACATATTAACAATAATTTAGCCACTACACTGTAAAAAAAATCCCAGTAAAATTTACGGTAAAAAAAACGGCAGCTGTGGTTGCCAGAACTCTACCGTAAAAAATACAGTAGCAACGTAAAAAAAAATCTTAAATTTACAGTAAAATAACATATTTCATTAACTGATATAATGTTAATTTACCAACCTAATGAAGTACTAATATCTGTTTTGTACCTTTATAATACACTGACAGTCACCAAACACAGTGGTGATAAGAGTCACATGACGAATCAAAGTTCATCATAAGCAGATTTTCCACAAGCTGAGACGGACAACACTAACATATAGAAGGTGCACACAGTGTCATTCACACACACACTAAACACCATCATGGTAACATGCATGAAATTTAACAACATTAGATGTAACATAAAACCCTAATGTACATAACTGATTAGAAAAAAAATGAGAAAAACTAAGAAGAAACTGAGTTATTTCAACGAAAATAACAAATGTGAAGCGTCACGCAGGGAATTGTGGGAATGTAAATTTTACAACCAATTGTTATTTTTCACTTCCAAAAACTGTGAATTTAACGGCATTTTACCGTAAAATTACATTAAATGTACCGTTAGATCTATTACGGTTATTCACCGTATATAGTACGGAAACTTTCTGTAAACCAATTGACAGTTTTTCACCGCAGCATTTTTACAGTCTTTTACTGTTAAAATCACGGTCATTTTTTACAGTGTACCTAACAACACACTGGATCCTTCATTCGAAAGTAACTCACTCACTCTTTGAATTTTTGCACCCGGGAACAATACAAGTCGACACCATTATGACTAAAAGTTTGCTAAGAAGTATTTCCTACTAAAGCAAGACGGTATACTCTGGTAAGTGTATCCATACCAGACAGAAGTGGCCTTTCTCATATACAAGATTATGCTTATTAGCTTATTAGTATAGGCTGTTTTTTTATACACAACAATAAAATAAATACAACAGTATCATGTAAAGAAATTAACAAACTATATCAATTCATCCACATTCATGTCATTCTAAACCCATATGATCAGAAAAAAGGCTCATTGGAAAAATGTGCTCTGCCTACATTTTCAAGTGGTGCAGAGCCAAATGATGTCCAGCTCATAATGGGTGGGGCTTGACCTAGTAATGTTCAGGGACTGGGTTATGGGTAGGGTCAGGGGTGTGGTTGGACCTTCAAGCTCCACCAATTCCATCCTGAGAGGGGGAACTGGACATCAAGCTCCACCCATTGGTTCTGCAGTGAGCACCCTCTCTACATTTTTGCTCCAAAATAGTACCTATACATACAATTCACTGCAGTTTCCTGAAATAAACACTAGAGGCAGTAAAACCAACACCTTTTCTTAATTATCAATAAATAAAGACTTATTTTTGTGCGGTTATTATGTTATGACCTTGCACTGCAAGTCATGATACACTCATGATAAAAGAGCTTAAAGTCTTGTCAAAGCAGCTAAAATGGCTTGGTTGCATATTTATCTTACATTTGCTTTTGTTAACATATTGATTAGGTTTAGGGTAGGATTGTAGGTGTTACGTTATTTTCAAACACGATTTACCTTTGAGCGTCACACACCGGACAATTCGTTTCCAAGCTGCCACCATACGTACAACAACCAATGTAATAAAACTTTGCCAGATTCATGTTAATCAATATCAGATAAAAATGAATGCGCTTTTAGTGCCACTCACTGGACATTTCACTTTGAAAGTGTCCTGAAAGGTGCAAGAAGCAACATAATGTTATTTTGCAGAAATGCCTCCAAGGAACGTTTTTCCAATGAATCCGAGTTGCGTATGATAGTTTAGTGTGAGGAACAGGCTGAAAATATTCCCCTCCATCGTAGTTTTCAATTCTCATCTGAGATCACATATATTCAAACGTCCAAATGCTGCGATAGATCATGTGACATGCAAGAACCAATAGTATTTGCCCTCAATGCAATCAGGCATGGTGTGACATTTATGGTAGACATCCACATTCATTCTATGGAAATGTAATGATCGACCGATATACCGGCTGATATTTTGCATTTTTTAATTACCGCAGCAGTAGTATTCCACTAGTAGTTTGGGATAAATAATCTTGCAAAGAACACAAGCATATAAACCAATCTGCTAACACTTTATTCAAATCAAACCATACTGACCACCTTTTTAATTTTGAATTTTTATCTTCCTTTTTTCTCTAAGAGAAACAGTGGAAAATTAATAATAGCAGAACATGCATAAAATCAGCAACAGAACTGAACTCCTATAAAAGAAACTTCATCAAATCCTCCCTACTAATACAACAACCTACACACACACACACACACACACACACACACACACACACACACACACACACACACACACACACACACACTTGCCTAAGGCAAGGCAACCGGTCGGTGATGCTTGCCTGCCTGCATGCAAGCCACTGAAATGGGTCATTTTTTAATTAAATACAATATTAATTACTGCGAGCATCATTAACGATATGTGAGATTTGACTAATTAGTGTAATAGTTTTGGAGTCACGCTCATTAAATATGAAAATTACAGCGGTCTGAAGAATCGCTTTCGTGATCAATCTTGTATGGACAGAAGGGAAATGATTTAGAGAGGCGCTTTTATTGTACAATTATCTTCATTACAACTCTGCCATACTTGAAGAGCAAGAGAGAGAGGCAAGTATCGAGGGCCCCGCAGCGCTCCTGCCTCCCTTTCAGATGCAATCCTCTGCCTTTAGCAGAAGAGACGCTGTGCTTCTGTGATGGAGGCGCTCGGGCCTCCACATTGCTGTTTGTTGGACCTAGTTGGATCACATGGCACAATGCGCCGTGTGATGCGTTCACTCATGCTTGTTTGGCCCGAGGTGCTGTTCTGATTGGCCGAACCAAGCGGTTCAAATTAACTTTCAAAATGCTGTCAGTGCGCATGATAAATCTGCCAACAAGAAGCGTGAGTTTCATGCAGGGTTAAAATATAGCTAGTTAACTAAAACTAAAACAGTAAAAAACTTCAACATTACAGAAACTATTTTAAATGTCAAACATGACAGTATTTCGCTTCACTAAAAAACAATCAATAAAACAACACATAATTTTAACATTTATTCTCCTGATCCAGTCCTATGCAAAGCATGCTGGGAACTAGAAATCCACTGCCTAACTTCTTAGTTATCAAGAAAATTTCATCAAGTTACGACAACTTCATTTAAAAAAAAAAAATGCAATTAAAGCAGAAATTTGAGTTTAAATTACATACAACATAAAGTTAATGTTTGCAATTTAAAAGGTTTAAATAAATCAGTAAAATAGAATTTTAATTTGCAACCATGCATCTATTTAAGTTACGGTAACAGGTCCCCTGAATGACTTTTTAGCGTGTTGCTTCACACATGCATAAGCAATGCATGGTTTAAATTGCATTTAAGTGTTTATCAAGACATGAAATTACAGTATCAGTGACTCTCGCGTGTATTCAAGTAACTTTTACCCTAGTGTAAAAATTGTCCATCTTGTCAAAATTTGTCAAAAATATATATTTTAAATTATCCTTTTTTTTTTTTTTTTTTTTTTTTTTTTTAATGGCCAGTAAGAAATCTTCCTGCATTAACAAATGTAAATATGAGTCTGTCTTTGAAAAAAATCCTATGGAAAACAGAGAATGGTCCTATTTCATCAGTCAATATCTAATTTTCCATTGACACATTTGCATTTTAAACAGGTTGATTTTTTTTTTACATTTTGATGTGCTTAATGTAATTATTATTTAATATTGGTCTGATGAGTGTGAACAAGGTGCATGGAGTAAAAACAAAGCTATTTATGGGCAATACCAGCAACATTTATGGTGTCAAGGAGCCAAAATAAACAAAAAATGGAGCTAAAAGATCAATATTTTATTTTGCCAGCGTGTTTCGGCACACAGGCCTTCATCAGGGCTAAAAGGTTACAGGTGAGTGTAGGGTCCTTTAAATGCAAACAGAAGGCTTGTTCGGGATGCATCAGTGCTGCGCAGACCGATCAGTGTATGACATCAAAGTACCGTGAGAGCGATTCAAAAGCATAACAAGTCGTATACTCTCTGAACGCTCTCGCAGTACTTTGATGTCATACGCCGATGCATCTCAAACAAGCCTAGAGACAAAATTCAAACTTACAAGGAACCAGTGAAAAAATTACATATAATATCATCCACCGATCATAAAATAAATGATCATGCATCAACCAATGGTTTCCTTACATTAAACACTACAAAAAAAACAAAAACAAAAAAATGTAAGGAAACCATTGGTTGATTCATGATTATTAATTTTATGATCGGTGGATGATATTATATGTAATTTTTTCATTGGTTCTTTGTAAGTTTGAATTTTGTCTCTGTTTGCATTTAAAGGAACCTACACACATGTAACCTTTCAGCCCTGATGAAGGCCTGTGTGCCGAAATGCACTGGCAAAATAAAATATTTATCCTTTCAAAGTACAGACACAAACTATACAGTGTAAACTTTGCTGCATGTCTATCAGAGTTATGTTTTATGCAGTTGTTTTGATAGAGGGAAACAAGATACATTTCAAGTTTAAACATTATTTATTCTTTAAACATTCATTCCTCTTTAAATGCAATAACTATCAGCTGTGTGCAAAGTGAAGCACATTTGGTTTTAAATCCCTGAAAATGGGTAAAAGTGAACATGGAGCTGCTTTGAGATCTCCATATCTATGGGACTGAACTATACAGGGCCTTGAAAAGGAAAGGTTATTAAGAATGAGAATCTAGAAGGATATTAAGATATCTTGAATACTTTAAGAGGTGCAGGCATGACAACTTTGGAAAAGGAATATATTTATGGCACTTGGAAAGGTATGTTTTGTGCAACTGAGATGAAAGAAAAACATGTGATACATTTCTAATTTCAACATTATGTGTTCTTCAGATATTCCTCTTTTAAAGAAAAAAGTAGCAGCGGTGTGCAAAGTGACCCACATTTGGTTTTTGACCACTGAAAATGTGTAAAATTTACCAATTTACTCATATTAAGATCTCCATATCTCTGGGATTGAACCATTGAGGGCCTTTAAAATGAAGATACCAAAATAAAAGAAAGAACCAGACTCTAAAATGATATTACGATATCTTCAATACTTCTCTCTACGAGGCATGCAAACTTGAGGCAAAAAACTCAAGAAGTGCTTCTTTCCCATTTTTGAGCTGTCACTGTTGGCATATAATGAAACAAAGATTGCTAAAGTCAATAGATTTTACTAATAAATCTACCAATCTCTGTGATAGAAATAAAATAATCATGCTGCCATCTTTATGAAGTCATTGTTACACCCCTGAAAACTGGCTCCAAATCTCAGGTGAAAATAGTCATTTTGACCCCCTCTACATAATAGTGGATTACTCAGTAAATATACATCTGTGACACTTAATATTTTGGCTTTCATTACTATTTTTGTTTGTCTTTCTACAGAAAAAAAATATTCAAACTCAAAAATTTGAGCCGGGAAACTCTGTATGAGTTGACATGGAATGACCCAAAAGTGTTGATTGTTGAATGCCATCATTGGTGCAGTCTAAGAGCTATGACAAAGACAAACGCTAATCGTTCTGTTAGTTGTGAAAATGTTGTTGCGACCTATCAAAACATTTCCCTCTGCGTTTTGAATGAGATCTGAAAAGTTTGTGGTCGGGAGCCGCAGTTCTCCCACTAGTAAAGTGAATCATGGGTGACCTTGTATCTTTGATGTCTTCATTTTAGCATAAATACATCTCCCTCGCGCTTTAAATACATGCAATAATGCTATCGCCTCAGAAATTCGGGTCCACTCGTAATATTGTAATGCTCACCTCCAGTCGAGGTGCCTGATAACCAACGCTTTATCACATTTCATTTATTTTGTATTTTATACGGCCTCTGTCTTTGTGAAACGATTGCACCTGTTTTGATCTGATTAATTTTGTGCGAGCTCAAACAATTATTTCTCATCTTTATCAGTTAAAGGAATCACCCTCCTTTTATGGGTATCATTTATAACAAGCAGACAGCTACCTGTTTATTAGAATTTCAAGCAGCATATCGCCACTGAGATCTTTCACCGTCCATATTTACATTTCAACTTTGGCTAAACAAGCATGACAAATACACACACACACACGGCAGCAGGCCTCATTTTAATACGGCCCTCTCTCCCCCGTTCAGACGGCACGGACTTTATGCAGAAGTTGTCGGCTGGAGCTCGAGTCCAGGGACCTGACAGCGTGCCAGAGAAGGGCTTTGAGTCGGCTTTATGCTCAGAATGAGCGTGTTGCCGATTACAGGTGCGTGTCGATCAGTGTGTGTGTGTGTGTGTGTGTGTGTGTGGAGCGTCTGTTCGCGTGTGTGTGCGAACGGCCGACAGAAAGAGGGACAGAGATCGTGACCCCGGGAAATGCAGCCACGGCTCTGAGGCGCAGGCTAGGAATACAAACATATTTGCATGTGCCACGGCCGGAGCCGCATTTGACATCTCAACAGCTGTTAATTATGAATTGGCCTGCCGAGAAGTCGACAGAGCTGTGAATATGCAAAACGAGGAGGAGCGGCCAGGGCCCGTCCAACACACACGTGTCAACTCCCACCCTGCGCCCGCGGCTGCCGGAAACGTCAATCATTCTGTGTAGCTGCGCACCTGAGTTGGGAAACTTCCACAGATTTCTCAGCGGACTTCTGTTTTCCACTGCCAAATCAAGAAAATACTGTACACTCTTAGAAGAAAAGGTTCTGTACAGAATCTTAAAGGGTTCTGTCAGGCACTTCATATATAGAACCTTTTCGGATTTCATTTTAGTAAAATTAATTTTGTTTTAATTATTTTTTTCCCCTCAAATTTTATGATTTAACAGCTGTAAACATACTTTATCACTAGAAACAAAATTACATAAACATGAAAGTATTATGCAATAATTTTAAACATTTCTCCTTAGATAGTAGAACCTTTTTGGCTTTTTCTTTAAAATTGAGTCAAGAACCCTAGACTTCCCACAGAATCTTTTTTCTTAGGGGCCATTCACAGAGAACACTTTTATTTATTCCAAAGCACTACTTTTCCATCATTTTTCTATGTAAACACCATAGACTGTATAAAACATGGATGTAGTGTCTGTGACGTCACCTGTAGGCTTCTGAAGAGCATCCCAATGTGCATACTATCCACCCAATCCACCCTAAATAGTATTGAATATTACTAGTGTCACATACTATTTAGGATGGATAGTACGCACATTGAGACGCAGGCCATCTCTGAAGCCCAAAGTGGGTGGAACCGGCTGTCGCCATCTTGGCAGCGCGTCACTCCCGGATAACTGAAAATGGCAAAGAGGCGGGACATGGGTGGAGCTGAGGTGCCTGGTTGCTGAAACCACGCCCGCCTAGCTCAACATGATCTATCTATCTTAGATACTATGTAAAATATTACTAAATCATTTGAAAGTTCTAAAAGTTTACTGCCAATCTATGGGGTCTTTTTTATGATATAGATGCTGTATTGTAATAATATTGTGTCGGGAGTACGAATGACAACACGCAAACTCAAAACGGGACTTCATGCCTTTGTAATGAAATAGCGATCACAAGATGAATCCAATCCGTGGCACTTGGGTAAAATGGCTATGATAAGCGTCCATTGAAAAACATCCAACAGCACTTTTTGTGCACAAAAGCATTATATCCATGAAATATTGATATTTTCTTCAAGAAATTATCCAATCTGAGCAGCATTTATGTTGTAAAACTGTATACAATTGTATAAATTGGACTCTCAAAAACAAATGAGCCTGCGTCCAAAGTATAATTTTTCAAAATAGTGCAGAAATTTGTGGTGTCTTGCGACGCATATTCTCCAGCCATCGTCATTGTAGTAAATCTGGCAGACAAAACTTTTAGCCAATGCTAAGACGATCCAACAGTGATGCCAAGTTTAGCGGCTGGAATTAGCTGAGGCGACGTGACGGCTAACAGACAGCAGACAAACTGCTAGTAGTGACAGCAGCGGCAATCCACCTGTCACTGAAGTGGCCACGCCCTTAATAATGCAGAACTTTAAGGCTTAATATTAGGGGTGTAACGGTACATGTATTCGTCCCGAACCATCACGGTTCAGTACATGCAGTTAGACGACTCAGTTGAAACGGCAGCGCGGAGCACGAGGGAACGCGATCATCTCTTCCTCCTCACTACTACAGAATGAACATGAAGGTATGTTGAAAGATACAGTACAACTTACTGAAATGTATCATATCTCGTTTAATCGCTTAAAGGTGCTAAAGAGGATGTTTTGTTTTATACATTTTTGCAATATTACTTGAAACTGTCTTTACTAACTAATAAAAGTCTATTTATTAGGTGCACTGAAAGGAATAATATTAATATACATCATCTGTGCACGAGGTAGGGCCTTAAAAACATCAGCCAATCGTGTAAACGACTGGCCCTCTGGCTTGTCGATCACTGCCATTACATTCCTTGTGAGAGACGAGCGCGGCTGCGCGCTCCAGTAACTTTCCACACTCCACAGGCGCCGCATGCGATGTTTTTGTCCAGAGACAGGAGTAACAACTGCAGATTATGAGTTACCTGCCGTGAGTCCGACATAATGAATCCACTAACACGACACAGCGAATGCCGGTGGTAAACAAACACTCGTGTTCCAATACTCGTGCACAAGTTTTGGGAAGCGTTCCCTCGAAATGAGCTGTGAAGGACGGGGGTTGTTCTTACGCATGCGCTCATTAAAAAACTCAGTAACAGTCTTTGGTTTCTCAGTCGACGAAAAAATCCTCTCTATCACCTTTAATCAGTGTTTCAACTGCGGAAAGATGTCAGTAAAACAGTTTGTATTCAATGTCACATAGTATTACATTTACCTTAGAAAAACCATTCAGTGTCAACACCTTGTTAGTTTGCTAGAGAAATGAACTGTAGGCTATCGCTAAATATATGCACTATATTAGCCTATATATATTAATTAACCTGTTAGTTAATGTAAGGCCTAAATAAATCCGTAATGAAAACAAGTTTGACACTAAACCGAGACCAAGTTGAGAGCAAGACCAGAGTGTGTCAAGACCAGGATAAGACCAAGACTTTGAGGGGTTGAGACCAAGACCAGACTAGCACTCCTCAAATTCATCTGAAAGATCCACATTTACTGCCTGAGAAATGTCTTATTTTTAATCAATAATTACAATTATAACTAGAATGTACATTTCCTGAAGAAAATGTGAATGGTGCTTGCAGTGGAAAAATTCGGCACCGGTTGCTAGGGTGCTGTAATTGGTTGCTAGGGCGTGGCTATGAAGTTGCTGTGTCACTACTTATTGGCTGGCCGAATCAAAAGAGCCCAGCCCCAAGTCTCTATGACCTTCTGATCCAAAGATATGATCTCATAGATTTTGACTCAATGTTAAGTCTATGGGAGTTTTTTCAGCCAATTTTTTCATACACTGTGCGAACATCGTACACCCGATCGCTTAGAAAAGTCATAGCACACCTCTCCTCAATAAGCCGGTCGATTTGACACCTCATTCGTGGGTATACAACAAACGGTGCGGGACGAGTTACGCGCCAAAGTTTTGTTCAGGTGAATAGTAATTACAATACTAGAATGTACATTTCCTGAAGAAAATGTGAATGGTGCTTGCAGTGGAAAAATTCGGCACCGGTTGCTAGGGTGCTGTAATTGGTTGCTAGGGCGTGGCTATGAAGTTGCTGTGTCACTACTTATTGGCTGGCCGAATCAAAAGAGCCCAGCCCCAAGTCTCTATGACCTTCTGATCCAAAGATATGATCTCATAGATTTTGACTCAATGTTAAGTCTATGGGAGTTTTTTCAGCCAATTTTTTCATACACTGTGCGAACATCGTACACCCGATCGCTTAGAAAAGTCATAGCACACCTCTCCTCAATAAGCCGGTCGATTTGACACCTCATTCGTGGGTATACAACAAACGGTGCGGGACGAGTTACGCGCCAAAGTTTTGTTCAGGTGAATAGTAATTACAATACTAGAATGTACATTTCCTGAAGAAAATGTGAATGGTGCTTGCAGTGGCAAAATTCGGCACCGGTTGCTAGGGTGCTGTAATTGGTTGCTAGGGCGTGGCCATGAAGTCACTACTTATTGGCGGCTTGATAGGCCGAGCCAAAAGAGCCCAGCCCCAAGTCTCTATGACCATCTAAACCAAAGATATGATCTCACAGATTTGGCCCCCATGTTAAGTCTATGGGAGTTTTTTCAGCCGTTTTTTCGTACGCTGTGCGAACATCGTACACCTAATCGCTTAGAAAAGTCATAGCACACCTCTCCTCAATAAGCCGGTCGATTTGACACCTCATTCGTGGGTCTACGACAAAAACTGCGGGACGAGTTACGCGCCAAAGTTTTGTTCAGGTGAATAGTAATTACAATACTAGAATGTACATTTCCTGAAGAAAATGTGAATGGTGCTTGCAGTGGCAAAATTCACCATTCGGTTGCTAGGATGCTGTAATTGGTTGCTAGGGCGTGGCCATGAAGTCACTACTTATTGGCGGCGTGATAGGCCGAGTCAAAAGAGCCCAGCCCCAAGTCTCTATGACCTTCTAAACCAAAGATATGATCTCACAGATTTGGCCCCCATGTTAAGTCTATGGGAGTTTTTTCAGCCGTTATTTCGTACGCTGTGCGAACATCGTACACCCGATTGCTTAGAAAAGTCATAGCACACCTCTCCTCAATAAGCCGGTCGATTTGACACCTCATTCGTGGGTCTACGACAAACGGTGCGGGACGAGTTACGCGCCGAAGTTTTGTCTAGGTGAATAGTAATTACAATACTAGAATGTACATTTCCTGAAGAAAATGTGAATGGTGCTTGCAGTGGCAAAACTCGGCACTCTTGATTAGCATGATGCTAACATAATTACCGTCCTGCTAGGATGTTTTTAACAAAATGCTAACATGATTAGCATGTTGCTAGCATGATGCTAACACCCTAAGCATGCTGCTAGCATGTTTTAAACAAAATGCTAGTCATGTTAGCATAATGCTAGCAAAATGCTAACATGATTAGCATAATACTAGCATGATGCTAGCATGATTACCATGTTGCTAGCATTATTTTAACAAGATGCTAATCATGTTAGCATTATGTTAACAACATGCTAACATGATTAGCATGTTGCTAGCATGATGCTAACACCCTTAGCATGCTGTTAGCATGTTTTAAACAAGATGCTAATCATGTTAGCATAATGCTAGCAAACATGCTAACATGATTAGCATAATGCTAGCATGATGCTAAAGCATGATTACCATGTTGCTAGCATGATTTTAACAAGATGCTAATCATGTTAGCATAATGCTAGCAACATGCTAACATCATTAGCATAATGCTAGCATGATGCTAGCATGATTACCATGTTGTTAGCATGTATTTAACAAGATGCTAACATGATTAGCATGTTTGCTAACAT
Organism: Chanodichthys erythropterus; assembly: GCF_024489055.1. Classification (NCBI taxonomy): domain Eukaryota; kingdom Metazoa; phylum Chordata; class Actinopteri; order Cypriniformes; family Xenocyprididae; genus Chanodichthys; species Chanodichthys erythropterus. The sequence continues at coordinate 2,303,587 of NC_090238.1, forward strand.
GATGCTAACATGATTATCATGCTACTAGCATCATGCTAACACAATTAACATGCCACTAGCATTATTCTAACACATTTTTACTAGTTTGTGTCATGTTTAAACCTTAAGCTAATCACTATTAGCATGTAGCTATTCACTGCTAGCATGTGTAGCATGGTGGAAGTCCAGTTTGCTAGCATGAGTCAAAAGAGCCAACCGCCATGTCTCTATAATGTTCTGATGCAGAAATATAGGTGTTTCAAAACGGTTGCTAGGGTACTCTGTTTGGTTGCTAGGGAGTGGCTTGGCAGCTGCCAATGATGATACTCCAAAGGCTGCTTGACAATATAAACCAACCCCCATGTCTGTACGATGTTCTGACGCAGAGATATAGATCTTGCAAAATGGTTGCTAGGGTACTCTGTTTGGTTGCTAAGGAGTGGCTTGGCAGCTACCAATGATGATACACCAAAGGCTGCTTGCCAGTATGAATGATATAAACCAACCCCCATGCCTCTATGATATTCAGATTTGAAGATATCTGCCTATGCTTTGGGTTGCTAGGGTGCTCTATATGGTTGCTAAGGCGTGGCTATGATGTCTTTAAGGTGATTTGTGATTGGCGGTTTGCTGCCTCGAGTCAAATGAGCCCACCCTCATGTTTCTATGACACTCCTATCCAAAGATATTCCTTTGATCTTTTTCAATGGAAGTCTATGGAACTTGTTGCTATGGTTCTCTATATGGTTGCTAGGGCGTGGCTTGATAGCTTTACAATGATCCTGAGAGACTGATTGGTTGCCTGAGTAAAATGAGCCCACCCCCTTGTCTCTATGACATTGTGATCCAGAGTTATGTTCAATACAAAATCCCTATGTAATTTCCCATAGTAGGAAAAACACAGTACTTCCTGGTTCATGGGCACGGCTTCACCATAGTATGTCTATGGGGCAACTTTGGGCAGCTCTTGCGCCCCAGGGGTACAACTTACACCCCATTTTGAGGTATGGTCTGAGAGAGCCTATCAGGCTCTTCAAACGTGGTAACCCACATGTTTCTATGAAATTCTCGTTAGGAGCTATTACTCATCAAAGTTTGTCCCAATGCAAAGTCTATGGGATTTTTTTCGCTACTTTTTCGCCCGCCGGACGAACATCGTACACCCGATCGCTTATAAAAGTCATAGCACACCTGTCCTCAATGAGCCGGTCGATTTGACACCTCATTCATGGGTCTATGACAAAAACTGCGGGAGGAGTAGCGCGCAGAAATTGTGTCCAGAAGAAGAAGAAGAAGAACTAGAATGTACATTTCCTGAAGAAAATGTGAATGGTGCTTGCAGTGGCAAAAATCGGCACCGGTTGCTAGGGTGCTGTAATTGGTTGCTAGGGCGTGGCTATGAAGTTGCTGTGCCACTACTTATTGGCTGGCCGAATCAAAAGAGCCCAGCCCCAAGTCTCTATGACCTTCTGATCCAAAGATATGATCTCACAGATTTTGACCCAATGTTAAGTCTATGGGAGTTTTTTCAACCATTTTTTTCGTACACTGTGCGAACATCGTACACCCGATCGCTTAGAAAAGTCATAGCACACCTCTCCTCAATAAGCCGGTCGATTTGACACCTCATATGTGGGTCTACGACAAACGGTGCGGGACGAGTTACGCGCCAAAGTTTTGTTCAGGTGAATAGTAATTACAATACTAGAATGTACATTTCCTGAAGAAAATGTGAATGGTGCTTGCAGTGGCAAAATTCACCATTCGGTTGCTAGGATGCTGTAATTGGTTGCTAGGGCGTGGCCATGAAGTCACTACTTATTGGCGGCGTGATAGGCCGAGTCAAAAGAGCCCAGCCCCAAGTCTCTATGACCTTCTAAACCAAAGATATGATCTCACAGATTTGGCCCCCATGTTAAGTCTATGGGAGTTTTTTCAGCCGTTATTTCGTACGCTGTGCGAACATCGTACACCCGATTGCTTAGAAAAGTCATAGCACACCTCTCCTCAATAAGCCGGTCGATTTGACACCTCATTCGTGGGTCTACGACAAACGGTGCGGGACGAGTTACGCGCCGAAGTTTTGTCTAGGTGAATAGTAATTACAATACTAGAATGTACATTTCCTGAAGAAAATGTGAATGGTGCTTGCAGTGGCAAAACTCGGCACTCTTGATTAGCATGATGCTAACATAATTACCGTCCTGCTAGGATGTTTTTAACAAAATGCTAACATGATTAAGCATGTTGCTAGCATGATGCTAACACCCTAAGCATGCTGCTAGCATGTTTTAAACAAAATGCTAGTCATGTTAGCATAATGCTAGCAAAATGCTAACATGATTAGCATAATACTAGCATGATGCTAGCATGATTACCATGTTGCTAGCATTATTTTAACAAGATGCTAATCATGTTAGCATTATGTTAACAACATGCTAACATGATTAGCATGTTGCTAGCATGATGCTAACACCCTTAGCATGCTGTTAGCATGTTTTAAACAAGATGCTAATCATGTTAGCATAATGCTAGCAAACATGCTAACATGATTAGCATAATGCTTGCATGATGCTAGCATGATTACCATGTTGCTAGCATGATTTTAACAAGATGCTAATCATGTTAGCATAATGCTAGCAACATGCTAACATCATTAGCATAATGCTAGCATGATGCTAGCATGATTACCATGTTGTTAGCATGTATTTAACAAGATGCTAACATGATTAGCATGTTTGCTAACATGATGCTAACATGATTATCATGCTACTAGCATCATGCTAACACAATTAACATGCCACTAGCATTATTCTAACACATTTTTACTAGTTTGTGTCATGTTTAAACCTTAAGCTAATCACTATTAGCATGTAGCTATTCACTGCTAGCATGTGTAGCATGGTGGAAGTCCAGTTTGCTAGCATGAGTCAAAAGAGCCAACCGCCATGTCTCTATAATGTTCTGATGCAGAAATATAGGTGTTTCAAAACGGTTGCTAGGGTACTCTGTTTGGTTGCTAGGGAGTGGCTTGGCAGCTGCCAATGATGATACTCCAAAGGCTGCTTGACAATATAAACCAACCCCCATGTCTGTACGATGTTCTGACGCAGAGATATAGATCTTGCAAAATGGTTGCTAGGGTACTCTGTTTGGTTGCTAAGGAGTGGCTTGGCAGCTACCAATGATGATACACCAAAGGCTGCTTGCCAGTATGAATGATATAAACCAACCCCCATGCCTCTATGATATTCAGATTTGAAGATATCTGCCTATGCTTTGGGTTGCTAGGGTGCTCTATATGGTTGCTAAGGCGTGGCTATGATGTCTTTAAGGTGATTTGTGATTGGCGGTTTGCTGCCTCGAGTCAAATGAGCCCACCCTCATGTTTCTATGACACTCCTATCCAAAGATATTCCTTTGATCTTTTTCAATGGAAGTCTATGGAACTTGTTGCTATGGTTCTCTATATGGTTGCTAGGGCGTGGCTTGATAGCTTTACAATGATCCTGAGAGACTGATTGGTTGCCTGAGTAAAATGAGCCCACCCCCTTGTCTCTATGACATTGTGATCCAGAGTTATGTTCAATACAAAATCCCTATGTAATTTCCCATAGTAGGAAAAACACAGTACTTCCTGGTTCATGGGCACGGCTTCACCATAGTATGTCTATGGGGCAACTTTGGGCAGCTCTTGCGCCCCAGGGGTACAACTTACACCCCATTTTGAGGTATGGTCTGAGAGAGCCTATCAGGCTCTTCAAACGTGGTAACCCACATGTTTCTATGAAATTCTCGTTAGGAGCTATTACTCATCAAAGTTTGTCCCAATGCAAAGTCTATGGGATTTTTTTCGCTACTTTTTCGCCCGCCGGACGAACATCGTACACCCGATCGCTTATAAAAGTCATAGCACACCTGTCCTCAATGAGCCGGTCGATTTGACACCTCATTCATGGGTCTATGACAAAAACTGCGGGAGGAGTAGCGCGCAGAAATTGTGTCCAGAAGAAGAAGAAGAAGAATAATAAGTATGCAGAAGAATAAGAATGGAGCTTTGCCTTTGGCAAGCACCATTAATAATAAGTATGCAGAAGAATAAGAATGGAGCTTTGCCTTTGGCAAGCACCATTAACTAGAATGTACATTTCCTGAAGAAAATGTGAATGGTGCTTGCAGTGGCAAAAATCGGCACCGGTTGCTAGGGTGCTGTAATTGGTTGCTAGGGCGTGGCTATGAAGTTGCTGTGCCACTACTTATTGGCTGGCCGAATCAAAAGAGCCCAGCCCCAAGTCTCTATGACCTTCTGATCCAAAGATATGATCTCACAGATTTTGACCCAATGTTAAGTCTATGGGAGTTTTTTCAACCATTTTTTTCGTACACTGTGCGAACATCGTACACCCGATCGCTTAGAAAAGTCATAGCACACCTCTCCTCAATAAGCCGGTCGATTTGACACCTCATATGTGGGTCTACGACAAACGGTGCGGGACGAGTTACGCGCCAAAGTTTTGTTCAGGTGAATAGTAATTACAATACTAGAATGTACATTTCCTGAAGAAAATGTGAATGGTGCTTGCAGTGGCAAAATTCACCATTCGGTTGCTAGGATGCTGTAATTGGTTGCTAGGGCGTGGCCATGAAGTCACTACTTATTGGCGGCGTGATAGGCCGAGTCAAAAGAGCCCAGCCCCAAGTCTCTATGACCTTCTAAACCAAAGATATGATCTCACAGATTTGGCCCCCATGTTAAGTCTATGGGAGTTTTTTCAGCCGTTATTTCGTACGCTGTGCGAACATCGTACACCCGATTGCTTAGAAAAGTCATAGCACACCTCTCCTCAATAAGCCGGTCGATTTGACACCTCATTCGTGGGTCTACGACAAACGGTGCGGGACGAGTTACGCGCCGAAGTTTTGTCTAGGTGAATAGTAATTACAATACTAGAATGTACATTTCCTGAAGAAAATGTGAATGGTGCTTGCAGTGGCAAAATTCGGCACTCGGTTGCTAGGGTGCTGTAATTGGTTGATAGGGCGTGGCCATGAAGTCACTACTTATTGGTGGCTTGATAGGCCGAGTCAAAAGAGCCCAGCACCAAGTCTCTATGACCTTATAAACCAAAGATATGATCTCACAGATTTGGCCCCCATGTTAAGTCTATGGGAGTTTTTTCAGCCATTTTTTCGTACGCTGTGCGAACATCGTACACCTGATTGCTTAGAAAAGTCATAGCACACCTCTCCTCAATAAGCCGGTCGATTTGACACCTCATTCGTGGATCTACGTCAAAAACTGCGAGACGAGTCACGCGCCAAAGTTTTGTTCAGGTGAATAGTAATTACAATACTAGAATGAACATTTCCTGAAGAAAATGTGAATGGTGCTTGCAGTGGCAAAATTCGGCACCGGTTGCTAGGGTGCTGTAATTGGTTGCTAGGGCGTGGCTATGAAGTTGCTGTGCCACTACTTATTGGCTGGCCGAATCAAAAGAGCCCAGCCCCAAGTCTCTATGACCTTCTGATCCAAAGATATGATCTCACAGATTTTGACCCAATGTTAAGTCTATGGGAGTTTTTTCAGCCATTTTTTTCGTACGCTGTGCGAACATCGTACACCCGATCGCTTAGAAAAGTCATAGCACACCTCTCCTCAATAAGCCGGTCGATTTGACACCTCATTTGTGGGTCTAGGACAAACGGTGCGGGACGAGTTACGCGCCAAAGTTTTGTTCAGGTGAATAGTAATTACAATACTAGAATGTACATTTCCTGAAGAAAATGTGAATGGTGCTTGCAGTGGCAAAATTCAGCACCGGTTGCTAGGGTGCTGTAATTGGTTGCTAGGGCGTGGCTATGAAGTTGCTGTGTCACTACTTATTGGCTGGCCGAATCAAAAGAGCCCAGCCCCAAGTCTCTATGACCTTCTAAACCAAAGATATGATCTCACAGATTTGGCCCCCATGTTAAGTCTATGGGAGTTTTTTCAGCCGATTTTTCGTACGCTGTGCGAACATCGTACACCCGATCGCTTAGAAAAGTCATAGCACACCTCTCCTCAATAAGCCGGTCGATTTGACACCTCATTCGTGGGTCTACGACAAACGGTGCGGGACAAGTTACGCGCCAAAGTTTTGTTCAGGTGAATAGTAATTACAATACTAGAATGTACATTTCCTGAAGAAAATGTGAATGGTGCTTGCAGTGGCAAAAGTCAGCACCCGGTTGCTAGGGTGCTGTAATTGGTTGCTAGGGTGTGGCCATGAAGTCACTACTTATTGGCGGCTTGATAGGCCGAGTCAAAAGAGCCCAGCCCCAAGTCTCTATGACCTTCTAAACCAAAGATATGATCTCACAGATTTTGTCCCAATGTTAAATCTATGGGACTTTTTTCAGCCGATTTATCGTCCGCTGTGTGAACATCGTACACCCGATCGCTTAGAAAAGTCATAGCACACCTCTCCTCAATAAGCCGGTCGATTTGACACCTCATTTGTGGGTCTACGACAAACGGTGCGGGACGAGTTACGCGCCGAAGTTTTGTCTAGGTGAATAGTAATTACAATACTAGAATGTACATTTCCTGAAGAAAATGTGAATGGTGCTTGCAGTGGCAAAATTCGGCACCCGGTTGCTAGGGTGCTGTAATTGGTTGCTAGGGTGTAGCCATGAAGTCACTACTTATTGGCAGCTTGATAGGCCGAGTCAAAAGAGCCCAGCCCCAAGTCTCTACGACCTTCTGATGCAAAGATATGATCTCACAGATTTGGTCCCCATGTTAAGTCTATGGGACATTTTTCAGACGATTTTTTGTCCGCTGTGCGAACATCGTACACCCGATCGCTTAGAAAAGTCATAGCACACCTCTCCTCAATAAGCCGGTCGATTTGACACCTCATTCGTGGGTCTACGACAAATGGTGTGGGACGAGTTACGCGCCAAAGTTTTGTCTAGGTGAATAGTAATTACAATACTAGAATGTACATTTCCTGAAGAAAATGTGAATGGTGCTTGCAGTGGAAAAATTCGGCACCGGTTGCTAGGGTGCTGTAATTGGTTGCTAGGGCGTGGCTATGAAGTTGCTGTGTCACTACTTATTGGCTGGCCGAATCAAAAGAGCCCAGCCCCAAGTCTCTATGACCTTCTGATCCAAAGATATGATCTCATAGATTTTGACTCAATGTTAAGTCTATGGGAGTTTTTTCAGCCATTTTTTTCGTACACTGTGCGAACATCGTACACCCGATCGCTTAGAAAAGTCATAGCACACCTCTCCTCAATAAGCCGGTCGATTTGACACCTCATTCGTGGGTCTACAAAAAAAGGTGCGGGACGAGTTACGCGCCAAAGTTTTGTTCAGGTGAATAGTAATTACAATACTAGAATGTACATTTCCTGAAGAAAATGTGAATGGTGCTTGCAGTGGCAAAACTATGCTAACATAATTACCGTCCTGCTAGGATGTTTTTATCAAGATGCTAACATGATTAGCATGTTGCTAGCATTATGCTAACACCCTTAGCATGCTGCTAGCATGTTTTTAGAAAGATGCTAAACATGTTAGCATTATGCTAGCAACATGTAAACATGATTAGCATTTGTTGCTAGCATGATGCTAGCATGATTACCATGTTGCTAGCATGTTTTTAACAAGATGCTAACATAATTAGCATGTTTGCTAGCATGATGCTAACATGATTAGCATGCTACTAGCATGATGCTAACACAATTAGCATTTACCAGCATGATGTAACACATTTTTACTAGTTTGTGTCATGTTTAAACCCTAAGCTAATCACTATTAGCATGTAGCTATTCACTGCTAGCATGTGTAGCATGTTGGAAGTTCAGTTTGCTAGCATGAGTCAAAAGAGCCAACCGCCATGTCTCTATGATGCTCTGATGCAGAGATATAGATCTTGCTAAACGGTTGCTAGGGTACTCTGTTTGGTTGCTAAGGAGTGGCTTGGCAGCTACCAATGATGATACTCCAAAGGCTGCTTGACAATATAAACCAACCCCCATGTCTTTATGATGTTCTGATGCAGAGATATGGATCTTGAAAAACGGTTGCTAGGGTAATCTGGTTGGTTGCTAGGGAGTGGCCTGGCAGCTACCAATGATGATACTCCAAAGGCTGCTTGACAATATAAACCAACCGCCATGTCTCTATGATGCTCTGATGCAGAGATATAGATCTTGCTAAACGGTTGCTAGGGTACTCTGTTTGGTTGCTAAGGAGTGGCTTGGCAGCTACCAATGATGATACTCCAAAGGCTGCTTGACAATATAAACCAACCCCCATGTCTTTACGATGTTCTGATGCAGAGATATACATCTTGAAAAACGGTTGCTAGGGTACTCTGTTTGGTTGCTAGGGAGTGGCTTGGCAGCTGCCAATGATGATACACCAAAGGCTGCTTGCCAGTATGAATGATTTAAACCAACCCCCATGCTTGCATGATATTCAGATTTGAAGATATCCCTCTTTGCTTTGTGTTGCTAGGGTGCTCTAAATGGTTGCTAAGGCGTGGCTAAGATGTCTTTAAGGTGATTTTTGATTGGCGGTTTGCTGCCTCGAGTCAAATGAGCCCACCCTCATGTTTGTATGACACTCCTATCCAAAGATATTCATTTGATCTTTTTGAATGGAAGTCTATGGATCTTGTTGCTATGGTGCTCTATATGGTTGCTAGGGCGTGGCTTGATAGCTTCACAATGATCCTGAGAGACTGATTGGCTGCCTGAGTGAAATGAGCCCACCCCCTTGTCTCTATGACATTGTGATCCAGAGTTATGTTCAATACAAAATCCCTATGTAATTTCCCATAGTAGGAAAAACACACCATTTCATGGGCACGGCTTCACCATAGTATGTCTATGGGGCAACTTTGGGCAGCTCTTGTGCCCCAGGGGTACAACTTACACCCCATTTTGAGGTATGGTCTGACAGAACCTGTCAGCCCCTTCAATCGTGGTGACCCACATGTTTCTACGAAATTCTCGTTAGGAGCTATGACTCGTCAAAGTTCGTCGCAATGTTAAGTCTATGGGATTTTTCGCCCGATTTTTCGCCCGCCGGACGAACATCGTACACCCGATCGCTTATAAAAGTCATAGCACACCATTCCCGAATAATCCGCACGATTTGACACCTCATTCGTGGGTCTAGGACAAAAGCTGCGAGACTAGTTACGCGCCGAAATTTTGTCCAGAAGAAGAAGAAGAAGAAGAAGCAGAATAATAATAAGTATGCAGCAGAATAAGAATGGAGCTTTGCCTTTGGCAAGCACCATTAACTAGAATGTACATTTCCTGAAGAAAATGTGAATGGTGCTTGCAGTGGCAAAATTCAGCCGGTTGCTAGGGTGCTGTAATTGGTTGCTAGGGCGTGGCTATGAAGTTGCTGTGCCACTACTTATTGGCTGGCCGAATCAAAAGAGCCCAGCCCCAATTCTCTATGACCTTCTGATCCAAAGATATGATCTCACAGATTTTGACCCAATGTTAAGTCTATGGGAGTTTTTTTAGCCATTTTTTTCGTACGCTGTGCGAACATCGTACACCCGATCGCTTAGAAAAGTCATAGCACACCTCTCCTCAATAAGCCAGTCGATTTGACACCTCATTCGTGGGTCTACGACAAACAGTGCAGGACGAGTTACGCGCCAAAGTTTTGTTCAGGTGAATAGTAATTACAATACTAGAATGTACATTTCCTGAAGAAAATGTGAATGGTGCTTGCAGTGGCAAAACTCGGCACTCTTGATTAGCATGATGCTAACATAATTACCGTCCTGCTAGGATGTTTTTATCAAGATGCTAACATGATTAGCATGTTGCTAGCATTATGCTAACACCCTTAGCATGCTGCTAGCATGTTTTTAGAAAGATGCTAATCATGTTAGCATTATGCTAGCAACATGCTAACATGATTAGCATTTGTTGCTAGCATAATGCTAACACCCTTAGCATGCTGCTAAGCATGTTTATAGAATGATGCTAATCATGTTAGGATAATGCTAGCAACATGCTAACATGATTAGCATAATGCTAGCATGATGCTAGCATGATTACCATGTTGCTAGCATGTTTTTAACAAGATGCTAACATAATTAGCATGTTTGCTAGCATGATGCTAACATGATTAGCATGCTACTAGCATGATGCTAACACAATTAGCATGTTACCAGCATGATGTAACACATTTTTACTAGTTTGTGTCATGTTTAAACCCTAAGCTAATCACTATTAGCATGTAGCTATTCACTGCTAGCATGTGTAGCATGTTGGAAGTTCAGTTTGCTAGCATGAGTCAAAAGAGCCAACAGCCATGTCTCTATGATGCTCTGATGCAGAGATATAGATCTTGCTAAACGGTTGCTAGGGTACTCTGGTTGGTTGCTAAGGAGTGGCTTGGCAGCTACCAATGATGATACTCCAAAGGCTGCTTGACAATATAAACCAACCCCCATGTCTTTATGATGTTCTGATGCAGAGATATAGATCTTGCAAAACGGTTGCTAGGGTACTCTGTTTGGTTGCTAGGGAGTGGCTTGGCAGCTGCTAGTAATGATAAACCAAAGGCTGCTTGCCAGTATAAATGATATAAACCAACCCCCATGCCTCTATGATATTCAGATTTGAAGATATCTGCCTATGCTTTGGGTTGCTAGGGTGCTTTAAATGGTTGCTAAGGCGTGGCTATGATGTCTTTAAGGTGATTTGTGATTGGCGGTTTGCTGCCTCCAGTCAAATGAGCCCACCCTCTTGTTTGTACGACACTTCTATCCAAAGATATTCATTTGATCTTTTTCAATGGAAGTCAATGGAACTTGTTGCTATGGTGCTCTATATGGTTGCTAGGGCGTGGCTTGATAGCTTCACAATGATCCTGAGACACTGATTGGTTGCCTGAGTAAAATGGGCCCACCCCCTTGTCTCTATGACATTGTGATCCAGAGTTATGTTCAATACAAAATCCCTATGTAATTTCCCATAGTAGGAAAAACACAGTACTTCCTGGTTCATGGGCACGGCTTCACCATAGTATGTCTATGGGGCAACTTTGGGCAGCTCTTGCGCCCCAGGGGTACAACTTACACCCCATTTTGAGGTATGGTCTGAGAGAGCCTATCAGGCTCTTCAAACGTGGTAACCCACATGTTTCTATGAAATTCTCGTTAGGAGCTATTACTCATCAAAGTTTGTCCCAATGCAAAGTCTATGGGATTTTTTTCGCTACTTTTTCGCCCGCCGGACGAACATCATACACCCGATCGCTTATAAAAGTCATAGCACACCTGTCCTCAATGAGCCGGTCGATTTGACACCTCATTCATGGGTCTATGACAAAAACTGCGGGAGGAGTAGCGCGCAGAAATTGTGTCCAGAAGAAGAAGAAGAAGAATAATAAGTATGCAGAAGAATAAGAATGGAGCTTTGCCTTTGGCAAGCACCATTAATAATAAGTATGCAGAAGAATAAGAATGGAGCTTTGCCTTTGGCAAGCACCATTAATAATAAGTATGCAGAAGAATAAGAATGGAGCTTTGCCTTTGGCAAGCACCATTAATAATAAGTATGCAGAAGAATAAGAATGGAGCTTTGCCTTTGGCAAGCACCATTAACTAGAATGTACATTTCCTGAAGAAAATGTGAATGGTGCTTGCAGTGGCAAAACTCGGCACTCTTGATTAGCATTATGCTAACATAATTACCGTCCAGCTAGGATGTTTTTAGCAAGATGCTAACATGATTAGCATGTTGCTAGCATAATGCTAACACCCTTAGCATGCTGCTAACATGTTTTTAGAAAGATGCTAATCATGTTAGCATAATGCTAACACCCTTAACATGCTGCTAGCATGTTTTTAGAAAGATGCTAATCTTGTTAGCATAATGCTAGCAACATGCTAACATGATTAGCATAATGCTAGCATGATGCTAGCATGATTACCATGTTGTTAGCATGTTTTTAACAAGATGCTAACATAATTAGCATGTTTGCTAGCATAATGCTAACATGATTAGCATGCTACTAGCATGATGCTAACACAATTAGCATGTTACCAGCATTCTGCTAACACATTTTTACTAGTTTGTGTCATGTTTAAACCCTAAGCTAATCACTATTAGCATGTAGCTATTCACTGAAAGCATGTGTAGCATGTTGGAAGTCCAGTTTGCTAGCATGAGTCAACAGAGCCAACCGCCATGTCTCTATGATGCTCTGATGCAGAGATATAGATCTTGCAAAACGGTTGCTAGGGTATTCTGTTTGGTTGCTAGGCAGTGGCTTGGCAGCTGCCAGTAATGATAAACCAAAGGCTGCTTGCCAGTATGAATGATATAAACCAACCCCCATGCCTCTATGATATTCAGATTTGAAGATATCCCTCTTTGCTTTGGGTTGCTAGGGTGCTCTAAATGGTTGCTAGGACGTGGCTATGAAGTGTTTAAGGTGATTCGTGATTGGCCGTTTGCTGCCCCGTGTCAAATGAGCCCACCCTCATGTTTCTATGACACTCCTATCCAAAGATATTCATTTGATCTTTTTCAATGGAAGTCTATGGAACTTGTTGCTATGGTGCTCTATATGGTTGCTAGGGCGTGGCTTGATAGCTTCACAATGAACCTGAGACACTGATTGGTTGCCTGAGTAAAATGAGCCCACCCCCTTGTCTTTAAGACATTGTGATCCAGAGTTATGTTCAATACAAAATCCCTATGTAATTTCCCATAGTAGGAAAAACACAGTACTTCCTGGTTCATGGGCACGGCTTCACCATAGTATGTCTATGGGGCAACTTTGGGCAGCTCTTGCGCCCCAGGGGTACAACGTACACCCCATTTTGAGGTATGGTCTGAGAGAGCCTATCAGGCTCTTCAAACGTGGTAACCCACATGTTTCTATGAAATTCTCGTTAGGAGCTATTACTCATCAAAGTTTGTCCCAATGCAAAGTCTATGGGATTTTTTTCGCTACTTTTTCGCCCGCCGGACGAACATCGTACACCCGATCGCTTATAAAAGTCATAGCACACCTGTCCTCAATGAGCCGGTCGATTTGACACCTCATTCATGGGTCTATGACAAAAACTGCGGGAGGAGTAGCGCGCAGAAATTGTGTCCAGAAGAAGAAGAAGAAGAACTAGAATGTACATTTCCTGAAGAAAATGTGAATGGTGCTTGCAGTGGCAAAAATCGGCACCGGTTGCTAGGGTGCTGTAATTGGTTGCTAGGGCGTGGCTATGAAGTTGCTGTGCCACTACTTATTGGCTGGCCGAATCAAAAGAGCCCAGCCCCAAGTCTCTATGACCTTCTGATCCAAAGATATGATCTCACAGATTTTGACCCAATGTTAAGTCTATGGGAGTTTTTTCAACCATTTTTTTCGTACACTGTGCGAACATCGTACACCCGATCGCTTAGAAAAGTCATAGCACACCTCTCCTCAATAAGCCGGTCGATTTGACACCTCATTCGTGGGTCTACGACAAAAACTGCGGGACGAGTTACGCGCCAAAGTTTTGTTCAGGTGAATAGTAATTACAATACTAGAATGTACATTTCCTGAAGAAAATGTGAATGGTGCTTGCAGTGGCAAAATTTGGCCCCGGTTGCTAGGGTGCTGTAATTGGTTGCTAGGGCGTGGCTATGAAGTTGCTGTGTCACTACTTATTGGCTGGCCGAATCAAAAGAGCCCAGCCCCAAGTCTCTATGACCTTATGATCCAAAGATATGATCTCACAGATTTTGACCCAATGTTAAGTCTATGGGAGTTTTTTCAGCCATTTTTTTCGTACGCTGTGCGAACATCGTACACCCGATCGCTTAGAAAAGTCATAGCACACCTCTCCTCAATAAGCCAGTCGATTTGACACCTCATATGTGGGTCTACGACAAACGGTGCGGGACGAGTTACGCGCCAAAGTTTCGTTCAGGTGAATAGTAATTACAATACTAGAATGTACATTTCCTGAAGAAAATGTGAATGGTGCTTGCAGTGGCAAAATTCGTCACCGGTTGCTAGGGTGCTGTAATTGGTTGCTAGGGCGTGGCTATGAAGATGCTGTGTCAATACTTATTGGCAGGCTGAATCAAAAGAGCCCAGCCCCAAGTCTCTATGACCTTCTAAACCAAAGATATGATCTCACAGATTTGGCCCCCATGTTAAGTCTATGGGACTTTTTTCAGCCGTTTTTTCGTATGCTGTGCGAAAATCGTACACCCAATCGCTTAGAAAAGTCATAGCACACCTCTCCTCAATAAGCCGGTCGATTTGACACCTCATTCGTGGGTCTACGACAAACGGTGCGGGACGAGTTACGTGCCAAAGTTTTGTTCAGGTGAATAGTAATTACAATACTAGAATGTACATTTCCTGAAGAAAATGTGAATGGTGCTTGCAGTGGCAAAACTCGGCACTCTTGATTAGCATGATGCTAACATAATTACCGTCCTGCTAGGATGTTTTTAGCAAAATGCTAACATGATTTGCATGTTGCTAGCATGATGCTAACACCCTAAGCATGCTGCTAAGCATGTTTTAAACAAAATGCTAGTCATGTTAGCATAATGCTAGCAAAATGCTAATATGATTAGCATAATACTAGCATGATGCTAGCATGATTACCATGTTGCTAGCATTATTTTAACAAGATGCTAATCATGTTAGCATTATGTTAACAACATGCTAACATGATTAGCATGTTGCTAGCATGATGCTAACACCCTTAGCATGCTGTTAGCATGTTTTAAACAAGATGCTAATCATGTTAGCATAATGCTAGCAAACATGCTAACATGATTAGCATAATGCTAGCATGATGCTAGCATGATTACCATGTTGCTAAGCATGATTTTAACAAGATGCTAATCATGTTAGCATAATGCTAAGCAACATGCTAACATCATTAGCATAATGCTAGCATGATGCTAGCATGATTACCATGTTGTTAGCATGTATTTAACAAGATGCTAACATGATTAGCATGTTTGCTAACATGATGCTAACATGATTATCATGCTACTAGCATCATGCTAACACAATTAGCATGCCACTAGCATTATTCTAACACATTTTTACTAGTTTGTGTCATGTTTAAACCTTAAGCTACTCACTATTAGCATGTAGCTATTCACTGCTAGCATGTGTAGCATGGTGGAAGTCCAGTTTGCTAGCATGAGTCAAAAGAGCCAACCGCCATGTCTCTATAATGTTCTGATGCAGAAATATAGGTGTTTCAAAACGGTTGCTAGGGTACTCTGTTTGGTTGCTAGGGAGTGGCTTGGCAGCTGCCAATGATGATACTCCAAAGGCTGCTTGACAATATAAACCAACCCCCATGTCTGTACGATGTTCTGACGCAGAGATATAGATCTTGCAAAATGGTTGCTAGGGTACTCTGTTTGGTTGCTAAGGAGTGGCTTGGCAGCTACCAATGATGATACACCAAAGGCTGCTTGCCAGTATGAATGATATAAACCAACCCCCATGCCTCTATGATATTCAGATTTGAAGATATCTGCCTATGCTTTGGGTTGCTAGGGTGCTCTATATGGTTGCTAAGGCGTGGCTATGATGTCTTTAAGGTGATTTGTGATTGGCGGTTTGCTGCCTCGAGTCAAATGAGCCCACCCTCATGTTTCTATGACACTCCTATCCAAAGATATTCCTTTGATCTTTTTCAATGGAAGTCTATGGAACTTGTTGCTATGGTTCTCTATATGGTTGCTAGGGCGTGGCTTGATAGCTTTACAATGATCCTGAGAGACTGATTGGTTGCCTGAGTAAAATGAGCCCACCCCCTTGTCTCTATGACATTGTGATTCAGAGTTATGTTCAATACAAAATCCCTATGTAATTTCCCATAGTAGGAAAAACACAGTACTTCCTGGTTCATGGGCACGGCTTCACCATAGTATGTCTATGGGGCAACTTTGGGCAGCTCTTGCGCCCCAGGGGTACAACTTACACCCCATTTTGAGGTATGGTCTGAGAGAGCCTATCAGGCTCTTCAAACGTGGTAACCCACATGTTTCTATGAAACTCTCGTTAGGAGCTATTACTCATCAAAGTTTGTCCCAATGCAAAGTCTATGGGATTTTTTTCGCTACTTTTTCGCCCGCCGGACGAACATCGTACACCCGATCGCTTATAAAAGTCATAGCACACCTGTCCTCAATGAGCCGGTCGATTTGACACCTCATTCATGGGTCTATGACAAAAACTGCGGGAGGAGTAGCGCGCAGAAATTGTGTCCAGAAGAAGAAGAAGAAGAATAATAAGTATGCAGAAGAATAAGAATGGAGCTTTGCCTTTGGCAAGCACCATTAACTAGAATGTACATTTCCTGAAGAAAATGTGAATGGTGCTTGCAGTGGCAAAATTCACCATTCGGTTGCTAGGATGCTGTAATTGGTTGCTAGGGCGTGGCCATGAAGTCACTACTTATTGGCGGCGTGATAGGCCGAGTCAAAAGAGCCCAGCCCCAAGTCTCTATGACCTTCTAAACCAAAGATATGATCTCACAGATTTGGCCCCCATGTTAAGTCTATGGGAGTTTTTTCAGCCGTTATTTCGTACGCTGTGCGAACATCGTACACCCGATTGCTTAGAAAAGTCATAGCACACCTCTCCTCAATAAGCCGGTCGATTTGACACCTCATTCGTGGGTCTACGACAAACGGTGCGGGACGAGTTACGCGCCGAAGTTTTGTCTAGGTGAATAGTAATTACAATACTAGAATGTACATTTCCTGAAGAAAATGTGAATGGTGCTTGCAGTGGCAAAACTCGGCACTCTTGATTAGCATGATGCTAACATAATTACCGTCCTGCTAGGATGTTTTTAACAAAATGCTAACATGATTAGCATGTTGCTAGCATGATGCTAACACCCTAAGCATGCTGCTAAGATGTTTTAAACAAAATGCTAGTCATGTTAGCATAATGCTAGCAAAATGCTAACATGATTAGCATAATACTAGCATGATGCTAGCATGATTACCATGTTGCTAGCATTATTTTAACAAGATGCTAATCATGTTAGCATTATGTTAACAACATGCTAACATGATTAGCATGTTGCTAGCATGATGCTAACACCCTTAGCATGCTGTTAGCATGTTTTAAACAAGATGCTAATCATGTTAGCATAATGCTAGCAAACATGCTAACATGATTAAGATAATGCTTAGCATGATGCTAGCATGATTACCATGTTGCTAGCATGATTTTAACAAGATGCTAATCATGTTAGCATAATGCAAGCAACATGCTAACATCATTAGCATAATGCTAGCATGATGCTAGCATGATTACCATGTTGTTAGCATGTATTTAACAAGATGCTAACATGATTAGCATGTTTGCTAACATGATGCTAACATGATTATCATGCTACTAGCATCATGCTAACACAATTAACATGCCACTAGCATTATTCTAACACATTTTTACTAGTTTGTGTCATGTTTAAACCTTAAGCTAATCACTATTAGCATGTAGCTATTCACTGCTAGCATGTGTAGCATGGTGGAAGTCCAGTTTGCTAGCATGAGTCAAAAGAGCCAACCGCCATGTCTCTATAATGTTCTGATGCAGAAATATAGGTGTTTCAAAACGGTTGCTAGGGTACTCTGTTTGGTTGCTAGGGAGTGGCTTGGCAGCTGCCAATGATGATACTCCAAAGGCTGCTTGACAATATAAACCAACCCCCATGTCTGTACGATGTTCTGACGCAGAGATATAGATCTTGCAAAATGGTTGCTAGGGTACTCTGTTTGGTTGCTAAGGAGTGGCTTGGCAGCTACCAATGATGATACACCAAAGGCTGCTTGCCAGTATGAATGATATAAACCAACCCCCATGCCTCTATGATATTCAGATTTGAAGATATCTGCCTATGCTTTGGGTTGCTAGGGTGCTCTATATGGTTGCTAAGGCGTGGCTATGATGTCTTTAAGGTGATTTGTGATTGGCGGTTTGCTGCCTCGAGTCAAATGAGCCCACCCTCATGTTTCTATGACACTCCTATCCAAAGATATTCCTTTGATCTTTTTCAATGGAAGTCTATGGAACTTGTTGCTATGGTTCTCTATATGGTTGCTAGGGCGTGGCTTGATAGCTTTACAATGATCCTGAGAGACTGATTGGTTGCCTGAGTAAAATGAGCCCACCCCCTTGTCTCTATGACATTGTGATCCAGAGTTATGTTCAATACAAAATCCCTATGTAATTTCCCATAGTAGGAAAAACACAGTACTTCCTGGTTCATGGGCACGGCTTCACCATAGTATGTCTATGGGGCAACTTTGGGCAGCTCTTGCGCCCCAGGGGTACAACTTACACCCCATTTTGAGGTATGGTCTGAGAGAGCCTATCAGGCTCTTCAAACGTGGTAACCCACATGTTTCTATGAAATTCTCGTTAGGAGCTATTACTCATCAAAGTTTGTCCCAATGCAAAGTCTATGGGATTTTTTTCGCTACTTTTTCGCCCGCCGGACGAACATCGTACACCCGATCGCTTATAAAAGTCATAGCACACCTGTCCTCAATGAGCCGGTCGATTTGACACCTCATTCATGGGTCTATGACAAAAACTGCGGGAGGAGTAGCGCGCAGAAATTGTGTCCAGAAGAAGAAGAAGAAGAACTAGAATGTACATTTCCTGAAGAAAATGTGAATGGTGCTTGCAGTGGCAAAACTCGGCACTCTTGATTAGCATTATGCTAACATAATTACCGTCCAGCTAGGATGTTTTTAGCAAGATGCTAACATGATTAGCATGTTGCTAGCATTATGCTAACACCCTTAGCATGCTGCTAACATGTTTTTAGAAAGATGCTAATCATGTTAGCATAATGCTAACACCCTTAACATGCTGCTAGCATGTTTTTAGAAAGATGCTAATCTTGTTAGCATAATGCTAGCAACATGCTAACATGATTAGCATAATGCTAGCATGATGCTAGCATGATTACCATGTTGTTAGCATGTTTTTAACAAGATGCTAACATAATTAGCATGTTTGCTAGCATAATGCTAACATGATTAGCATGCTACTAGCATGATGCTAACACAATTAGCATGTTACCAGCATTCTGCTAACACATTTTTACTAGTTTGTGTCATGTTTAAACCCTAAGCTAATCACTATTAGCATGTAGCTATTCACTGAAAGCATGTGTAGCATGTTGGAAGTCCAGTTTGCTAGCATGAGTCAACAGAGCCAACCGCCATGTCTCTATGATGCTCTGATGCAGAGATATAGATCTTGCAAAACGGTTGCTAGGGTATTCTGTTTGGTTGCTAGGCAGTGGCTTGGCAGCTGCCAGTAATGATAAACCAAAGGCTGCTTGCCAGTATGAATGATATAAACCAACCCCCATGCCTCTATGATATTCAGATTTGAAGATATCCCTCTTTGCTTTGGGTTGCTAGGGTGCTCTAAATGGTTGCTAGGACGTGGCTATGAAGTGTTTAAGGTGATTCGTGATTGGCCGTTTGCTGCCCCGTGTCAAATGAGCCCACCCTCATGTTTCTATGACACTCCTATCCAAAGATATTCATTTGATCTTTTTCAATGGAAGTCTATGGAACTTGTTGCTATGGTGCTCTATATGGTTGCTAGGGCGTGGCTTGATAGCTTCACAATGAACCTGAGACACTGATTGGTTGCCTGAGTAAAATGAGCCCACCCCCTTGTCTTTAAGACATTGTGATCCAGAGTTATGTTCAATACAAAATCCCTATGTAATTTCCCATAGTAGGAAAAACACAGTACTTCCTGGTTCATGGGCACGGCTTCACCATAGTATGTCTATGGGGCAACTTTGGGCAGCTCTTGCGCCCCAGGGGTACAACGTACACCCCATTTTGAGGTATGGTCTGAGAGAGCCTATCAGGCTCTTCAAACGTGGTAACCCACATGTTTCTATGAAATTCTCGTTAGGAGCTATTACTCATCAAAGTTTGTCCCAATGCAAAGTCTATGGGATTTTTTTCGCTACTTTTTCGCCCGCCGGACGAACATCGTACACCCGATCGCTTATAAAAGTCATAGCACACCTGTCCTCAATGAGCCGGTCGATTTGACACCTCATTCATGGGTCTATGACAAAAACTGCGGGAGGAGTAGCGCGCAGAAATTGTGTCCAGAAGAAGAAGAAGAAGAATAATAAGTATGCAGAAGAATAAGAATGGAGCTTTGCCTTTGGCAAGCACCATTAATAATAAGTATGCAGAAGAATAAGAATGGAGCTTTGCCTTTGGCAAGCACCATTAATAATAAGTATGCAGAAGAATAAGAATGGAGCTTTGCCTTTGGCAAGCACCATTAACTAGAATGTACATTTCCTGAAGAAAATGTGAATGGTGCTTGCAGTGGCAAAACTCGGCACTCTTGATTAGCATTATGCTAACATAATTACCGTCCAGCTAGGATGTTTTTAGCAAGATGCTAACATGATTAGCATGTTGCTAGCATAATGCTAACACCCTTAGCATGCTGCTAACATGTTTTTAGAAAGATGCTAATCATGTTAGCATAATGCTAACACCCTTAACATGCTGCTAAGCATGTTTTTAGAAAGATGCTAATCTTGTTAGCATAATGCTAAGCAACATGCTAACATGATTAGCATAATGCTAGCATGATGCTAGCATGATTACCATGTTGTTAGCATGTTTTTAACAAGATGCTAACATAATTAGCATGTTTGCTAGCATAATGCTAACATGATTAGCATGCTACTAGCATGATGCTAACACAATTAGCATGTTACCAGCATTCTGCTAACACATTTTTACTAGTTTGTGTCATGTTTAAACCCTAAGCTAATCACTATTAGCATGTAGCTATTCACTGAAAGCATGTGTAGCATGTTGGAAGTCCAGTTTGCTAGCATGAGTCAACAGAGCCAACCGCCATGTCTCTATGATGCTCTGATGCAGAGATATAGATCTTGCAAAACGGTTGCTAGGGTATTCTGTTTGGTTGCTAGGCAGTGGCTTGGCAGCTGCCAGTAATGATAAACCAAAGGCTGCTTGCCAGTATGAATGATATAAACCAACCCCCATGCCTCTATGATATTCAGATTTGAAGATATCCCTCTTTGCTTTGGGTTGCTAGGGTGCTCTAAATGGTTGCTAGGACGTGGCTATGAAGTGTTTAAGGTGATTCGTGATTGGCCGTTTGCTGCCCCGTGTCAAATGAGCCCACCCTCATGTTTCTATGACACTCCTATCCAAAGATATTCATTTGATCTTTTTCAATGGAAGTCTATGGAACTTGTTGCTATGGTGCTCTATATGGTTGCTAGGGCGTGGCTTGATAGCTTCACAATGAACCTGAGACACTGATTGGTTGCCTGAGTAAAATGAGCCCACCCCCTTGTCTTTAAGACATTGTGATCCAGAGTTATGTTCAATACAAAATCCCTATGTAATTTCCCATAGTAGGAAAAACACAGTACTTCCTGGTTCATGGGCACGGCTTCACCATAGTATGTCTATGGGGCAACTTTGGGCAGCTCTTGCGCCCCAGGGGTACAACGTACACCCCATTTTGAGGTATGGTCTGAGAGAGCCTATCAGGCTCTTCAAACGTGGTAACCCACATGTTTCTATGAAATTCTCGTTAGGAGCTATTACTCATCAAAGTTTGTCCCAATGCAAAGTCTATGGGATTTTTTTCGCTACTTTTTCGCCCGCCGGACGAACATCGTACACCCGATCGCTTATAAAAGTCATAGCACACCTGTCCTCAATGAGCCGGTCGATTTGACACCTCATTCATGGGTCTATGACAAAAACTGCGGGAGGAGTAGCGCGCAGAAATTGTGTCCAGAAGAAGAAGAAGAAGAACTAGAATGTACATTTCCTGAAGAAAATGTGAATGGTGCTTGCAGTGGCAAAAATCGGCACCGGTTGCTAGGGTGCTGTAATTGGTTGCTAGGGCGTGGCTATGAAGTTGCTGTGCCACTACTTATTGGCTGGCCGAATCAAAAGAGCCCAGCCCCAAGTCTCTATGACCTTCTGATCCAAAGATATGATCTCACAGATTTTGACCCAATGTTAAGTCTATGGGAGTTTTTTCAACCATTTTTTCGTACACTGTGCGAACATCGTACACCCGATCGCTTAGAAAAGTCATAGCACACCTCTCCTCAATAAGCCGGTCGATTTGACACCTCATATGTGGGTCTACGACAAACGGTGCGGGACGAGTTACGCGCCAAAGTTTTGTTCAGGTGAATAGTAATTACAATACTAGAATGTACATTTCCTGAAGAAAATGTGAATGGTGCTTGCAGTGGCAAAATTCACCATTCGGTTGCTAGGATGCTGTAATTGGTTGCTAGGGCGTGGCCATGAAGTCACTACTTATTGGCGGCGTGATAGGCCGAGTCAAAAGAGCCCAGCCCCAAGTCTCTATGACCTTCTAAACCAAAGATATGATCTCACAGATTTGGCCCCCATGTTAAGTCTATGGGAGTTTTTTCAGCCGTTATTTCGTACGCTGTGCGAACATCGTACACCCGATTGCTTAGAAAAGTCATAGCACACCTCTCCTCAATAAGCCGGTCGATTTGACACCTCATTCGTGGGTCTACGACAAACGGTGCGGGACGAGTTACGCGCCGAAGTTTTGTCTAGGTGAATAGTAATTACAATACTAGAATGTACATTTCCTGAAGAAAATGTGAATGGTGCTTGCAGTGGCAAAACTCGGCACTCTTGATTAGCATGATGCTAACATAATTACCGTCCTGCTAGGATGTTTTTAACAAAATGCTAACATGATTAGCATGTTGCTAGCATGATGCTAACACCCTAAGCATGCTGCTAGCATGTTTTAAACAAAATGCTAGTCATGTTAGCATAATGCTAGCAAAATGCTAACATGATTAGCATAATACTAGCATGATGCTAGCATGATTACCATGTTGCTAGCATTATTTTAACAAGATGCTAATCATGTTAGCATTATGTTAACAACATGCTAACATGATTAGCATGTTGCTAGCATGATGCTAACACCCTTAGCATGCTGTTAGCATGTTTTAAACAAGATGCTAATCATGTTAGCATAATGCTAGCAAACATGCTAACATGATTAGCATAATGCTAAGCATGATGCTAGCATGATTACCATGTTGCTAGCATGATTTTAACAAGATGCTAATCATGTTAGCATAATGCTAGCAACATGCTAACATCATTAGCATAATGCTAGCATGATGCTAGCATGATTACCATGTTGTTAGCATGTATTTAACAAGATGCTAACATGATTAGCATGTTTGCTAACATGATGCTAACATGATTATCATGCTACTAGCATCATGCTAACACAATTAACATGCCACTAGCATTATTCTAACACATTTTTACTAGTTTGTGTCATGTTTAAACCTTAAGCTAATCACTATTAGCATGTAGCTATTCACTGCTAGCATGTGTAGCATGGTGGAAGTCCAGTTTGCTAGCATGAGTCAAAAGAGCCAACCGCCATGTCTCTATAATGTTCTGATGCAGAAATATAGGTGTTTCAAAACGGTTGCTAGGGTACTCTGTTTGGTTGCTAGGGAGTGGCTTGGCAGCTGCCAATGATGATACTCCAAAGGCTGCTTGACAATATAAACCAACCCCCATGTCTGTACGATGTTCTGACGCAGAGATATAGATCTTGCAAAATGGTTGCTAGGGTACTCTGTTTGGTTGCTAAGGAGTGGCTTGGCAGCTACCAATGATGATACACCAAAGGCTGCTTGCCAGTATGAATGATATAAACCAACCCCCATGCCTCTATGATATTCAGATTTGAAGATATCTGCCTATGCTTTGGGTTGCTAGGGTGCTCTATATGGTTTGCTAAGGCGTGGCTATGATGTCTTTAAGGTGATTTGTGATTGGCGGTTTGCTGCCTCGAGTCAAATGAGCCCACCCTCATGTTTCTATGACACTCCTATCCAAAGATATTCCTTTGATCTTTTTCAATGGAAGTCTATGGAACTTGTTGCTATGGTTCTCTATATGGTTGCTAGGGCGTGGCTTGATAGCTTTACAATGATCCTGAGAGACTGATTGGTTGCCTGAGTAAAATGAGCCCACCCCCTTGTCTCTATGACATTGTGATCCAGAGTTATGTTCAATACAAAATCCCTATGTAATTTCCCATAGTAGGAAAAACACAGTACTTCCTGGTTCATGGGCACGGCTTCACCATAGTATGTCTATGGGGCAACTTTGGGCAGCTCTTGCGCCCCAGGGGTACAACTTACACCCCATTTTGAGGTATGGTCTGAGAGAGCCTATCAGGCTCTTCAAACGTGGTAACCCACATGTTTCTATGAAATTCTCGTTAGGAGCTATTACTCATCAAAGTTTGTCCCAATGCAAAGTCTATGGGATTTTTTTCGCTACTTTTTCGCCCGCCGGACGAACATCGTACACCCGATCGCTTATAAAAGTCATAGCACACCTGTCCTCAATGAGCCGGTCGATTTGACACCTCATTCATGGGTCTATGACAAAAACTGCGGGAGGAGTAGCGCGCAGAAATTGTGTCCAGAAGAAGAAGAAGAAGAATAATAAGTATGCAGAAGAATAAGAATGGAGCTTTGCCTTTGGCAAGCACCATTAATAATAAGTATGCAGAAGAATAAGAATGGAGCTTTGCCTTTGGCAAGCACCATTAACTAGAATGTACATTTCCTGAAGAAAATGTGAATGGTGCTTGCAGTGGCAAAAATCGGCACCGGTTGCTAGGGTGCTGTAATTGGTTGCTAGGGCGTGGCTATGAAGTTGCTGTGCCACTACTTATTGGCTGGCCGAATCAAAAGAGCCCAGCCCCAAGTCTCTATGACCTTCTGATCCAAAGATATGATCTCACAGATTTTGACCCAATGTTAAGTCTATGGGAGTTTTTTCAACCATTTTTTTCGTACACTGTGCGAACATCGTACACCCGATCGCTTAGAAAAGTCATAGCACACCTCTCCTCAATAAGCCGGTCGATTTGACACCTCATATGTGGGTCTACGACAAACGGTGCGGGACGAGTTACGCGCCAAAGTTTTGTTCAGGTGAATAGTAATTACAATACTAGAATGTACATTTCCTGAAGAAAATGTGAATGGTGCTTGCAGTGGCAAAATTCACCATTCGGTTGCTAGGATGCTGTAATTGGTTGCTAGGGCGTGGCCATGAAGTCACTACTTATTGGCGGCGTGATAGGCCGAGTCAAAAGAGCCCAGCCCCAAGTCTCTATGACCTTCTAAACCAAAGATATGATCTCACAGATTTGGCCCCCATGTTAAGTCTATGGGAGTTTTTTCAGCCGTTATTTCGTACGCTGTGCGAACATCGTACACCCGATTGCTTAGAAAAGTCATAGCACACCTCTCCTCAATAAGCCGGTCGATTTGACACCTCATTCGTGGGTCTACGACAAACGGTGCGGGACGAGTTACGCGCCGAAGTTTTGTCTAGGTGAATAGTAATTACAATACTAGAATGTACATTTCCTGAAGAAAATGTGAATGGTGCTTGCAGTGGCAAAATTCGGCACTCGGTTGCTAGGGTGCTGTAATTGGTTGATAGGGCGTGGCCATGAAGTCACTACTTATTGGTGGCTTGATAGGCCGAGTCAAAAGAGCCCAGCACCAAGTCTCTATGACCTTATAAACCAAAGATATGATCTCACAGATTTGGCCCCCATGTTAAGTCTATGGGAGTTTTTTCAGCCATTTTTTCGTACGCTGTGCGAACATCGTACACCTGATTGCTTAGAAAAGTCATAGCACACCTCTCCTCAATAAGCCGGTCGATTTGACACCTCATTCGTGGATCTACGTCAAAAACTGCGAGACGAGTCACGCGCCAAAGTTTTGTTCAGGTGAATAGTAATTACAATACTAGAATGTACATTTCCTGAAGAAAATGTGAATGGTGCTTGCAGTGGCAAAATTCGGCACCGGTTGCTAGGGTGCTGTAATTGGTTGCTAGGGCGTGGCTATGAAGTTGCTGTGCCACTACTTATTGGCTGGCCGAATCAAAAGAGCCCAGCCCCAAGTCTCTATGACCTTCTGATCCAAAGATATGATCTCACAGATTTTGACCCAATGTTAAGTCTATGGGAGTTTTTTCAGCCATTTTTTTCGTACGCTGTGCGAACATCGTACACCCGATCGCTTAGAAAAGTCATAGCACACCTCTCCTCAATAAGCCGGTCGATTTGACACCTCATTTGTGGGTCTAGGACAAACGGTGCGGGACGAGTTACGCGCCAAAGTTTTGTTCAGGTGAATAGTAATTACAATACTAGAATGTACATTTCCTGAAGAAAATGTGAATGGTGCTTGCAGTGGCAAAATTCAGCCGGTTGCTAGGGTGCTGTAATTGGTTGCTAGGGCGTGGCTATGAAGTTGCTGTGCCACTACTTATTGGCTGGCCGAATCAAAAGAGCCCAGCCCCAATTCTCTATGACCTTCTGATCCAAAGATATGATCTCACAGATTTTGACCCAATGTTAAGTCTATGGGAGTTTTTTTAGCCATTTTTTTCGTACGCTGTGCGAACATCGTACACCCGATCGCTTAGAAAAGTCATAGCACACCTCTCCTCAATAAGCCAGTCGATTTGACACCTCATTCGTGGGTCTACGACAAACAGTGCAGGACGAGTTACGCGCCAAAGTTTTGTTCAGGTGAATAGTAATTACAATACTAGAATGTACATTTCCTGAAGAAAATGTGAATGGTGCTTGCAGTGGCAAAACTCGGCACTCTTGATTAGCATGATGCTAACATAATTACCGTCCTGCTAGGATGTTTTTATCAAGATGCTAACATGATTAGCATGTTGCTAGCATTATGCTAACACCCTTAGCATGCTGCTAGCATGTTTTTAGAAAGATGCTAATCATGTTAGCATTATGCTAGCAACATGCTAACATGATTAGCATTTGTTGCTAGCATAATGCTAACACCCTTAGCATGCTGCTAGCATGTTTTTAGAAAGATGCTAATCATGTTAGCATAATGCTAGCAACATGCTAACATGATTAGCATAATGCTAGCATGATGCTAGCATGATTACCATGTTGCTAGCATGTTTTTAACAAGATGCTAACATAATTAGCATGTTTGCTAGCATGATGCTAACATGATTAGCATGCTACTAGCATGATGCTAACACAATTAGCATGTTACCAGCATGATGTAACACATTTTTACTAGTTTGTGTCATGTTTAAACCCTAAGCTAATCACTATTAGCATGTAGCTATTCACTGCTAGCATGTGTAGCATGTTGGAAGTTCAGTTTGCTAGCATGAGTCAAAAGAGCCAACAGCCATGTCTCTATGATGCTCTGATGCAGAGATATAGATCTTGCTAAACGGTTGCTAGGGTACTCTGGTTGGTTGCTAAGGAGTGGCTTGGCAGCTACCAATGATGATACTCCAAAGGCTGCTTGACAATATAAACCAACCCCCATGTCTTTATGATGTTCTGATGCAGAGATATAGATCTTGCAAAACGGTTGCTAGGGTACTCTGTTTGGTTGCTAGGGAGTGGCTTGGCAGCTGCTAGTAATGATAAACCAAAGGCTGCTTGCCAGTATAAATGATATAAACCAACCCCCATGCCTCTATGATATTCAGATTTGAAGATATCTGCCTATGCTTTGGGTTGCTAGGGTGCTTTAAATGGTTGCTAAGGCGTGGCTATGATGTCTTTAAGGTGATTTGTGATTGGCGGTTTGCTGCCTCCAGTCAAATGAGCCCACCCTCTTGTTTGTACGACACTTCTATCCAAAGATATTCATTTGATCTTTTTCAATGGAAGTCAATGGAACTTGTTGCTATGGTGCTCTATATGGTTGCTAGGGCGTGGCTTGATAGCTTCACAATGATCCTGAGACACTGATTGGTTGCCTGAGTAAAATGGGCCCACCCCCTTGTCTCTATGACATTGTGATCCAGAGTTATGTTCAATACAAAATCCCTATGTAATTTCCCATAGTAGGAAAAACACAGTACTTCCTGGTTCATGGGCACGGCTTCACCATAGTATGTCTATGGGGCAACTTTGGGCAGCTCTTGCGCCCCAGGGGTACAACTTACACCCCATTTTGAGGTATGGTCTGAGAGAGCCTATCAGGCTCTTCAAACGTGGTAACCCACATGTTTCTATGAAATTCTCGTTAGGAGCTATTACTCATCAAAGTTTGTCCCAATGCAAAGTCTATGGGATTTTTTTCGCTACTTTTTCGCCCGCCGGACGAACATCATACACCCGATCGCTTATAAAAGTCATAGCACACCTGTCCTCAATGAGCCGGTCGATTTGACACCTCATTCATGGGTCTATGACAAAAACTGCGGGAGGAGTAGCGCGCAGAAATTGTGTCCAGAAGAAGAAGAAGAAGAATAATAAGTATGCAGAAGAATAAGAATGGAGCTTTGCCTTTGGCAAGCACCATTAATAATAAGTATGCAGAAGAATAAGAATGGAGCTTTGCCTTTGGCAAGCACCATTAACTAGAATGTACATTTCCTGAAGAAAATGTGAATGGTGCTTGCAGTGGCAAAACTCGGCACTCTTGATTAGCATTATGCTAACATAATTACCGTCCAGCTAGGATGTTTTTAGCAAGATGCTAACATGATTAGCATGTTGCTAGCATAATGCTAACACCCTTAGCATGCTGCTAACATGTTTTTAGAAAGATGCTAATCATGTTAGCATAATGCTAACACCCTTAACATGCTGCTAGCATGTTTTTAGAAAGATGCTAATCTTGTTAGCATAATGCTAGCAACATGCTAACATGATTAGCATAATGCTAGCATGATGCTAGCATGATTACCATGTTGTTAGCATGTTTTTAACAAGATGCTAACATAATTAGCATGTTTGCTAGCATAATGCTAACATGATTAGCATGCTACTAGCATGATGCTAACACAATTAGCATGTTACCAGCATTCTGCTAACACATTTTTACTAGTTTGTGTCATGTTTAAACCCTAAGCTAATCACTATTAGCATGTAGCTATTCACTGAAAGCATGTGTAGCATGTTGGAAGTCCAGTTTGCTAGCATGAGTCAACAGAGCCAACCGCCATGTCTCTATGATGCTCTGATGCAGAGATATAGATCTTGCAAAACGGTTGCTAGGGTATTCTGTTTGGTTGCTAGGCAGTGGCTTGGCAGCTGCCAGTAATGATAAACCAAAGGCTGCTTGCCAGTATGAATGATATAAACCAACCCCCATGCCTCTATGATATTCAGATTTGAAGATATCCCTCTTTGCTTTGGGTTGCTAGGGTGCTCTAAATGGTTGCTAGGACGTGGCTATGAAGTGTTTAAGGTGATTCGTGATTGGCCGTTTGCTGCCCCGAGTCAAATGAGCCCACCCTCATGTTTCTATGACACTCCTATCCAAAGATATTCATTTGATCTTTTTCAATGGAAGTCTATGGAACTTGTTGCTATGGTGCTCTATATGGTTGCTAGGGCGTGGCTTGATAGCTTCACAATGAACCTGAGACACTGATTGGTTGCCTGAGTAAAATGAGCCCACCCCCTTGTCTTTAAGACATTGTGATCCAGAGTTATGTTCAATACAAAATCCCTATGTAATTTCCCATAGTAGGAAAAACACAGTACTTCCTGGTTCATGGGCACGGCTTCACCATAGTATGTCTATGGGGCAACTTTGGGCAGCTCTTGCGCCCCAGGGGTACAACGTACACCCCATTTTGAGGTATGGTCTGAGAGAGCCTATCAGGCTCTTCAAACGTGGTAACCCACATGTTTCTATGAAATTCTCGTTAGGAGCTATTACTCATCAAAGTTTGTCCCAATGCAAAGTCTATGGGATTTTTTTCGCTACTTTTTCGCCCGCCGGACGAACATCGTACACCCGATCGCTTATAAAAGTCATAGCACACCTGTCCTCAATGAGCCGGTCGATTTGACACCTCATTCATGGGTCTATGACAAAAACTGCGGGAGGAGTAGCGCGCAGAAATTGTGTCCAGAAGAAGAAGAAGAAGAACTAGAATGTACATTTCCTGAAGAAAATGTGAATGGTGCTTGCAGTGGCAAAAATCGGCACCGGTTGCTAGGGTGCTGTAATTGGTTGCTAGGGCGTGGCTATGAAGTTGCTGTGCCACTACTTATTGGCTGGCCGAATCAAAAGAGCCCAGCCCCAAGTCTCTATGACCTTCTGATCCAAAGATATGATCTCACAGATTTTGACCCAATGTTAAGTCTATGGGAGTTTTTTCAACCATTTTTTTCGTACACTGTGCGAACATCGTACACCCGATCGCTTAGAAAAGTCATAGCACACCTCTCCTCAATAAGCCGGTCGATTTGACACCTCATATGTGGGTCTACGACAAACGGTGCGGGACGAGTTACGCGCCAAAGTTTTGTTCAGGTGAATAGTAATTACAATACTAGAATGTACATTTCCTGAAGAAAATGTGAATGGTGCTTGCAGTGGCAAAATTTGGCCCCGGTTGCTAGGGTGCTGTAATTGGTTGCTAGGGCGTGGCTATGAAGTTGCTGTGTCACTACTTATTGGCTGGCCGAATCAAAAGAGCCCAGCCCCAAGTCTCTATGACCTTATGATCCAAAGATATGATCTCACAGATTTTGACCCAATGTTAAGTCTATGGGAGTTTTTTCAGCCATTTTTTTCGTACGCTGTGCGAACATCGTACACCCGATCACTTAGAAAAGTCATAGCACACCTCTCCTCAATAAGCCGGTCGATTTGACACCTCATATGTGGGTCTACGACAAACGGTGCGGGACGAGTTACGCGCCAAAGTTTCGTTCAGGTGAATAGTAATTACAATACTAGAATGTACATTTCCTGAAGAAAATGTGAATGGTGCTTGCAGTGGCAAAACACCGGACTCGGTTGCTAGGGTGCTGTAATTGGTTGCTAGGGCGTGGCTATGAAGTTGCTGTGTCACTACTTATTGGCTGGCCGAATCAAAAGAGCCCAGCCCCAAGTCTCTACGAACTTCTGATCCAAAGATATGATCTCACAGATTTGGACCCCAATGCAAAATTCGGCACCGGTTGCTAGGGTGCTGTAATTGGTTGCTAGGGTGTGGCTATGAACTACTTATTGGCTGCTTGATAGGTCGAGTAAAAAGAGCCCCAACCCAAGTCTCTAAAATCTTCTGATCCAAAGATATGATATCTTAGATTTTGTCCCAATGTTAAGTCTATGGGAGTTTTTTCAGCCATTTTTTCGTACACTGTCTGAACATCGTACACCCGATCGCTTAGAAAAGTCATAGCACACTTCTCCTCAATAAGCCGGTCGATTTGACACCTCATTTGTGGGTCTACGACAAATGGTGCGGGACGAGTTACGCGCCAAAGTTTTGTTCAGGTGAATAGTAATTACAATACTAGAATGTACATTTCCTGAAGAAAATGTGAATGGTGCTTGCAGTGGCAAAATTCGCCGCTCGGTTGCTAGGGTGCTGTAATTGGTTGCTAGGGCGTGGCCATGAAGTCACTACTTATTGGCGGCTTGATAGGCCGAGTCAAAAGAGCCCAGCCCCAAGTCTCTATGACCTTCTGATCCAAAGATATGATCTCACAGATTTGGCCCCCATGTTAAGTCTATGGGAGTTTTTTCAGGCGATTTTTCGTCCGCTGTGCGAACATCGTACACCCGATCACTTAGAAAAGTCATAGCACACCTCTTCTCAATAAGCCGGTCGATTTGACACCTCATTCGTGGGTCTACGACAAACGGTGCGGGACGAGTTACGCGCCAATGTTTTGTTCAGGTGAATAGTAATTACAATACTAGAATGTACATTTCCTGAAGAAAATGTGAATGGTGCTTGCAGTGGCAAAACTCGGCACTCTTGATTAGCATGATGCTAACATAATTACCGTCCTGCTAGGATGTTTTTAGCAAAATGCTAACATGATTAGCATGTTGCTAGCATGATGCTAACACCCTAAGCATGCTGCTAGCATGTTTTAAACAAAATGCTAGTCATGTTAGCATAATGCTAGCAAAATGCTAACATGATTAGCATAATACTAGCATGATGCTAGCATGATTACCATGTTGCTAGCATTATTTTAACAAGATGCTAATCATGTTAGCATTATGTTAACAACATGCTAACATGATTAGCATGTTGCTAGCATGATGCTAACACCCTTAGCATGCTGTTAGCATGTTTTAAACAAGATGCTAATCATGTTAGCATAATGCTAGCAAACATGCTAACATGATTAGCATAATGCTAGCATGATGCTAGCATGATTACCATGTTGCTAGCATGATTTTAACAAGATGCTAATCATGTTAGCATAATGCTAGCAACATGCTAACATCATTAGCATAATGCTAGCATGATACTAGCATGATTACCATGTTGTTAGCATGTATTTAACAAGATGCTAACATGATTAGCATGTTTGCTAACATGATGCTAACATGATTATCATGCTACTAGCATCATGCTAACACAATTAACATGCCACTAGCATTATTCTAACACATTTTTACTAGTTTTTGTCATGTTTAAACCTTAAGCTAATCACTATTAGCATGTAGCTATTCACTGCTAGCATGTGTAGCATGGTGGAAGTCCAGTTTGCTAGCATGAGTCAAAAGAGCCAACCGCCATGTCTCTATAATGTTCTGATGCAGAAATATAGGTGTTTCAAAACGGTTGCTAGGGTACTCTGTTTGGTTGCTAGGGAGTGGCTTGGCAGCTGCCAATGATGATACTCCAAAGGCTGCTTGACAATATAAACCAACCCCCATGTCTGTACGATGTTCTGACGCAGAGATATAGATCTTGCAAAATGGTTGCTAGGGTACTCTGTTTGGTTGCTAAGGAGTGGCTTGGCAGCTACCAATGATGATACACCAAAGGCTGCTTGCCAGTATGAATGATATAAACCAACCCCCATGCCTCTATGATATTCAGATTTGAAGATATCTGCCTATGCTTTGGGTTGCTAGGGTGCTCTATATGGTTGCTAAGGCGTGGCTATGATGTCTTTAAGGTGATTTGTGATTGGCGGTTTGCTGCCTCGAGTCAAATGAGCCCACCCTCATGTTTCTATGACACTCCTATCCAAAGATATTCCTTTGATCTTTTTCAATGGAAGTCTATGGAACTTGTTGCTATGGTTCTCTATATGGTTGCTAGGGCGTGGCTTGATAGCTTTACAATGATCCTGAGAGACTGATTGGTTGCCTGAGTAAAATGAGCCCACCCCCTTGTCTCTATGACATTGTGATCCAGAGTTATGTTCAATACAAAATCCCTATGTAATTTCCCATAGTAGGAAAAACACAGTACTTCCTGGTTCATGGGCACGGCTTCACCATAGTATGTCTATGGGGCAACTTTGGGCAGCTCTTGCGCCCCAGGGGTACAACTTACACCCCATTTTGAGGTATGGTCTGAGAGAGCCTATCAGGCTCTTCAAACGTGGTAACCCACATGTTTCTATGAAATTCTCGTTAGGAGCTATTACTCATCAAAGTTTGTCCCAATGCAAAGTCTATGGGATTTTTTTCGCTACTTTTTCGCCCGCCGGACGAACATCGTACACCCGATCGCTTATAAAAGTCATAGCACACCTGTCCTCAATGAGCCGGTCGATTTGACACCTCATTCATGGGTCTATGACAAAAACTGCGGGAGGAGTAGCGCGCAGAAATTGTGTCCAGAAGAAGAAGAAGAAGAATAATAAGTATGCAGAAGAATAAGAATGGAGCTTTGCCTTTGGCAAGCACCATTAACTAGAATGTACATTTCCTGAAGAAAATGTGAATGGTGCTTGCAGTGGCAAAATTCACCATTCGGTTGCTAGGATGCTGTAATTGGTTGCTAGGGCGTGGCCATGAAGTCACTACTTATTGGCGGCGTGATAGGCCGAGTCAAAAGAGCCCAGCCCCAAGTCTCTATGACCTTCTAAACCAAAGATATGATCTCACAGATTTGGCCCCCATGTTAAGTCTATGGGAGTTTTTTCAGCCGTTATTTCGTACGCTGTGCGAACATCGTACACCCGATTGCTTAGAAAAGTCATAGCACACCTCTCCTCAATAAGCCGGTCGATTTGACACCTCATTCGTGGGTCTACGACAAACGGTGCGGGACGAGTTACGCGCCGAAGTTTTGTCTAGGTGAATAGTAATTACAATACTAGAATGTACATTTCCTGAAGAAAATGTGAATGGTGCTTGCAGTGGCAAAACTCGGCACTCTTGATTAGCATGATGCTAACATAATTACCGTCCTGCTAGGATGTTTTTAACAAAATGCTAACATGATTAGCATGTTGCTAGCATGATGCTAACACCCTAAGCATGCTGCTAGCATGTTTTAAACAAAATGCTAGTCATGTTAGCATAATGCTAGCAAAATGCTAACATGATTAGCATAATACTAGCATGATGCTAGCATGATTACCATGTTGCTAGCATTATTTTAACAAGATGCTAATCATGTTAGCATTATGTTAACAACATGCTAACATGATTAGCATGTTGCTAGCATGATGCTAACACCCTTAGCATGCTGTTAGCATGTTTTAAACAAGATGCTAATCATGTTAGCATAATGCTAGCAAACATGCTAACATGATTAGCATAATGCTAGCATTATGCTAGCATGATTACCATGTTGCTAGCATGATTTTAACAAGATGCTAATCATGTTAGCATAATGCTAGCAACATGCTAACATCATTAGCATAATGCTAGCATGATGCTAGCATGATTACCATGTTGTTAGCATGTATTTAACAAGATGCTAACATGATTAGCATGTTTGCTAACATGATGCTAACATGATTATCATGCTACTAGCATCATGCTAACACAATTAACATGCCACTAGCATTATTCTAACACATTTTTACTAGTTTGTGTCATGTTTAAACCTTAAGCTAATCACTATTAGCATGTAGCTATTCACTGCTAGCATGTGTAGCATGGTGGAAGTCCAGTTTGCTAGCATGAGTCAAAAGAGCCAACCGCCATGTCTCTATAATGTTCTGATGCAGAAATATAGGTGTTTCAAAACGGTTGCTAGGGTACTCTGTTTGGTTGCTAGGGAGTGGCTTGGCAGCTGCCAATGATGATACTCCAAAGGCTGCTTGACAATATAAACCAACCCCCATGTCTGTACGATGTTCTGACGCAGAGATATAGATCTTGCAAAATGGTTGCTAGGGTACTCTGTTTGGTTGCTAAGGAGTGGCTTGGCAGCTACCAATGATGATACACCAAAGGCTGCTTGCCAGTATGAATGATATAAACCAACCCCCATGCCTCTATGATATTCAGATTTGAAGATATCTGCCTATGCTTTGGGTTGCTAGGGTGCTCTATATGGTTGCTAAGGCGTGGCTATGATGTCTTTAAGGTGATTTGTGATTGGCGGTTTGCTGCCTCGAGTCAAATGAGCCCACCCTCATGTTTCTATGACACTCCTATCCAAAGATATTCCTTTGATCTTTTTCAATGGAAGTCTATGGAACTTGTTGCTATGGTTCTCTATATGGTTGCTAGGGCGTGGCTTGATAGCTTTACAATGATCCTGAGAGACTGATTGGTTGCCTGAGTAAAATGAGCCCACCCCCTTGTCTCTATGACATTGTGATCCAGAGTTATGTTCAATACAAAATCCCTATGTAATTTCCCATAGTAGGAAAAACACAGTACTTCCTGGTTCATGGGCACGGCTTCACCATAGTATGTCTATGGGGCAACTTTGGGCAGCTCTTGCGCCCCAGGGGTACAACTTACACCCCATTTTGAGGTATGGTCTGAGAGAGCCTATCAGGCTCTTCAAACGTGGTAACCCACATGTTTCTATGAAATTCTCGTTAGGAGCTATTACTCATCAAAGTTTGTCCCAATGCAAAGTCTATGGGATTTTTTTCGCTACTTTTTCGCCCGCCGGACGAACATCGTACACCCGATCGCTTATAAAAGTCATAGCACACCTGTCCTCAATGAGCCGGTCGATTTGACACCTCATTCATGGGTCTATGACAAAAACTGCGGGAGGAGTAGCGCGCAGAAATTGTGTCCAGAAGAAGAAGAAGAAGAACTAGAATGTACATTTCCTGAAGAAAATGTGAATGGTGCTTGCAGTGGCAAAAATCGGCACCGGTTGCTAGGGTGCTGTAATTGGTTGCTAGGGCGTGGCTATGAAGTTGCTGTGCCACTACTTATTGGCTGGCCGAATCAAAAGAGCCCAGCCCCAAGTCTCTATGACCTTCTGATCCAAAGATATGATCTCACAGATTTTGACCCAATGTTAAGTCTATGGGAGTTTTTTCAACCATTTTTTTCGTACACTGTGCGAACATCGTACACCCGATCGCTTAGAAAAGTCATAGCACACCTCTCCTCAATAAGCCGGTCGATTTGACACCTCATATGTGGGTCTACGACAAACGGTGCGGGACGAGTTACGCGCCAAAGTTTTGTTCAGGTGAATAGTAATTACAATACTAGAATGTACATTTCCTGAAGAAAATGTGAATGGTGCTTGCAGTGGCAAAATTCACCATTCGGTTGCTAGGATGCTGTAATTGGTTGCTAGGGCGTGGCCATGAAGTCACTACTTATTGGCGGCGTGATAGGCCGAGTCAAAAGAGCCCAGCCCCAAGTCTCTATGACCTTCTAAACCAAAGATATGATCTCACAGATTTGGCCCCCATGTTAAGTCTATGGGAGTTTTTTCAGCCGTTATTTCGTACGCTGTGCGAACATCGTACACCCGATTGCTTAGAAAAGTCATAGCACACCTCTCCTCAATAAGCCGGTCGATTTGACACCTCATTCGTGGGTCTACGACAAACGGTGCGGGACGAGTTACGCGCCGAAGTTTTGTCTAGGTGAATAGTAATTACAATACTAGAATGTACATTTCCTGAAGAAAATGTGAATGGTGCTTGCAGTGGCAAAACTCGGCACTCTTGATTAGCATGATGCTAACATAATTACCGTCCTGCTAGGATGTTTTTAACAAAATGCTAACATGATTAGCATGTTGCTAGCATGATGCTAACACCCTAAGCATGCTGCTAGCATGTTTTAAACAAAATGCTAGTCATGTTAGCATAATGCTAGCAAAATGCTAACATGATTAGCATAATACTAGCATGATGCTAGCATGATTACCATGTTGCTAGCATTATTTTAACAAGATGCTAATCATGTTAGCATTATGTTAACAACATGCTAACATGATTAGCATGTTGCTAGCATGATGCTAACACCCTTAGCATGCTGTTAGCATGTTTTAAACAAGATGCTAATCATGTTAGCATAATGCTAGCAAACATGCTAACATGATTAGCATAATGCTAGCATGATGCTAGCATGATTACCATGTTGCAAGCATGATTTTAACAAGATGCTAATCATGTTAGCATAATGCTAGCAACATGCTAACATCATTAGCATAATGCTAGCATGATGCTAGCATGATTACCATGTTGTTAGCATGTATTTAACAAGATGCTAACATGAT
Organism: Chanodichthys erythropterus; assembly: GCF_024489055.1. Lineage (NCBI taxonomy): Eukaryota > Metazoa > Chordata > Actinopteri > Cypriniformes > Xenocyprididae > Chanodichthys > Chanodichthys erythropterus. The sequence goes on from NC_090238.1 coordinate 2,341,153, forward strand.
TAGCATGTTTGCTAACATGATGCTAACATGATTATCATGCTACTAGCATCATGCTAACACAATTAACATGCCACTAGCATTATTCTAACACATTTTTACTAGTTTGTGTCATGTTTAAACCTTAAGCTAATCACTATTAGCATGTAGCTATTCACTGCTAGCATGTGTAGCATGGTGGAAGTCCAGTTTGCTAGCATGAGTCAAAAGAGCCAACCGCCATGTCTCTATAATGTTCTGATGCAGAAATATAGGTGTTTCAAAACGGTTGCTAGGGTACTCTGTTTGGTTGCTAGGGAGTGGCTTGGCAGCTGCCAATGATGATACTCCAAAGGCTGCTTGACAATATAAACCAACCCCCATGTCTGTACGATGTTCTGACGCAGAGATATAGATCTTGCAAAATGGTTGCTAGGGTACTCTGTTTGGTTGCTAAGGAGTGGCTTGGCAGCTACCAATGATGATACACCAAAGGCTGCTTGCCAGTATGAATGATATAAACCAACCCCCATGCCTCTATGATATTCAGATTTGAAGATATCTGCCTATGCTTTGGGTTGCTAGGGTGCTCTATATGGTTGCTAAGGCGTGGCTATGATGTCTTTAAGGTGATTTGTGATTGGCGGTTTGCTGCCTCGAGTCAAATGAGCCCACCCTCATGTTTCTATGACACTCCTATCCAAAGATATTCCTTTGATCTTTTTCAATGGAAGTCTATGGAACTTGTTGCTATGGTTCTCTATATGGTTGCTAGGGCGTGGCTTGATAGCTTTACAATGATCCTGAGAGACTGATTGGTTGCCTGAGTAAAATGAGCCCACCCCCTTGTCTCTATGACATTGTGATCCAGAGTTATGTTCAATACAAAATCCCTATGTAATTTCCCATAGTAGGAAAAACACAGTACTTCCTGGTTCATGGGCACGGCTTCACCATAGTATGTCTATGGGGCAACTTTGGGCAGCTCTTGCGCCCCAGGGGTACAACTTACACCCCATTTTGAGGTATGGTCTGAGAGAGCCTATCAGGCTCTTCAAACGTGGTAACCCACATGTTTCTATGAAATTCTCGTTAGGAGCTATTACTCATCAAAGTTTGTCCCAATGCAAAGTCTATGGGATTTTTTTCGCTACTTTTTCGCCCGCCGGACGAACATCGTACACCCGATCGCTTATAAAAGTCATAGCACACCTGTCCTCAATGAGCCGGTCGATTTGACACCTCATTCATGGGTCTATGACAAAAACTGCGGGAGGAGTAGCGCGCAGAAATTGTGTCCAGAAGAAGAAGAAGAAGAACTAGAATGTACATTTCCTGAAGAAAATGTGAATGGTGCTTGCAGTGGCAAAAATCGGCACCGGTTGCTAGGGTGCTGTAATTGGTTGCTAGGGCGTGGCTATGAAGTTGCTGTGCCACTACTTATTGGCTGGCCGAATCAAAAGAGCCCAGCCCCAAGTCTCTATGACCTTCTGATCCAAAGATATGATCTCACAGATTTTGACCCAATGTTAAGTCTATGGGAGTTTTTTCAACCATTTTTTTCGTACACTGTGCGAACATCGTACACCCGATCGCTTAGAAAAGTCATAGCACACCTCTCCTCAATAAGCCGGTCGATTTGACACCTCATATGTGGGTCTACGACAAACGGTGCGGGACGAGTTACGCGCCAAAGTTTTGTTCAGGTGAATAGTAATTACAATACTAGAATGTACATTTCCTGAAGAAAATGTGAATGGTGCTTGCAGTGGCAAAATTCACCATTCGGTTGCTAGGATGCTGTAATTGGTTGCTAGGGCGTGGCCATGAAGTCACTACTTATTGGCGGCGTGATAGGCCGAGTCAAAAGAGCCCAGCCCCAAGTCTCTATGACCTTCTAAACCAAAGATATGATCTCACAGATTTGGCCCCCATGTTAAGTCTATGGGAGTTTTTTCAGCCGTTATTTCGTACGCTGTGCGAACATCGTACACCCGATTGCTTAGAAAAGTCATAGCACACCTCTCCTCAATAAGCCGGTCGATTTGACACCTCATTCGTGGGTCTACGACAAACGGTGCGGGACGAGTTACGCGCCGAAGTTTTGTCTAGGTGAATAGTAATTACAATACTAGAATGTACATTTCCTGAAGAAAATGTGAATGGTGCTTGCAGTGGCAAAACTCGGCACTCTTGATTAGCATGATGCTAACATAATTACCGTCCTGCTAGGATGTTTTTAACAAAATGCTAACATGATTAGCATGTTGCTAGCATGATGCTAACACCCTAAGCATGCTGCTAGCATGTTTTAAACAAAATGCTAGTCATGTTAGCATAATGCTAGCAAAATGCTAACATGATTAGCATAATACTAGCATGATGCTAGCATGATTACCATGTTGCTAGCATTATTTTAACAAGATGCTAATCATGTTAGCATTATGTTAACAACATGCTAACATGATTAGCATGTTGCTAGCATGATGCTAACACCCTTAGCATGCTGTTAGCATGTTTTAAACAAGATGCTAATCATGTTAGCATAATGCTAGCAAACATGCTAACATGATTAGCATAATGCTAGCATGATGCTAGCATGATTACCATGTTGCTAGCATGATTTTAACAAGATGCTAATCATGTTAGCATAATGCTAAGCAACATGCTAACATCATTAGCATAATGCTAGCATGATGCTAGCATGATTACCATGTTGTTAGCATGTATTTAACAAGATGCTAACATGATTAGCATGTTTGCTAACATGATGCTAACATGATTATCATGCTACTAGCATCATGCTAACACAATTAACATGCCACTAGCATTATTCTAACACATTTTTACTAGTTTGTGTCATGTTTAAACCTTAAGCTAATCACTATTAGCATGTAGCTATTCACTGCTAGCATGTGTAGCATGGTGGAAGTCCAGTTTGCTAGCATGAGTCAAAAGAGCCAACCGCCATGTCTCTATAATGTTCTGATGCAGAAATATAGGTGTTTCAAAACGGTTGCTAGGGTACTCTGTTTGGTTGCTAGGGAGTGGCTTGGCAGCTGCCAATGATGATACTCCAAAGGCTGCTTGACAATATAAACCAACCCCCATGTCTGTACGATGTTCTGACGCAGAGATATAGATCTTGCAAAATGGTTGCTAGGGTACTCTGTTTGGTTGCTAAGGAGTGGCTTGGCAGCTACCAATGATGATACACCAAAGGCTGCTTGCCAGTATGAATGATATAAACCAACCCCCATGCCTCTATGATATTCAGATTTGAAGATATCTGCCTATGCTTTGGGTTGCTAGGGTGCTCTATATGGTTGCTAAGGCGTGGCTATGATGTCTTTAAGGTGATTTGTGATTGGCGGTTTGCTGCCTCGAGTCAAATGAGCCCACCCTCATGTTTCTATGACACTCCTATCCAAAGATATTCCTTTGATCTTTTTCAATGGAAGTCTATGGAACTTGTTGCTATGGTTCTCTATATGGTTGCTAGGGCGTGGCTTGATAGCTTTACAATGATCCTGAGAGACTGATTGGTTGCCTGAGTAAAATGAGCCCACCCCCTTGTCTCTATGACATTGTGATCCAGAGTTATGTTCAATACAAAATCCCTATGTAATTTCCCATAGTAGGAAAAACACAGTACTTCCTGGTCCATGGGCACGGCTTCACCATAGTATGTCTATGGGGCAACTTTGGGCAGCTCTTGCGCCCCAGGGGTACAACTTACACCCCATTTTGAGGTATGGTCTGAGAGAGCCTATCAGGCTCTTCAAACGTGGTAACCCACATGTTTCTATGAAATTCTCGTTAGGAGCTATTACTCATCAAAGTTTGTCCCAATGCAAAGTCTATGGGATTTTTTTCGCTACTTTTTCGCCCGCCGGACGAACATCGTACACCCGATCGCTTATAAAAGTCATAGCACACCTGTCCTCAATGAGCCGGTCGATTTGACACCTCATTCATGGGTCTATGACAAAAACTGCGGGAGGAGTAGCGCGCAGAAATTGTGTCCAGAAGAAGAAGAAGAAGAATAATAAGTATGCAGAAGAATAAGAATGGAGCTTTGCCTTTGGCAAGCACCATTAATAATAAGTATGCAGAAGAATAAGAATGGAGCTTTGCCTTTGGCAAGCACCATTAATAATAAGTATGCAGAAGAATAAGAATGGAGCTTTGCCTTTGGCAAGCACCATTAACTAGAATGTACATTTCCTGAAGAAAATGTGAATGGTGCTTGCAGTGGCAAAACTCGGCACTCTTGATTAGCATGATGCTAACATAATTACCGTCCTGCTAGGATGTTTTTAACAAAATGCTAACATGATTAGCATGTTGCTAGCATGATGCTAACACCCTAAGCATGCTGCTAGCATGTTTTAAACAAAATGCTAGTCATGTTAGCATAATGCTAGCAAAATGCTAACATGATTAGCATAATACTAGCATGATGCTAGCATGATTACCATGTTGCTAGCATTATTTTAACAAGATGCTAATCATGTTAGCATTATGTTAACAACATGCTAACATGATTAGCATGTTGCTAGCATGATGCTAACACCCTTAGCATGCTGTTAGCATGTTTTAAACAAGATGCTAATCATGTTAGCATAATGCTAGCAAACATGCTAACATGATTAGCATAATGCTAGCATGATGCTAGCATGATTACCATGTTGCTAGCATGATTTTAACAAGATGCTAATCATGTTAGCATAATGCTAGCAACATGCTAACATCATTAGCATAATGCTAGCATGATGCTAGCATGATTACCATGTTGTTAGCATGTATTTAACAAGATGCTAACATGATTAGCATGTTTGCTAACATGATGCTAACATGATTATCATGCTACTAGCATCATGCTAACACAATTAACATGCCACTAGCATTATTCTAACACATTTTTACTAGTTTGTGTCATGTTTAAACCTTAAGCTAATCACTATTAGCATGTAGCTATTCACTGCTAGCATGTGTAGCATGGTGGAAGTCCAGTTTGCTAGCATGAGTCAAAAGAGCCAACCGCCATGTCTCTATAATGTTCTGATGCAGAAATATAGGTGTTTCAAAACGGTTGCTAGGGTACTCTGTTTGGTTGCTAGGGAGTGGCTTGGCAGCTGCCAATGATGATACTCCAAAGGCTGCTTGACAATATAAACCAACCCCCATGTCTGTACGATGTTCTGACGCAGAGATATAGATCTTGCAAAATGGTTGCTAGGGTACTCTGTTTGGTTGCTAAGGAGTGGCTTGGCAGCTACCAATGATGATACACCAAAGGCTGCTTGCCAGTATGAATGATATAAACCAACCCCCATGCCTCTATGATATTCAGATTTGAAGATATCTGCCTATGCTTTGGGTTGCTAGGGTGCTCTATATGGTTGCTAAGGCGTGGCTATGATGTCTTTAAGGTGATTTGTGATTGGCGGTTTGCTGCCTCGAGTCAAATGAGCCCACCCTCATGTTTCTATGACACTCCTATCCAAAGATATTCCTTTGATCTTTTTCAATGGAAGTCTATGGAACTTGTTGCTATGGTTCTCTATATGGTTGCTAGGGCGTGGCTTGATAGCTTTACAATGATCCTGAGAGACTGATTGGTTGCCTGAGTAAAATGAGCCCACCCCCTTGTCTCTATGACATTGTGATCCAGAGTTATGTTCAATACAAAATCCCTATGTAATTTCCCATAGTAGGAAAAACACAGTACTTCCTGGTTCATGGGCACGGCTTCACCATAGTATGTCTATGGGGCAACTTTGGGCAGCTCTTGCGCCCCAGGGGTACAACTTACACCCCATTTTGAGGTATGGTCTGAGAGAGCCTATCAGGCTCTTCAAACGTGGTAACCCACATGTTTCTATGAAATTCTCGTTAGGAGCTATTACTCATCAAAGTTTGTCCCAATGCAAAGTCTATGGGATTTTTTTCGCTACTTTTTCGCCCGCCGGACGAACATCGTACACCCGATCGCTTATAAAAGTCATAGCACACCTGTCCTCAATGAGCCGGTCGATTTGACACCTCATTCATGGGTCTATGACAAAAACTGCGGGAGGAGTAGCGCGCAGAAATTGTGTCCAGAAGAAGAAGAAGAAGAACTAGAATGTACATTTCCTGAAGAAAATGTGAATGGTGCTTGCAGTGGCAAAATTCAGCCCCGGTTGCTAGGGTGCTGTAATTGGTTGCTAGGGCGTGGCTATGAAGTTGCTGTGCCACTACTTATTGGCTGGCCGAATCAAAAGAGCCCAGCCCCAAGTCTCTATGACCTTCTGATCCAAAGATATGATCTCACAGATTTTGACCCAATGTTAAGTCTATGGGAGTTTTTTTAGCCATTTTTTTCGTACGCTGTGCGAACATCGTACACCCGATCACTTAGAAAAGTCATAGCACACCTCTCCTCAATAAGCCGGTCGATTTGACACCTCATTCGTGGGTCTACGACAAACGGTGCGGGACGAGTTACGCGCCAAAGTTTTGTTCAGGTGAATAGTAATTACAATACTAGAATGTACATTTCCTGAAGAAAATGTGAATGGTGCTTGCAGTGGCAAAACTCGGCACTCTTGATTAGCATTATGCTAACATAATTACCGTCCTGCTAGGATGTTTTTAGCAAGATGCTAACATGATTAGCATGTTGCTAGCATTATGCTAACACCATTAGTATCCTGCTAACATGTTTTTAGAAAGATGCCAATCATGTTAACATAATGCTAGCAAAATGCTAACATGATTAGCATGTTGCTAGCATAATGCTAACACCCTTAGCATGCTGCTAGCATGTTTTTAGAAAGATGCTAATCATGTTAGCATAATGCTAGCAACATGCTAACATGATTAGCATAATGCTAGCATGATGCTAGCATGATTACCATGTTGTTAGCATGTTTTTAACAAGATGCTAACATAATTAGCATGTTTGCTAGCATGATGCTAACATGATTAGCATGCTACTAGCATGATGCTAACACAATTAGCATGTTACCAGCATTATGCTAACACATTTTTACTAGTTTGTGTCATGTTTAAACCCTAAGCTAATCACTATTGGCATGTAGCTATTCACTGATAGCATGTGTAGCATGTTGGAAGTCCAGTTTGCTAGCATGAGTCAAAAGAGCCAACCGCCATGTCTCTATGATGCTCTGATGCAGAGATATAGATCTTGCAAAACGGTTGCTAGGGTATTCTGTTTGGTTGCTAGGCAGTGGCTTGGCAGCTGCCAGTAATGATAAACCAAAGGCTGCTTGCCAGTATGAATGATATAAACCAACCCCCATGCCTCTATGATATTCAGATTTGAAGATATCCCTCTTTGCTTTGGGTTGCTAGGGTGCTCTAAATGGTTGCTAGGGCGTGGCTATGAAGTGTTTAAGGTGATTCGTGATTGGCCGTTTGCTGCCCCGAGTCAAATGAGCCCACCCTCATGTTTCTATGACACTCCTATCCAAAGATATTCATTTGATCTTTTTCAATGGAAGTCTATGGAACTTGTTGCTATGGTGCTCTATATGGTTGCTAGGGCGTGGCTTGATAGCTTCACAATGAACCTGAGACACTGATTGGTTGCCTGAGTAAAATGAGCCCACCCCCTTGTCTTTAAGACATTGTGATCCAGAGTTATGTTCAATACAAAATCCCTATGTAATTTCCCATAGTAGGAAAAACACAGTACTTCCTGGTTCATGGGCACGGCTTCACCATAGTATGTCTATGGGGCAACTTTGGGCAGCTCTTGCACCCCAGGGGTACAACTTACACCCCATTTTGAGGTATGGTCTGAGAGAGCCTATCAGGCTCTTCAAACGTGGTAACCCACATGTTTCTATGAAATTCTCGTTAGGAGCTATTACTCATCAAAGTTTGTCCCAATGCAAAGTCTATGGGATTTTTTTCGCTACTTTTTCGCCCGCCGGACGAACATCGTACACCCGATCGCTTATAAAAGTCATAGCACACCTGTCCTCAATGAGCCGGTCGATTTGACACCTCATTCATGGGTCTATGACAAAAACTGCGGGAGGAGTAGCGCGCAGAAATTGTGTCCAGAAGAAGAAGAAGAAGAATAATAAGTATGCAGAAGAATAAGAATGGAGCTTTGCCTTTGGCAAGCACCATTAACTAGAATGTACATTTCCTGAAGAAAATGTGAATGGTGCTTGCAGTGGCAAAATTCGGCACCGGTTGCTAGGGTGCTGTAATTGGTTGCTAGGGTGTGGCTATGAAGTTGCTGTGTCACTACTTATTGGCTGGCCGAATCAAAAGAGCCCAGCCCCAAGTCTCTATGACCTTCTGATCCAAAGATATGATATCACAGATTTTGACCCAATGTTAAGTCTATGGGAGTTTTTTCAGCCGATTTTTTCGTACGCTGTGCAAACATCGTACACCCGATCGCTTAGAAAAGTCATAGCACACCTCTCCTCAATAAGCCGGTCGATTTGACACCTCATTCATGGGTCTAGGACAAAAGCTGCGGGAGGAGTAGCGCGCCAAAGTTTTGTCTAGGTGAATAGTAATTACAATACTAGAATGTACATTTCCTGAAGAAAATGTGAATGGTGCTTGCAGTGGCAAAACTCGGCACTCTTGATTAGCATGATGCTAACATAATTACCGTCCTGCTAGGATGTTTTTAGCAAAATGCTAACATGATTTGCATGTTGCTAGCATGATGCTAACACCCTAAGCATGCTACTAGCATGTTTTAAACAAAATGCTAGTCATGTTAGCATAATGCTAGCAAAATGCTAATATGATTAGCATAATACTAGCATGATGCTAGCATGATTACCATGTTGCTAGCATTATTTTAACAAGATGCTAATCATGTTAGCATTATGTTAACAACATGCTAACATGATTAGCATGTTGCTAGCATGATGCTAACACCCTTAGCATGCTGTTAGCATGTTTTAAACAAGATGCTAATCATGTTAGCATAATGCTAGCAAACATGCTAACATGATTAGCATAATGCTAGCATGATGCTAGCATGATTACCATGTTGCTAGCATGATTTTAACAAGATGCTAATCATGTTAGCATAATGCTAGCAACATGCTAACATCATTAGCATAATGCTAGCATGATGCTAGCATGATTACCATGTTGTTAGCATGTATTTAACAAGATGCTAACATGATTAGCATGTTTGCTAACATGATGCTAACATGATTATCATGCTACTAGCATCATGCTAACACAATTAGCATGCCACTAGCATTATTCTAACACATTTTTACTAGTTTGTGTCATGTTTAAACCTTAAGCTACTCACTATTAGCATGTAGCTATTCACTGCTAGCATGTGTAGCATGGTGGAAGTCCAGTTTGCTAGCATGAGTCAAAAGAGCCAACCGCCATGTCTCTATAATGTTCTGATGCAGAAATATAGGTGTTTCAAAACGGTTGCTAGGGTACTCTGTTTGGTTGCTAGGGAGTGGCTTGGCAGCTGCCAATGATGATACTCCAAAGGCTGCTTGACAATATAAACCAACCCCCATGTCTGTACGATGTTCTGACGCAGAGATATAGATCTTGCAAAATGGTTGCTAGGGTACTCTGTTTGGTTGCTAAGGAGTGGCTTGGCAGCTACCAATGATGATACACCAAAGGCTGCTTGCCAGTATGAATGATATAAACCAACCCCCATGCCTCTATGATATTCAGATTTGAAGATATCTGCCATTGCTTTGGGTTGCTAGGGTGCTCTATATGGTTGCTAAGGCGTGGCTATGATGTCTTTAAGGTGATTTGTGATTGGCGGTTTGCTGCCTCGAGTCAAATGAGCCCACCCTCATGTTTCTATGACACTCCTATCCAAAGATATTCCTTTGATCTTTTCAATGGAAGTCTATGGAACTTGTTGCTATGGTTCTCTATATGGTTGCTAGGGCGTGGCTTGATAGCTTTACAATGATCCTGAGAGACTGATTGGTTGCCTGAGTAAAATGAGCCCACCCCCTTGTCTCTATGACATTGTGATTCAGAGTTATGTTCAATTCAAAATCCCTATGTAATTTCCCATAGTAGGAAAAACACAGTACTTCCTGGTTCATGGGCACGGCTTCACCATAGTATGTCTATGGGGCAACTTTGGGCAGCTCTTGCGCCCCAGGGGTACAACTTACACCCCATTTTGAGGTATGGTCTGAGAGAGCCTATCAGGCTCTTCAAACGTGGTAACCCACATGTTTCTATGAAACTCTCGTTAGGAGCTATTACTCATCAAAGTTTGTCCCAATGCAAAGTCTATGGGATTTTTTTCGCTACTTTTTCGCCCGCCGGACGAACATCGTACACCCGATCGCTTATAAAAGTCATAGCACACCTGTCCTCAATGAGCCGGTCGATTTGACACCTCATTCATGGGTCTATGACAAAAACTGCGGGAGGAGTAGCGCGCAGAAATTGTGTCCAGAAGAAGAAGAAGAAGAACTAGAATGTACATTTCCTGAAGAAAATGTGAATGGTGCTTGCAGTGGTAAAATTCGGCCCCAGTTGCTAGGGTGATGTAATTGGTTGCTAGGGCGTCGCTATGAAGTTGCTGTGTCACTACTTATTGGCTGGCCGAATCAAAAGAGCCCAGCCCCAAGTCTCTATGACCTTCTGATCCATAGATATGATCTCACAGATTTTGACCCAATGTTAAGTCTATGGGAGTTTTTTCAGCCGTTTTTTCGTACGCTGTGCGGACATCGTACACACGATCGCTTAGAAAAGTCATAGCACACCTCTCCTCGATAAGCCGGTCGATTTGACACCTCATTCATGGGTCTACGACAAACGGTGCGGGACGAGTTACGCGCCAAAGTTTTGTTCAGGTGAATAGTAATTACAATACTAGAATGTACATTTCCTGAAGAAAATGTGAATGGTGCTTGCAGTGGCAAAATTCAGCCCCGGTTGCTAGGGTGCTGTAATTGGTTGCTAGGGCGTGGCTATGAAGTTGCTGTGCCACTACTTATTGGCTGGCCGAATCAAAAGAGCCCAGCCCCAAGTCTCTATGACCTTCTGATCCAAAGATATGATCTCACAGATTTTGACCCAATGTTAAGTCTATGGGAGTTTTTTTAGCCATTTTTTTCGTACGCTGTGCGAACATCGTACACCCGATCACTTAGAAAAGTCATAGCACACCTCTCCTCAATAAGCCGGTCGATTTGACACCTCATTCGTGGGTCTACGACAAACGGTGCGGGACGAGTTACGCGCCAAAGTTTTGTTCAGGTGAATAGTAATTACAATACTAGAATGTACATTTCCTGAAGAAAATGTGAATGGTGCTTGCAGTGGCAAAATTCGGCACTCGGTTGCTAGGGTGCTGTAATTGGTTGATAGGGCGTGGCCATGAAGTCACTACTTATTGGCGGCTTGATAGGCCGAGTCAAAAGAGCCCAGCACCAAGTCTCTATGACCTTATAAACCAAAGATATGATCTCACAGATTTGGCCCCCATGTTAAGTCTATGGGAGTTTTTTCAGCCATTTTTTCGTACGCTGTGCGAACATCGTACACCTGATTGCTTAGAAAAGTCATAGCACACCTCTCCTCAATAAGCCGGTCGATTTGACACCTCATTCGTGGATCTACGTCAAAAACTGCGAGACGAGTTACGCGCCAAAGTTTTGTTCAGGTGAATAGTAATTACAATACTAGAATGTACATTTCCTGAAGAAAATGTGAATGGTGCTTGCAGTGGTAAAATTCGGCCCCAGTTGCTAGGGTGATGTAATTGGTTGCTAGGGCGTCGCTATGAAGTTGCTGTGTCACTACTTATTGGCTGGCCGAATCAAAAGAGCCCAGCCCCAAGTCTCTATGACCTTCTGATCCATAGATATGATCTCACAGATTTTGACCCAATGTTAAGTCTATGGGAGTTTTTTCAGCCGTTTTTTCGTACGCTGTGCGGACATCGTACACACGATCGCTTAGAAAAGTCATAGCACACCTCTCCTCGATAAGCCGGTCGATTTGACACCTCATTCATGGGTCTACGACAAACGGTGCGGGACGAGTTACGCGCCAAAGTTTTGTTCAGGTGAATAGTAATTACAATACTAGAATGTACATTTCCTGAAGAAAATGTGAATGGTGCTTGCAGTGGCAAAATTCAGCCCCGGTTGCTAGGGTGCTGTAATTGGTTGCTAGGGCGTGGCTATGAAGTTGCTGTGCCACTACTTATTGGCTGGCCGAATCAAAAGAGCCCAGCCCCAAGTCTCTATGACCTTCTGATCCAAAGATATGATCTCACAGATTTTGACCCAATGTTAAGTCTATGGGAGTTTTTTTAGCCATTTTTTTCGTACGCTGTGCGAACATCGTACACCCGATCACTTAGAAAAGTCATAGCACACCTCTCCTCAATAAGCCGGTCGATTTGACACCTCATTCGTGGGTCTACGACAAACGGTGCGGGACGAGTTACGCGCCAAAGTTTTGTTCAGGTGAATAGTAATTACAATACTAGAATGTACATTTCCTGAAGAAAATGTGAATGGTGCTTGCAGTGGCAAAACTCGGCACTCTTGATTAGCATTATGCTAACATAATTACCGTCCTGCTAGGATGTTTTTAGCAAGATGCTAACATGATTAGCATGTTGCTAGCATTATGCTAACACCCTTAGCATCCTGCTAACATGTTTTTAGAAAGATGCGAATCATGTTAACATAATGCTAGCAAAATGCTAACATGATTAGCATGTTGCTAGCATTATGCTAACACCCTTAGCATGCTGCTAGCATGTTTTTAGAAAGATGCTAATCATGTTAGCATAATGTTAGCAAAACATGCTAACATGATTAGCATAATGCTAGCATGATGCTAGCATGATTACCATGTTGTTAGCATGTTTTTAACAAGATGCTAATCATGTTAGCATAATGCTAGCAACATGCTAACATGATTAGCATTATGGTAACATGATGCTAGCATGATTACCATTTTGCTAGCATGTTTTTAACAAGATGCTAACATGATTAGCATGTTGCTAGCATGATGCTAACACCCTAAGCATGCTGCCAGAATGTTTTAAACAAAATGCTAGTCATGTTAGCATAATGCTAGCAACATGCTAACATGATTAGCATAATGCTAGCATGATGCTAGCATGATTACCATGTTGCTATCATTATTTTAACCAAATGCTAATCATGTTATCATTATGTTAGGAACATGCTAACATGATTAGCATGTTGCTAGCATGATGCTAACACCCTTAGCATGCTGCTAGCATGTTTTAAACAAGATGCTAATCATGTTAGCATAATGCTAGCAAACATGCTAACATGATTAGCATAATGCTAGCATGATGCTAAAGCATGATTACCATGTTTTTAGCATGATTTTAACAAGATGCTAATCATGTTAGCATAATGTTAGCAACATGCTAACATCATTAGCATAATGCTAGCATGATGCTAGCATGATTACCATGTTGTTAGCATGTATTTAACAAGATGCTAACATGATTAGCATGTTTGCTAACATGATGCTAACATGATTAGCATGCTACTAGCATCATGCTAACACAATTAACATGCCACTAGCATTATTCTAACACATTTTTACTAGTTTGTGTCATGTTTAAACCTTAAGCTAATCACTATTAGCATGTAGCTATTCACTGCTAGCATGTGTAGCATGGTGGAAGTCCAGTTGTTAGCATGAGTCAAAAGAGCCAACCGCCATGTCTCTATAATGTTCTGATGCAGAAATATAGGTGTTTCAAAACGGTTGCTAGGGTACTCTGTTTGGTTGCTAGGGAGTGGCTTGGTAGCTACCAATGATGATACTCCAAAGGCTGCTTGACAATATAAACCAACACCCATGTCTCTA